>NC_137424.1:7582151-7794651 GCF_964374335.1 Astatotilapia calliptera | reverse complement strand
ACAGTGACACCAAGTAGAATTATAAATGTCACATAGCCCCAAACATGTCTTTTTCAAAGCCTGCGGTGAAGAGAAAGGTTGGTGATGAGCACCGACAATTTCAGGAAAAGTGGGAAATGCAATATTTCTTTGTTGAGCACAGGGGCACCCCGACCTGTCTTATTTGCACAGAGAAAGTTGCGCTGCACAAGGAATACAATTTGAAACGTCATTACACAACTAGACATGCTGAGCTGGATGCAAAATACCAGGGAGACGAGAGAGCGAACCGGGTTGCCAGTCTTAAAACAGATCTACTGAGGCAGCAAGATTTCTCCAAGAAAGCAACCAAAGAGAATAATGCAGCAGTCGGAGCCACGTGGTTAGTGAGATGATTGCTAAAGCAGGGAAGCCATTCACAGAAGGTGCATTTGTCTAAAAGTGCATGTTGCAGGCTGCAAATATAGTCTGTCCGGGAAAGAAAGGTCAGTTTAGCAACATCAGCCTTTCTGCCAACACCGCAGCAGATCGCATTTCTGACCTGTCAAGTGACATTTATGACCAACTGTGTGAGAAAGCCAAATGTTTCAGTGTATACTCAGTCGCTCTTGATGAGACCACAGACATCACCGACACTGCCCAGCTCCCAATGTATGTCTGTGGTGTTGATGACAGTTTTGAAGTGATGGAGGAGCTGCTCACAGTAATTCCAATGCATGGCCAGACCACCGCTCAGCAGATATTTACAAGCTGTGTGATGCCATTGAGAATGTTGGTTTGCCATGGAAGAGGTTTGTTGGAATAACAACAGATGGAGCGCCATCAATGACAGGGAGGAAACATGGACTGGTGGCACAAAACAAACTGGAAGAGGAAGGCGTGGAGGAGGCCATTGCTCTGCACTGCATCATCCATCAGCAGGTCCTTTGCAGCAAATGCCTGAAGTTTGACAATGTGATGTCTATTGTTGTGAAATGCATCAACCAAATCAGATCCAGGGGCTTAAAGCACTGAAGGTTCTGTGCTTTTTTAGAGGAAATGGAGTCAGAATATGGGGATGTGCTCGACTTCACTGAGGTACGTTGGCTCAGCAGGGGAAATGTATTAAAGAGACTTTTTGAGTTGAGAGCAGAAGTGAAGCCTTCATGGAGAAGGATGGAGTTAGTGTTCCTGTGCTAACTCATCCCAAATGGCTCATGGACTCAGCTCTTCTTGTTGATATGACACATGAGCTTAATGTACTGAACAAGACGTTACAAGGCCAGGGGCAACTTGTCAGTGCTGCCTATGACAACGTGAGAGCATTCTCCACAAAACTGGCGCTCTGGAAAGCTCAGCTCTCTCAGACAAACCTTTGCCATTTCCCAGCATGCAAGGCACTCGTGGATGCAGACACACCATTCAGTGCTGACGAGTATGTTGATGTCATTTTGAGGCTACAGGAGGAATTTGATCACAGATTTGCTGACTTCAAGACACACAGAGCCACCTTTCACATTTTTGCGGACCCCTTCTCCTTTGATGTGCAAGATGCCCCTTCTGTGCTTCAAATGGAGCTCATTGAGCTGCAGTGCAACTCTGAACTCAAAGCAAAGTTCAGGGAGGTGAGTGGAAAAGCAGACAAGCTTGGACAATTTTTGAGAGACTTGAGCCCTAGTTTCCCTCGGCTTTCCCGAATGTTCAAGCGGACCATGTGCCTTTTTGGTAGCACATACTTGTGCCAAAAGCTCTTCTCCACTTTGAACTTCAATAAGTCCAAGTACAGGTCCAGACTTACGGATGATCATCTTCAAGACATACTGAGGGTCGCAACTGCTTCCTCCCTCCGGCCAAATCTGGCTCGGCTATGCGAGAGGAAACGCTGCCAGTCTCTAGCAGCAAGGAGTAGGCAAGAGAAGCCATGTTCAGAAGAACAGTTCATTTTCTACAGTGTTCCATTCATGTTCAGAAGAAGGTTATAGAACTGTTAATACAGACATTTCAATCTAAATACAGCAGATATAGAAGCCTGAAAGATACACACAAGTTCACTGACTAAAAATATCTTATTATTATTTTATTTATGTATTACAGATTGATTTATTTTCTTATTAATTCTTAATTTGTTTATTTATTTTTCATATTTTGTATTAAAAAATAAAAATAAAGAGATTTGAGAGGATTGGAATTTTTTTAACCATGCCTTTCTTGTGGAAAACCTAATGCGGCCCAGCCTCACCCACACTCTGCCTGCAGCGGCCCCCAGCTAAATTGAGTTTGAGACCCCTGTCCTACACCATAAATCAGTAAGAGAGGGTACGACCTCTCTCATGGCCCCAAGTGGTGTGTGCATGCCAGAGCACTCTGGAAGGCACACAGAGTCTTTACAGACTACTAAGGATCAAACCTCTATCATCATGCAATCGATTATACAACTCTAAGCATATATGAGTAAATATTTCTAACCATAAATGACAATCAACAATATAAACCTTACAGCTGGTTTTAATAACAGAATTCATTTGTTTCTCAAATGAGAAAGAGCTATCGAGAAACACTCCTAAATCTTTAGTTCTTAACTTTTCCAGTGGGCCAAGGTCAACATTATCTGCTAATGCTAAATAGGCTGCCGTTATTAACTAATGCTAATTTGACATGAATTAGCATTATGCACTAATGCTAACACTTTTTAACAATGTGAGTAGCTAATGCTAACACTATTTCCCTTAACTTTATAACATTGTGAACGGCTAATGCTAACACTCTTTTCCCTAGCATTACAACATCTGAGCTGCTAATGCTAAGTAGGCCGCCATTAGCACCTACGTCTATCCATCCATCCATCCATTCGCTTCCGCTTATCCTTTTCAGGGTCGCGGGGGGCGCTGGAGCCTATCCCAGCTGTCATAGGGCGAAAGGCGGGGTGAATTAGCATTACATTAGTGAGGAGTTAATGCTAAGTAGACTGCCATTAGCAGGTAATGCTAATTTAAGGTTAATAGGAATTGGCATCTAATGCTAATACCATATTTTCTTGCTTTAATCCTTTAAAACTGGTCAGAGTGGGCACACTCCGTTTTGCGCAACTATTTTTAAATCCCGGTAGCACTGTAATCACATGAGCTAGCGCAATAATTTTTTTTGCATATGAAACCTGAGGAGTTGTATTTACATCTTATGCCATCAGCTTGTCCTAGGTTACAGTTTCCTTCCACATATGCTTAGGACTCATATTGCTCTGCTGGAAATAGTTTATTTTGATGCATATGCTGTTATTTTGCAAATTTGCAGTATAATATTTATTTTCGTTTTTCCTGCAGTATATAAAAATTGGTGTATTTCAAAAATAAAACTATGAAGGCACTCAAAATAAATTTCCTGAGGTGGGAAACTATTTTGTGCAACTTTTTTGTATTTACAGTTTTGAGGGACAAGCCTCTTAAATTTCTCTAACTAGAAATATATGTTAAAAAAACAAAAACGATTTTCAATTTTTTTGTAGTTTATTGCACTTTTTTGCAATTTATGTAATTACTATGCACTTAATACATACATATTATTAAAATTTAGGCTGTAATGGTTGTATTGATGTATAGCAACTTGAAATGCTCCCAAAAATGGCTCTACAGCATGTAAAAATATAATATAAGCTCTGGCGGACTTGGTTCTATGGTAGGTCTTAAAGGGTTAAATCAATATCAGTAGCTAATCCGATTGCTCAGTCTGACGTCAGGTGAAGTCATTTTTATGCATTTAAGAGCTGTGTTGAATTCAACATTACAAACTGAACATTAGAACTATCCTCTTCTCCAGGATTTTCCTGATTTAACATTTCAATATGACATTTCCAACGCTTTGTTTTCTCTGCTCACAGACAAAACAGATACACGCATGTATATACAGCCCACGTCCAGCTCTGCATGCACTCCTGCTCCATTTCTATAGAGAATAAACAACGTAACACAATCATTCTCCATTGTTTTCAACTCAACCAGCTGCATTTAATGAAGGAGTTTGAATTTACTTTACAACAGCTGCTGTTGTTTCCTGTCTGCATTCATGTTCTTAACTGTACTCCACACATTCTGAACTGGTGTACCGTAATTGTCGGGCTATAAGCCGCTACTTTTTGCACAAGCTTTGAGCCCTGCGGCTTTTAGTCAGGTGCGGCTTTTCTATGGATTGTCCATGAGCGGATTTGTTTTGTTTGTTCCGCTGTTGTACGGCACTACGTTGCCTGGCGGAAGGATCGGGGTTCAAGAGTGGTATGTTGGTCACATGTCCATCCGTCAGGCAACGTAGTGCAGTACGAGGTAGCGCGAAAAACAAACTTCAAAGTAGCGCTACCCGTTCAGCTGGAGGCCTGGATGATGAGCGGCGATAAACTTGCAAAAAGCAAGTTATGCCCAACTCCACCATTGGATTCTGACAGCGTGGAAAAGTGTGAAAACATCCACGATCACCAACAGATTTCGAAGGGCTGAATGCTGCATGATGGAGAGGAGGACACCGCCACGGCCCTTCTGAGGGTGTTCGACTCTGACACTGACAACGAGGATTTCTTTGGTTTTGAAAGTGACAACGAAAGAAAGAAGCTGAGAGTGGATGACGAAGCCACCCTGAGCCTGTTTGTTTCCGACACTGGAGAAGAGGACTTTGGTGGTTTTAGTGCGCAGGAAGATGGTGGTGAATGACTGACTTTTCTTCTTGTTAAAGCCGTGTCACTGCACCTGAGCCTAAAAGCTAGTCCGAATCAATTGTTCTGGTGTGCTGCAGGTTATTGTTATGTACTACATTTGTTACTCATTTATGAAGCACAGTACATGTTTTGTACTTGTAATTACCGCTACTTGTACATATACCTAAAAAGTTATGCAAATATGTACCCATAACTTGTTTTTCAAAATATTAATAAAAGGGGTGTGTCTCCAAACAGCCGTCTCTTTCCTGACAATTCGCTTTGTGCATATTCTCTTACATATGATAAGTCAACATTGAAACACCTGCGGCTTTTAGTCAGGTGCGGCTAATGTATGTACAAAACAGGATTTTCCCCTGATTTTAGCTTGTGCGGCTAATATTCAGGTGCGCTCTGTAGTCCGGGAAATACGGTAGTTCTTCCTAAAGTACTGCAGTATTCCTGCCAGTACATCCTTTTAGTTTTCCTAACTGTTTCCTCTGATGCTCGTTGCTATTCTTTCCTCAATGCAAATTCATGCTAAGCTCCTTCATATCCATCCCTGTTTCTAAACCTGTAATAATTGCTTTAATGTGTCTTTGGCCTAATTATGAGTCTGTCCATATGTTTGTAGTTCCCCACTTGCTTTGGTTTCTTAGCTCTGATTCTCTCAAATTTATCCTTGAAATCATTTACTGGCATCTCTCCCTCTCACTCCCACTATCCCCAGAACACCAGAGTATTCATCTCCTGGTTTATCCTATGGCCTCTTTGCATTTTCTCCAATCATCCCTGTTTCTAGAGTCTCACCCCATCTGCAGGCAGTCCAAGAGAAACTGCCTCTGCCATTTTCTTCTTCTTAATCTTTGATTTTTCTCTTCACTTTCTCCATTGGGTCTTCTTAGACGCACTTTCCAGAAAGCAGCAACATTTTTTGTGCCCCATTTTTCAAATTGTGCATCTTACTTCAGCTTAATGTGTTTCCTGTTTTGTTTTTACACAGGTCATGTAAAAGAAATCCTACCAGAGACTCGACAAAGCTGAACTGAAAGACAGCACGGGCAATAAATCAGAGCAGCACAGAACTTAAGCTCATGGTCCATAGAAGCTGGGCTCTACAGGTGTACCAGGACAAGCTTAGTGTAAGTCCCTCGAAAAAGTTTCACTTGTGCTGTTTCGGTGTAAATTACTGGTTTGTTTGAACAATTTCATCAGCTGAACCATAAATACTCCAAAACAATTTCTTTGTGACTCAGTGTGATTTTTCATTTTGTAATATTAGCATGTCAAACTCTACATTCTCTACACAGATGAGAAATGAAGTGTATTTAATAATAAAAGTTATCTCTCAGAGACAAAGTTAGTGTCTCATTCAGGTCTGTATCTGAGTAGCCTCAGACACATGCAGTGCTCATATTTTCTGTTTTGTGTGTCACTCAGACCTCTTCCTGACAGGGGCAGCAATTTCATTTAAAGTCCCATTCACTGATACAGGCTGCTGGAGCTCCAACCAGGAGGGTACACACATGATCCAGGGGAAAAAATTATATATGGTCTCTTAGATAAATATTAAGAGGTCCTGTGTTTTACTAAAAAATCAAAGTAGTAAAACACAGGACCTTTGGGTTAGATATAAGGTGATTTGACAAATCATGTCTGTTGTAAATGAGTAAGCCATTTATCGACCTGACTCAGGTTTTAAATCATCATCAGAAAAGACTGAATCCTGACCTGAGAATTGTACACTTTGGACTCTCCACTGCAGAAAATAGAAGCTTCAGTCCTGAATCCTGCAGGTTGTTGTTACCCAGATCCAGCTCTGTCAGACGGGAGGACTGGGAGCTCAGGACTGAGGACAGAGCTTCACAGCTTCTGTCTGACAGGTTACAGCCACTCAGTCTGAAGAAAGGATGACAAGAAGACATGAAACACTTGTGTTAAAGTATATTCATGGTGCCATGAGGAGCTACTACATTTACAATATTTCAACACTGTTTCAGGACATGCTGGAATCCTTATTGCCTCATGTTACAAAAGACAAATGTGGCAGTTTAGTGTGATTTGGATGGATTCATTAAAAAAGAAAAAAAACATACACTGGCTCAATGTTAATTTTTTCCAAATGAAATTGATTAAATGATGTTAACTGATGAAAAAAAAATCGATATTGCTTGATCTGACCTCAGCGTTTCCAGTTTGCAGTATTGACTCTTCATCCCAGCAGACAGAAGCTTCACTCCTGAATCCTGCAGGTTGTTGTTACCCAGGTCCAGCTCTGTCAGATGGGAGGACTGGGAGCTCAGGACTGAGGACAGAGCTTCACAGCTTCTGTCTGACAGGTTACAGCCACTCAGTCTGAAATCAAGGTGGAAGGGAGACAAGATCAACCAAACAAATCAGAGCTTTATTGCTTTTTTATTGTTTTTAAGCAGAAATCAGTGAGGTGCTGGTAGATTCTGTTCTTTTGGTTTATTACCCAACAACACACACATACACTAATATTTGTGACTTTTGTAATAGTAGCATTTACAATGCAAAGCAACAGCGATCACAGATTGAAGGGGCCTGAATAAAACTACAATGCAGTGATTTTTAAGATGACCTGTTCTTCCAATTTCCAACAACAGATTTCTCCAACCTTACAGTTAAAAATAATTCTTTATCTCATACTGAATCTTGGTGCAACTCCCCCCAGTTTATTAAAATGAAGAGGTACTGAAGTTGCTGTAAGTGATGTGTGATGCCACTGATTTCCTTTCTGATCCAATACAAAGTAAAATTCAGGCTGGTATCTGCGATACTGATGAAAACTATTCCTTCAGAAACAATACAAGACATCATAAGAAAATATGATGTTTTGTATAACATAAAAAGCCTGAATTTTAAAATATTCAGTTAATAATCAAAAACAGATGTGACTGAAAATAATAAAACTGAGAAACATTTTATGGCCATTCGATCCTTTTACAACCATTGCAAGAGCTTGGTTGGCATAGCCGGCAATACGTTGGATAGTAATAAGTCCGGTGGGTGATGGGCTCCACCAGGGCTGCCCTTTGTCACCGATTCTGTTCATAAATTTTATGTTTAAAGGCTGTTTCAAAAGTTCATTCAAGTTACAATATTGTAGTCAAAAGTTCTCCTTTTTTCTTTTATACTATACAACTACGCTGTCTCATGGTTTTAGGACATGGATCTGTCATGGAAGAAATCTATGACCACTTTTAATCAACATTTTAAAAATAAACATGATCACAGATTTACTTACAGAGCCTTGTTGGAGGCTTTGACCACTGGCAGCAGCCTCAGAAGAGCCTCCTCTGAAGCAGAGTATTTCTTCAGGTCAAACACATCCAGATCTTCTTCTGATGACAGTAAGATGAAGACCAGAGCTGACCACTGAGCAGGAGACAGTTTACCTGTGGAGAGACGTCCTGATCTCAGGGACTGTTGGATCTCCTCCACTAGAGAACGATCATCCAGTTCATTCAGACAGTGGATCAGATTGATGCTTTTCTCTGCAGACAGATTCTTACTGAGCTTCTTCTTGATGTACTGGACTGTTTCCTGATTGGTCTGTGAGCTACTTCCTGTCTGTGTCAGCAGACCTCGTAGGAGAGTCTGATTGGTCTGCAGTGAAAGACCCAGGAGGAAGCGGAGGAACAAGTCCAGGTGTCCATTTGGACTCTGTAAGGCCTTGTTCACAGCACTCTGGTAGAAGTGTTTCTCTGCAGAATCTCCTGTTTCAGACTTCTGGGAGGTTGTTTGTTGTTGTTCCAGCAGATTGAGTCCAGAGTTGATGAAGGTCAGATGGACATGAAGAGCAGCCAGAAACTCCTGAACACTCAGATGGATGAAGCAGAACACCTTGTCCTGGTACAGTCCTCTCTCCTCTTTAAAGATCTGTGTGAACACTCCTGAGTACACTGAGGCTGCTCTGATATCGATGCCACACTCTGTCAGGTCTGATTCATAGAAGATCAGGTTTCCTTTCTGCAGCTGATCAAAAGCCAGTTTTCCCAGAGACTCCATCATCTTCCTGCTCTCTGGACTCCAGTGTGGATCTGTCTCAGCTCCTCCATCATACTTGACCTTCTTCACTTTGGCCTGAACCACCAGGAAGTGGATGTACATCTCAGTCAGGGTGTTGGGCAGCTGTCCTCCCTGTCTGGTTTCCAGCACATCCTCCAGAACTGTAGCAGTGATCCAGCAGAAGACTGGGATGTGACACATGATGTGGAGGCTTCGTGATGTCTTGATGTGGGAGATGATCCTGCTGGCCTGCTCCTCATCTCTGAATCTCTTCCTGAAGTACTCCTCCTTCTGTGGGTCAGTGAACCCTCTGACCTCTGTCACCATGCCAACACAGTCAGGAGGGATCTGATTGGCTGCTGCAGGTCGTGTGGTTATCCAGAGGCGAGCAGAGGGAAGCAGTTTCCCCCTGATGAGGTTTATCAGCAGCACATCCACTGAGGTGGACTTTCTAGGGTCAGTTAGGATTGTAGTTTTGTGGAAGTCCAGAGGAAGTCGACACTCATCCAGACCATCAAAGATGAACACAACCTGGAAGTCTTCAAAGCTGCAGATTCCTGCTTCTTTGGTTTCAGTAAAGAAGTGATGAACAAGTCCCACCAAGCTGAACTTTTCCTCTTTCAGCACATTCAGCTCTCTGAAAGTGAATGGAAATATGAACTGGATGTCCTGGTTGGCTTTGTCTTCAGCCCAGTCCAGGCTGTATTTCTGTGTTAAGACTGTTTTCCCAATGCCAGCCACTCCCTTTGTCAGCACTGTTCTGATTGGTTCATCTCTTCCAGGTGAGGCTTTAAAGATGTCTTCTTGTCTGATGGTTGTTTCAGGTCTGTCTGGTTTCCTGGATGCTGTTTCAATCTGTCTGACCTCATGTTCATCATTGACCTCTGCAGTCCCTCCCTCTGTGATGTAGAGCTCTGTGTAGATCTGATTCAGGAGGGTTGGGTTTCCTGCTTTAGCGATGCCCTCAAACACACACTGGAACTTCTTCTTCAGGGTGGATTTAAGGTTACGATGACAAACTGCAGCTTGAAGCTCTGAATGAGAAGAAAAATAAACACTCAATTCCAAAAAGAACTAATCTTTAAAACATGTTGCTCCATCTTCCATCTCTGGAAAATGTTCATTTATCCAGCAGCTTAAATCTTTAGATAAATCCTCTTACGTCTCTGCAGACGGTCAGCCAGCTCCTCCTGCTTCATTCTCCTCAGGAAGTCCACTGTGATCTTCACAAATGCCTCTCTGCTGCTGCTCCTCTGACTCTCTAAGCATTCTGGGTAATCTGGACTCAGAACCTTCTGGATCTCCTTCAGCTCGTTCTTCACAAAAGTGATGATGTTGTCCTCCAGCAGCTGGAACAGAATATTTATGAATGAGCCAATCAGACTGAAATCATGGAGCCAAACATCAGATCCATGTTGGACACACTGACGATCCACTGGTCTACAAAGAGCAGCATGGAGATGACCGTGAACAGAACAGATGTAACAGTAGTTGTTGTACATGTACAGACCATAAATATGGAGTCCAGCTGTGTTTGATGCTGCTGGGCAGACTGACCACTGGGAACCTCTGAGCTCTGCTGCTCCACTCTGTGGAGGAACCATGAAGGATCAGATCAACACAGGATAAAGATCCAGGAGTTTCTGCTCAAATAACTTCATCTGAATCAAGTCTGTCAAGTTTTAAACTCTCAGATTGTGAACATATCAGTAATTTTCAGTCTGTTTTCATGGACGTCCTTTCAGTGGTGATGTCAGGGATGATTTTGAAGAAGCTCATTAAACTGAACCATCAGCAGATCACTGCTCCAAAACCAGAACATGATCCGAGTCTCCCTCCACCACCAGAACACCAGCTTTACTAACGTGGTAGATCAGTGTAGTACAGATCAATAACTGATGAGTCATTTGATCAAAATCACTGAGTGCTTCACGTCTGACCCTCTGATGCTTCTGTAGACATTTTGCATATTTAATGAATGTCTGACAGTTTTACATTCATTCTATGAACACAGTGGAAATGTTGTGTTATAGTCTCCATGTTGTTTCCAGCATCATAAATTCTTAAGTTCAGAAAATTAGATTCTTTCTTCACAGCTGAAAAACAACAACATTTATTCTCTATTGAAATCTGCATCGTCCACTCCAAAGGTCACAATCTGAAGGTAACATCTGGTTTTGTTCCCTGTGGTTAACTCTGAGCATCAGTATGGTGGGATTTATCCACTACATCCACACCACTGTGGTTCAGTGTTGTCCTGATGGAGTAACAGCAGCCAGTATGATCCAGGCTTTAGCTGCTGGGTCTCTGTGTGACCTCTCAGACTGTTTAACAGATCAGACACAAAGAGAATCAGAGCAGCTCTGTTCTTTAAAGACAAACATGAACCCACTCAGGTCACACTTTCCCCACAGATATGAGCATCACTGTCCTCAAACAGCAAATGACCAAGTCGAACATTTGGATCTTTTCTCTTTCATTGTTTTCTTTTTAATGAATCTTTGTAACAATCTGAGGATGTTTCAGGTCATATTTATCCAGGAAACACAAACATGTAAAGGAGTCATCACAGCTCATCACAGCTCTCTGACCTCGTTGCTCCAGGTTCACCACTGAAGTGTGGATTATAATCTTTGGACCGGTCACTCCTCACAGACGGACAGCTGGACCCTGCAGACTGTGACCTCTGACCTCTGCAGACACAAACATGATTGAAGCAGCTGTGATCACACAGACTGCAGATAATGCAGCTGTTTCCTGTCAGTAACATCCTCTTAGATTAGAGTTCAGCTTTTTACAGGAAAACTGGACAAAACTGATTTTTGTTACAAACTCATTTTCATTTCCTCTCAGCTCACAAACACAGTCAGACAATCAACCAGAGTCAACACTGATTATAATGTCAGTGCAGAATTATTTCTGTTACTCAGTGAGTTCAGCTCTCTGACCTCGTTGCTCCAGGTTCACCACTGAACTCTGGATTTCGATCTTTGGACCAGTAACTCCTCACAGATGGACAGCTGGACCCTGCAGACTCTGCTCTGTCCTCCTCTTCCTCCATCATCATCTTCAGTCAGTCTGAGAGGTAAACCACAAACACTCAGTGAGTTCACATTAACAGGAGTAACTGAGTTACAGTCGCTGACCTCTGACCTGTCATGTGACCATGAAACCAGGTCAATATGTCTGTAGGTTCAGTCATCCAGGTCATGTGATCTAAGGAGCTTGGAGAGAAAAGAGACGTCTTTAAGTTTCTGGAAGACGTTTCATCTGAGAAGCTTCTTCAGCTCTAAAACCAAACGGTGGAGAGTCCCAGATATTTAAACCTGAGAGGGAAAGAAAGCATGTCGCTGA
This sequence comes from Astatotilapia calliptera, assembly GCF_964374335.1. Lineage (NCBI taxonomy): Eukaryota > Metazoa > Chordata > Actinopteri > Cichliformes > Cichlidae > Astatotilapia > Astatotilapia calliptera. The sequence goes on along the minus strand of NC_137424.1, from coordinate 7,782,629 downwards.
CCCACCACTGCTGTTATTTCAAGGAGGAAACTGAGAGCCTTTGCACCAGGAGCACAAACATCAGCTCCAGCAATGATCCACTGATGTGTTTTTATTCCATGTATGAATGTTGTTATTGACAGAGATGACGTTTGTGTGTCAGTGATGCAGTGACTGTTGTTGTTACCTGTACAGGCTGGTTAGACTCTATGAAACAGATCATACAGATCTCTGCATGTTAGAAGAGACTATTAAAGGTCATGAATGAGACAAAGGCAGGGAGGCGTCCTTTACAGCTAAACAGCAGAGTGAGAGAACAGCCAGCACCTCTACATTTATCACATTATACAGCACATGTATGATACTGACAGGGATGAGAAGAATTTAGTGATTCTGATCCCATCATTGATATTACTTATTGATTCTCAGTAGCTCTGCTCTGACAGTCACCACCATCACTGAGCAGCATATCAAAGACATTTGTGCACATTAACTGCATGTTGTGGCTCAAATGTTTGTGCATGTTGGAGGCATTTCCTCTTTGTTGTGATCAGTGTTGGTCATTACTCAAAACAGTCATTATTACACATATTACACAGAACACTTTAATTAAAAGTAATGGAGTACGTTACTTCATTACTCCTCATAACATTACTTTGATGTTAAAATGAACAAATGAGCATGTAACAACATAAAGCTGAGGTACAGCCCCACACACCAACACAGATCCTGATGAGGTCACGTGATGTTTCTCTGAGTGTTTATGAACACAAATCAAAGATGAAACAGCACAAAGACACTTCAAAGTGATTCTACTGTAGAAACATGAACAGGTAGAAACCTGCAGCCTGACTGCTCATCACTTTGTTACCTGTTCAAGTTCAGCAGCAGCAGCTCACTTTATCACGGTGCTGGTCTGGGGTCAGTGTTTACTCAGCTTTAACTCACTCTGGGTTCTTGGCTAGCTTAGCGTTAGCTTAGCGTTAGCTTAGCGTTAGCTTAGCGTTAGCATGCTGTGTGCTAGCTTAGCGTCAGAGCTCTGCAGGTGTCTCGTGTGTAAATATTAATCACAGTGACAGTAAAGGAGGTAAAGGGCTGTGACGTCATCACGTACGCTGCGTCCTCTGTGGGCTCTGAGTGAACTCAAAGTACAAACTACAAGTACACAAACACGAACGTAGCTCAGAGTGGCGGACACACTCGGCCTCGTTGGTCCAGCTGTGAGTCCGTTACCGTGAACTATGGAGCGGCAGATTTGTGCTGAACTAAGCTGCACACAGCTGATGTTAGCCAGGAAACATTACACACTGACTTTAATGGAGAGACCGGAAATACAAACACACACAGTTTGTTGTGTGAAGAAATCAAACACGAGCTGAACAAACAGTAAAGTTCCTAAAGACAAACTGTTAAAGGAGGAAACAAAGCAAACTTACAGTTTCTTCACACCAACAACAAGCTCCACTCCACACCTGGACACTAAACACGGACACACAGGTGAGCTGCTTCCTGGAAGGAGGCGGGGCTCCACCTGAAACTCAGCACAGGTGGGAGGGGCTCAGCTCTGTGTGTGCTGATGTGTTAACTTTAAAAATATGCCGTCTGACTGCTCAGACTGAGTCAGAGTAAAGTTCACATGCTGACGTGTGGAGACATGAAACCTTGTTGTAGCTGCAGGTGTGAACACACTGATCCCAGATCAGCTCTGCTGTATTTGTAACATGAACATTTCTGCTGCAAAGCTTCAAATGTTCAGCATGTTTCTCTGTTTCCAGTCTATAGATCCAGTCACACTTTCTACCTTCACCTGTGCAGTAAAGACTGAGAGCAGAGCTGAAAGCAAGCGTCCAATCAGTGAGCAGCATCAACACCTGAGCTTCATTCAGACTCTGTTATTGAAGATGTTGTTGGTACAAAGTTCATCTGCTGCTCACATGAATCCATGAAAGATTTATTTCACTGAATGTTTCTTCAAAGCTCATTTCAACCTGTTGAAGTCATGAATGAAAGTGCAGACTGAGAGTGGATCACATGATGTTTGAGGTGTGTCATGTGACATGTTCAGTATTGTCACACATGTCTAGATTGTCCCTGATATCATAACTGCTCAAACACTGATGATTATATTTGAAGAATTATTCCTGATGGCAGCAAAGTTTGAATGGAGCTCTCTGTCTGTGCTGATTTGTCGCCCTCTGGAGGTCAAAGCACAAACTGCATGATGTCACTGTAACCACCACAGAGACAGGAAGTGTTTTTATGACTGAAACACTGAAATGATGCTAACGGCTGTCGTTAGGCTCACTGACAGCAGTGCTGATGTGTTCATGTCAAACACTGGCTCAGGTCAGACTCCTTCATCCTTCTCCAGCGTGAGGCCGCCCTCAGACCCACAGGAGCTCTGACCTTTGACCTCCTGACCCTAACCATTTTAGTCTTGTTGCATCTTTAAATGCAAATCCATCCAAACTGTAGCCGAGCAAATGAAGCTGGAAGTTGTTCTATGAATGATGTTGTTGAAGGAGCTTGGAAAGAAAAGCGTCTGGACTTCTTTAAGTTGCTTGAAGAGGGACATGGACGTCTTAACGCCCACTCACATCCTGGGACATTTGATCACAGGAAATCACATGATAGCGTGGGGCTAGATCTCACAATGGGTTCACCCAAAACCTTGGCTGATTGTGACCCACACCCGTTTTCACGGAGGAGGAGTTTCACATGCTGAACATGTGACAGCCTGGTTTAAAGGGACCAAAAGTAACTGGACACCTGATTCAGTTCAGGTTTATTCATCCGCTCCAAACCACAGCAGCAGTCACCTCCAGGGAACCAGCTGATCCATGTAACTGGGGACAGACCACAGCCCAGAGCACTGGTTCATGATGTGTTTGTGGACTGTAGGTTGTTTGGATAGAGATGAGATGTACTCAGCAGTCTGTCTCTAATGTTTAATGAAATGTTCTGAAGATGATAATAACTTGTGATTTTCTTTTGAATGAATCTTTAATCGTGTTGTAGGGCCTCTGACTCTCATGAAGATTTTCACATCAATGTGCTTTTCACAAAGATATTAACAATGAAAATGACGTGCAGCCCTGAACTACTCATGCGTTAACTCAGCGGTTCCCAACCCCCGGGTCACGGACCGGTCCGTGAGTCGTTTGGTACCGGGCCGTGAGAGTCGAGGCTCGGTGTGAAATTGATGGTTGATAGGTTTGTAGCATAAACCTGTTCGCTGGATCGTTCAATCCAGCTACACAGCAAAGCAAGACACGAGTAGTTCTTTATGTTTCTCGTGCACGGGAGAGACCTGGACCAATGCCGTTCCTTCGCTTGACCACAGTCGCTCTCGTCCGTTCCCTCGTAACACTGTTCTTTTATTTAGGTTACATGAACATACATAGGTTCATTAACATACACGTGAACAAAGGTACCAGTCTGTATGTTATGTAGGTGTGTGTGTGTGTGTGTGTGTGTGTGTGTGTGTGTGTGTGTGTGTGTGTGTGTGTGTGTGTGTGTGTGTGTGTGTGTGTGTGTGGAGTCAGAGTGTGACCCCATAAACGACTTCCCTAAACCTGCTGGTCTGGAAGTCCAGCAGTTCATCTAAACAAAAGGCACTTAGACTAAAACAGACATCCTACCACAAAACAATAAGAAGGTAGCACCTCTCCCATGATCCCAGGACGTGGGTGTGAATGCCAGAGCACTCTGGAGTCACACAAAGTCTTTAAAGACTACTATCATTACACAATTGGTTCTACACCTCTAAGCATATATGGTTAGATATTCCCCAATAACAATGACAATGATAAAATATAAATCCAACAATGGTTTTCAGGGTTTTTATCGTTAACTTCGTTTCCCTGGGTCTTTTCCCGTGTTGTAGTTGTGTGTCTTATTTTGAAAGAAATGTTTACGCGTTACCATAGCGACCAGAGAGCATTAAGGGTGCAGACAGGTGCATCCAACAACTTTTTATTTTCCCTTATTTGATTTATGGACCTAACTGTATGAACTGGACTTTGGCTTTAATGCTGCTCCTCTTCATCATTGCTGTGTTGCATTTCCATCATTCTGCTGCTGGATTCACTGCAGGCTTTAACAAACACTCCTTTGGGTCCAGGCCCAGCCACGTGTTTGTAAGCTGCTGTGCTCCTCACAAATAAAGCCTGAAGCAGCTCAGACTGTTAGAAGCAGCACTGAGCCCTGTTACAGTTATAGTGTTAGAGCAGCGGCTGCAGCCTACAGCATTTAAACTAGCTGACAGTAAACACATCAGTCCAGATGTTACCACATTACTTTGTGATGCTGAGAGTTAAAGGAGACTGGCTGATTAAAATCCCATTCCTTACATCACCGTCCTCTGCTCTGACTGCTTTCATTTAATCACAATCAGAATACTTTTTTGATCCCAGGGGAAATTATTTAGGTTACAGTGCTGCAGCACAAACAGGAACAAAGACACAACACACTAAGTAAGAAATAGCACAACATACACAATATATACATGCATACATATGAGTCACTTATAAGTAACATGTGAGTGCTGGGGTCTATGACAGCAGGCAGGTCTGTATTTATGTCCAGGCTGACATGAACAGCTAGTAGTTCAGGGTTCAACACTCAGGAAAGTGTGTGACCTTCCACACTGACAGAAGATGCTAAACATGACTTTAAACTGTTGTTTGTTAAAGCCTCACAGATCTGAGAGCAGGGCTCAGTGGGTACATGAGCCTTTATACATGAAGGCTTTCTGTTTCCAGGAGAGGAAACATGTGATCCAGCTGTGTTTGGTCACATGGATCTGCTCTGCATGGATCACCTGACTAAAACATGTTGTTATTATTGTTCTTACAGTCTTAAATCGGTACATCAGGTGGGTCACATGACACCCGGGGGTGACAGCAGCATCTTTCCTCTTTAGAAAGCTGCTCTCTGTCCCAGGAGCTGTTGTCACAGTAACAGCAGGAACAGGAAGTCACATGCTCTCTGCTCTGTGATTGGCTGCTTCTTATCTCAGCTTCCTGCAGAGGGTGGGGTCTGCTGATAACGCACACCAACAGAAGTGTGACTTTCACTTCCTGTTTATTGCTGTTGTTCTTAAAGCTCTCAGGCGATGCTGCAGCGCCCCCTGCTGACACAAACTCCTCCCTCTGTCTCAGAGGTCACAGGTCAGCCTGCTGCAGAGGGTCTGCCTGTTCATGGACTTCCTGTTACAGAGACGGGTCTCAGCGTCAACACTAGTTTCTGATTGGACGGTGTGGAAAATGTTACGAGTTCAAAATATTGGGGATGGAGACAAGAGAAAAACCACAATAACAACACTGGTCCGGTCGGGTTGAGTCAAACGATGATTTTAATGATCACACACGTGGGAGATGGACACTGATGCAGACAGCCTCTGATCTCAAAATGGTGGAGTATTGCTCAAACTCTTATAGCCTCTGGTGCCTCCACCTTATCATAAAAGCCTAAACATTCACATGCTTTCTCTCACACAGCGCCTAAGCTACGACCTTGGCTCCCTGTTTATCTGCTCCTGCTGAGATGGGGCAGAAAACTCCAGCATGTTCTCTTCTAATCAGACAAATAAGGCGATGACTTTCTGCAAACAGTATTTCTTATAACTCAGCAGTATAATGCATCATAAAACAATATCATTCATCCACAATAAATCAGCAGTTTAATATAATGCACATCAGTTTAACTAATGCAATAGTTATCAGCTTCTTCTAATTCAGGAGAATAATGCAAACTAAAACTACATAATAATTCACAATCTTTAATTAGGGGTCTAACATGGCATAAAATAATATTATAATCTAACAAAACCCAGCTTCCTCCAGCCGAGTGATGTGTGGATTCATCACTCTCTGTGGATCAGTGTAAGTCTGTGTGTGGGTCAGCTGCAGGACTTGTTTGACCTTTGACCCTGGCAGACAGAGCTGGTTACTGCTGTGTGACTCCTGCCGTCGCTCCACTTTAAATTTTACTTAAAATAAGTCCTGACATGGCCCCGCCCCCTCTGACCTGCTGCTCCTGGATGTGCTGAGGACACAGCGGAGGCTCAGAGGGGGCGGGGCTTTTCCCGTGGCGGTAACCAAACTGCATTAGGTCACTGCACTGCCAGTGTTTAACCACACCTCTTCTGACTGACCTTTGACCTCTGACATGTTGATTTGATCCTTATTTAATGACGTCTTTTATCTAGTGATTTAATTCTGTGTATTTATATGTGATGGTGTTCCTGAGTTCAGCCTCAGCTGATATCCACAGACGCTCCTATTGGCTGGTTTTAAAAACACATTTTTCCATTAAAGAGACTCTTTTAAAAACACGTCTGCCTGAAATTCACATTTCATTTATTTTGGGGGATTTTAACAGAGAGATAGAACTTTATGAATCCCTCATGTTTATCCTCCAGGAAATCCAGTTTGTAGCAGCAGAACACCGACAAACTTTTACACAGCACAGAATTAGGATATCAAATAAAGGGGAATAAGAGAATATGAATATAAGCATAAATATGTACATATATACACAGACCTCACACAGAGACAGCAGCTACACTGTGTGTGGATGTGATCCACAGTCACAGCTGTGGGTTTCAGTCAGTGTGTCTCTAACTTCATGGTCACATTTCAAAGCTTATTGGAGCCAGAAGATGTTCAAGTAAAAGATTTATTGCTGTACTCGTCTACCAGGATAACAGGAGGTTCATAAAGCTGTGTCATACTTCAGCTTTACATCATGCAGTAGTAGTTTATTAAACCCCCCAAAATATGACTATCCAGAGTTGGGACCAGGAAGCAGAGTTGCAGTCTTACACGCCTCTCTGCAGCTTCTCTCCTCCTGCTACCCCCCAAAAACCCATCTCCATAGAGACTGTGTCAGCTCCCAAACAGACAAAAAACAAACTAAAAACCAGCAACAAACAACTTAAACATAAACAATCACAAAGAAAGAACAATACAGTATCCACATCTGAACCAAAGAGTAAAACAGTGAAATGTGGATTATTAAACATTAGGTCTCTCTCCTCCAAGTCTCTGTTAGTACATGTTAGTAAAAACATTTCTGCATTTTACCCATATTTTATTTTTAACTCAAAATCAAAGATTCCAGATTCTCCTACATGTTGGTTTTGAATCAGATAGGACGACAGATTTCAGGTGGCCCTGTGTCTTTCTCTATTACATTTGCCACTGTGTAACTCAAAGTTATTTAAGGACTAGTTTATTTCAATGGATGAGTTTACTGACTGACGCGCAGAAGAAATAGTTCTTTATGGAGCCTAGATGGTGTGAATGATGAGACCAAAGACTGCAATATCTTGTACCAAAAATATATTGAATAAATGGAGGAAAGGGGAAATGGAACAAAATAATTAACACAACACACAACATAAATGCCCACAATTAAATAATAAATCAATGCTGTGATCTTTCTGTGCAAAAGTCCTTTTTGGTCCTCTTCTTTTTAAAGTTCACTTTTAAGGTATTCCTCCTTAGAGTCCAGCTTCATACAAATGGGGAAATATGTCCGTAATCCAAAGACGGCTAAGTGGGGGAAAGAGGGGAAACAAAGAATGGTCCTACCGGCTCGCCACTTCAATATGAAGAAGATTAATTCAAAGGGAGGGAACAAAACCTGACCTGTAGGTCAGAAAAACGTCCATTAGCACATCAAGTTCGATTCAGTTTACCGGTAAACAAATATATTTTTCTGCAAGCCTATGTAACAATGCAAATCATCATCAACCAATGTACAACAGTTAAATTATTAATTATCTTGGCTACGTAGCTTAATCTATACATTCCAGTAGCGTTCGCTACAAACAATACAAAAACAACAATAAAGGAAAACAGCTGTCTAACAGACAGCATAGCCGAATTCAAGGCAACACATAACAATAATCATTCAATCGCACTTTGTTTCAAAGTAAGCCCATTAAAGTGCTTAAGTAAATAAAAGTGTTCAAAAACAGCGGTTTTTGAGCCGGAGTTCTGCTCGCGGTGGGAACGCCGCCGCACAAAGTCATTTTTTAATCGCGAAAACGATCGGCTGGTTACTGACAACCAAAAGGTTGTTTTTGGTAGATATTAAAGATCATGGGTGGGCGGGGCAAATGGAGCAGTTTTCTACAGTCGAGTAAAATTCCAGGAAAGAGCTGGGTGTGGCTTTCCTTTAAATCACATGATCAACAGCTTTAAGATGGAGGCAACTCGCTCAGTGTTTCCTGTTTCATTCTTAGACTGTGGCGATGGTAAGTAGCAGCTTTTCACTTGTTACCTGGCATCTTTTCAGCCACCAATGATAGTCATTGTATGTTATCAACATTTCACTAACTATGTTGTCTCTCATGTTTAAAATAGGCCGACCAAGAGCAAAATAGGTATGTCTGCAGACTCTGCTGTAGCCAAAGTTATCAGATCTCCTGTGTTTTTAAATCCCTAACTGCTCGATCATTATCATTTTAGAAGACAACAATTTCTCAAAGGAGGTTCAAAACTAATGCCTACAAGATTACCAAGAGGATGGTTCGGGGCTCTTACATGACTCCGGGAAGTCAACACTTGGTGGATGAGGTGTGTTACCTTTGACACTTTTAAGACAGTCCTGTTTATCACTACTAACAATAAGCAAATATGTTTTCACTCAACAGATCCTTCACAGCATGTTGTTTCTGGGCAAAATCAACAACATCCCCTTTTCTCCAGAAGAAATCTTCCCTAATCCTTTTGTTTTGGGTTCTTTAATGAGAAGATATCCCAGGCCTTTAAAGTTGTATTCGACTCAGCTTCCCAGGCGAAGTCCCTTCTCCTGTGTGCTCGACATGGTAAGATAACTCTTCTCACATTTTCAGTCAATCTGACAAACTTCCAGTTTTTAGGAAAGTATAATGCAAAGTGCTTTTTTACTGAGAAATCCAAAGAAAATCCATACTGTACCTTATACTTCAACATATGCTTCTAGCTATACTTCTCCACCAAACACAGAGACTGCAGGAGAGCTGGAGACTTGCTTCAGAATTTGTTAGTTCTAAATAATGTCTAACAGACTCATTATTGGAGATGCTTACAGTCTTCAAGGCGTATATGATGCTGTCACTGTGTAGCTGCTGGATCTGTTAAGCTCAAAGACTCTAAATTCAGCGTGTTTTGACAGCCCGGCATAGCAAAATAGAAAAAAAAAGGTCAATTAGCAAATTTAATTCTAAATTAGTGAGAACAAAGATGGATTTTTGCTTATTGATTTAAAATTAAATAGATTTTTGTGACATGTTTCACCCCCTATCTTAAAATGTCTAAACCAAAAGCATCCAATGGTCCTGCATAGTTAAATAAGTCAAGCAGCGAAACAAACATGTTGATCAACTTTCTATGAAAAACAACTATATAATCAGGTGCAACACCAGATCTGTAACTGTTTTCAGATCGTCCTGCAAAATAACTCAGAGAATGAAGAGCAAATAAAGCAGAGTCTGCAAGATCTCCTCACAGACTTGGACTTAGAAGAGAATAATAAAAAAACAGCTTTCGTCTCGTCCACCATCTGCATTTCTCAAAAATCCCAAACCAACAAATCAGAAAGGTACTGCGGAGTCTCCATGTCCACCAAAGGTCCTAACGCTGGCAAAATTATGATTGCTGCCTCCTGTCTTAGCAAATGGCATAAATATGTATCTGGTGCGGTGATGACCTATTATCCAAACACAGTCCAGAAAGATTACTTTGATGGAACAATTGAAGTACCTGGAAATATCAGGTGTGAGGCTTTTTGTCTCCGTGATGGTGCCAGAATGAAGCCTTGCAGATCATGTAAGAATTTGTTTGGCTTGAACACAGAAGACCTCAGAGAGTGGCCATATGGTAACTGTGCTGAAGCTGAGAGCCTGAGCAATTTGCTTGAAAATGAGAGAGAAGTTGAAACACATGTGGATGAATACTCAGCTGAAAAGGACAACAGGCAGAGAGCTGAGGATGAGGTTGGTAGGGTTCTTAGAACTGTGTTGCAAAGGATTCGGTTTAACTGGACAGGTGAATTTTACAACCCAGAACAAGAGTGAGATTTCATGAAATCATTTGCATTCATCATTCTGATAAATCAAAGATTCTCTGCTCTGACAGCATCTGTGTGGATTTTCTGTAATCACAGAGACGTGTATAAGCATGTTTACTTTCCATCTCCATGTAATTGTCACATTTAATAATTAAAACTGGCTTCTATGGGTTTTTGTTTGTTTGCTTACATATCTAGTGTTTAATGCAATATGAAGCATTATCAGACAGCATTTATTGGGAAGAATCCCATATTTATACTGGTCTGTACCCAGGGTACACAGAAAATAAAAACACATGTTTTCTTATTATGATCCCAACCATAATTTACTTAAGCAAAAGCACTACATGTGTAGTTATAATATTTATAGCAGTTACTGTTGAGCTTTAAATTTATCATCTTAAATGTTTATATGCTGATTATATTGCTTTATATAAGAAAGGCCTAACTCTGAGTACACTCTGTGCCAAAAAGTGCTGACAGGAAACTGCATGCTTTTGCAGAAACGTGCTTTTGCAGCTAGAAAGTGAAGCTGAAATATATCAGTTTTAATTAGTTTTTACCAACTGCTTGCTAGGGCAATCCCACGAGTTTGGTGTTTTTGTATTGAACATGATTCCAAGTGCTTTCTATAACACATAGCAGAGGTGCCACAACAAAGACTGAGAAGAGGACAGGAAGAGACAGTGAAAGAGATGCACTCCTTCGCCATTCATGTTAAAGCGTTGCATAGCTTTAATTTTAGAGAGTGTTGCATAACTTCAGTCATTTTTCTACCACAGGTGAAGCCAAGAATTGTGAAGCTCTCTTTTGGGCAAATACCAGAATCTGTAAGAAGAAGAAAAAACAAACAATCAAATAGGTCATTATTAAGAGGACAACAATCTCTTGATGATTATCCACAGTGTCTTTGATAACTCTGAGATACAAACTGTCAAGGATATACACATGGTAGCTGATTAAACAAGTGTCATGAGATAATAACAAAATGCAAAGATTGGTGACAGCGCTTGGAACCATAAGGCAACAAAAAACTATGTATGTAAAAAAAATAAATATATATATATATATATACAGTGGGGCAAAAAAGTATTTAGTCAGCCACCGATTGTGCAAGTTCCCCCACTTAAAATGATGATAGAGGTCAGTAATTTGCACCAGAGGTACACTTCAACTGTGAGAGACAGAATGTGGAAAAAAAATCCATGAATTCACATGGTAGGATTTGTAAAGAATTTATTCGTAAATCAGGGTGGAAAATAAGTATTTGGTCACCTCAAACATGGAAAATCTCTGGCTCTCACAGACCTGTAACGTCTTCTGTAAGAAGCTTTTCTGTCCCCCACTCGTTACCTGTATGAATGGCACCTGTTTGAACTCATCATCTGTATAAAAGACACCTGTCCACAGCCTCAAACAGTCAGACTCCAAACTCCGCCATGGCCAAGACCAAAGAGCTCTCGAAGGACACCAGGAAAAGTATTGTAGACCTGCACCAGACTGGGAAGAGTGAATCTACAATAGGCAAGCAGCTTGGTGTGAAGAAATCAACTGTGGGAGCAATCATCAGAAAATGGAAGACATACAAGACCACTGATAATCTCCCTCGATCTGGGGCTCCACGCAAGATCTCATCCCGTGGGGTCAAAATGATCATGAGAACGGTGAGCAAAGATCCCAGAACCACACGGGGGGACCTGGTGAATGACCTGCAGAGAGCTGGGACCAAAGTAACAAAGGTCACCATCAGTAACACACTACAACGGCAGGGAATCAAATCCCGCAGTGCCAGACGTGTTCCGCTGCTGAAGCCAGTGCATGTCCAGGCCCGTCTGAAGTTTGCCAGAGAGCACATGGATGATACAGCAGAGGATTGGGAGAATGTCATGTGGTCAGATGAAACCAAAGTAGAACTTTTTGGTATTTTGGTATCCTGTATTTGTTGTTGAAGACTTCTTCAGCTTCTTCTCAAGGACATCAGCTGCTTGTTTGGCAGCAGAGGCAGTTAAGAAGCTTCCTGAAAAACACTGAACAGTGAGTTCACTGTGGCATATGACAGATTCAGCTTTCTGTGTGCAAATGTGTCTGTGTCGACCTTTCAAATGCTGTTGAATCCAAAACATCAGCGGCTCCTCGGCTGCTCACTTCATGCACTTCTGTCTGTGTGACAGTCCAATGACATCACAGCTGTTTCCAGCCCCAGTGTCTCAGGACTGGACACCTTTAAACATGTCGAGGATCAAACAGCGTCCAGCTAAACACACATGAAACTATCAGAGCTGACAATCATTCCAATAACATCTAATGGTTCATGTATGTAGACACAGGACTACAAGGAAATGGCTCTCAGCATCTGGCTGTGGGAACACATGAGTCCCTGTTTGTGTTCAGATTGTGTGCATGTTTTAGACGTGTGTCACATGTAGAAACACAACAATCCCACAATGACACACAGATGTGTTTGACACAGCTGTGCAGCTGTAAGTTGTTTCTAATGATTCATTGAAGCTCTTCTAACATTCTGGAGACGATCAGTACATGAATCTGTTCAACACGACAACAATTTGACTTCATTGTGAACGTTTGCATTAAATAACCTTCTTCATCCAGCTGACAGCATCTTCATCCTATGATGTGAACAGTTCCTCCTGTTGATGACAAACCTCTGACAGGATCTGCTTGAGGAGCTTTTTCATGTGCAGCTCTCTGAGCTCAGGGCTGAGCTGCTGTTTCATCTTTAAGAGCTGCTGCCTCCTCGCCGGACTTGTTCTCCTCTTCTTCTCCTAATCACACCATTTCTGCTTCATATTAAATTCAATAAAGATGCTGACATGTATCTGTAGCAACAACATCATTGAATCTAGAACAACTGGAGCCAAACCAGTGGCTCTGCTGGGATCACTGGTGAGCCAACACTTCCTTGTTGATGCAGATTTCAGGGCTTCCTTTTGCTCCTCCGTTATAACTGTTCTCTCTTCTCAACACATGATGACACAAAGGAATCAGCAGTGACAAAGATGATGCTGAAGAGAAGCACACACTTCACACATATAACAGACCAGTGCAGTTACACACACCTCTGCTCGACATCAGGCCTCAAACAAAGACACAAAACACTAACTTGACTCTAAACAGAAGAAACGAGCAGCTGTTTCTGTTCTGTGCTTATTTATATTTGACACACATGCTTCTCTTTGTGCAAACACACATCGCACTATAAGGGTAACCTCGCACACAATGATTGGACAGCACAGTGATGATGCTGGGAGATCCTATACGCAGCAACACAGAAACACTGAGAACTTTAAAGAATGATGGAAAGTGTTATAAATGACTTGTTGGCCTCTGATCTGTCACAAACAGCTGAAACGTGTCTCTCATGAGTCACATGAAGGTTTTTGACAGAAAGGACAAAAAGTAGCTGCAGTCAGTTTGTGTCATTTTTATATTTATTCATCTGGGAGAAAAATCTGAGGGACATTAAAATGTGTTTTCAACAGAGACAAGAACATGAATATAACAGAACAGGTAAATGAACATGTTTCAAGTAAACAGCTGGACTGATCAGGTCCAAACACAGAGTGATAAACTTGTCAAACAGCTGTCATATCTTTATATAGAAGCTCTTTATAAATGCTGCTCACTGCAGTCTGTTTACTAATAATGTCAAAGTGTTAGAAACACAGAAACATCAGAATGGTCTTTGTTCACAGAAACCTGTCTGGGATCCTTTGTTGTTCTTTTGATGCAGAGTTACATTATAAATATAAAGAGTTATTTCAGAGTCTCATCAGTTTTCCTGCATGTCTTTATTTAACACATCAGCAGGGCTGAAGCTCTCATGTTAAACACACACTGATCTATGGACACGTTCATGTGTTTCTAACAGAACCAGGCTGTTATCAGCCTGCACTAACATTATGTCACACACACTGAATGTAACAGTGACAGTTTACATCATCACACAATCAGCTGTGATTGTTTCACTGTCATCAAACGAGTCAACAGGAAGTAGAATCAATAGAAACCAATCATTTACTGACAGCATGTCTGATGGAAATAAGTGCAGATTATGTATGAAGTCTAACTGCACACAGTAACTGTGTTACAATAAGGACTTAACAGCGCCCTCTGCTGGAGTGTTTCAGTACTGCGTTAACTACAATACACCACCTCCTCCTCACACCACCTGCTACAGCTCTACTCTTCTATGACTACAGTCATCCACAGCACTGATGTGAGGTCACATGGTTCATATGTAAGGAGCACAGCTGACCTCAGGTCAGTTTAATGACTGTGAGCAGCAGCTGTGTTATTGTCACTGTGACAGGGAGACACTCTCAGACACAGCGCTCATGTCAGCTTGTTCTCATGCAGGAGGATCAGGAGCTCCATGTTTGTCTTTCTGTTTGAATCATGATGTGTTTGTGCCATCAGAGTCTGTCATGAGTACTCAGGGTTTCACAGCAGCTCTTCTGGATGCTGACGAGGACTCCAACCTCATGTTTCACCTCTCTGAGCTTCTGATGTCTGTGAACACTCGTGTTTCTTCTCTGGGCTCATCTGGACAAAAACACCTTTCTGTGTTTGGCTGCAGCCTCATTCTGACTGACAGGAAGTGTGTTATCCATGAGCTGCACTTCTGTGAGGAAGTTTCCTGCTGTGTTTCCTGTCTGTGGACAAACACGAGTGTTCCAGCTGAGGACTTGGTTCCTTCCACCTGTCCATACAGGACATCACGCTGTCTGCAGCTCTGTAAATGCAGCTCCAGGTCCTTCCACGTGCTGCTCTGTATTTGTGCAGTTTGTAGTGTGTCCTGGGAAACGTAGCACACATGGTGTTCTTCTGCTGTTTCCTCCTTTCACTGAGTGTGAAACACTGACGCTGTGCTGTTGTTCACAGAGGGGAGCTGATTCTAGCTGCAGCTGGACTCTGTCATCTAACTGAATGTGTTGGTGCTGATCACGGGGCTCTGAGGGGGGAGCAGCAGGAGGACTCTGGATGCTGACGTCAGTGTATCTGTGGAAGCTCCCACAGCGTGTCTGTCATTCAATATTGTGCTGTATATTGTATCTATGCAAAGATGAACAGACTGTGTGTTCACTGGTCTCTGTGCTGCAGCTCTGATGTCATCATCACTCCCTCCTCCACCCTCAGCAGTCCCAGCATGCTGCTGTGGTGCACCCCACCCTCACTCTACACCTGAGCCACAGACCACACCCTCCACCTCAATATACACCACAGTTTTCTCTGCTGTGGAAATGAGATCAGGAGGAAATCATCATTATTATTATTTAATAAACGCTCACATTAATGTGGGCTTATTTGTTTCATATTAGAAACATTAGTTGAGTGTTTTTAGTATAAAATGGTCAAAGTCCCTCTTTTTGCTCCTCCCCTCACCTGTGGATGGACGCTGCTGTTACCGTGGTGACAGCTTGGATGTGTTTCAGTCCTGCCTGGTTATCACTGCAGGAATCTTTCACATTTATTACAGGTAATAACTCTGATTTTTCTGTGTATTATGAACCAAATGTATCCTGATACACACAGAGATGGATGAGCAGAGGTCACATGATGAAAGAACAAACATGGAGTCTTTGATTTATTTAGATATTTATTGATGAATGCAAACAAACCTGACACTGAACCATCGTCCAGCAGAACAAACCTGATCACATGACCTGCTGACCCAAACAGTGCAAAGCTCCATGGCAACAACAACAAACAGCCTCACATATGTTAACAGAGGCTGTTAGAAGCACAGAGTCTTTACAGTCTTTCTCCTGTTTGGACACAGATCTCTGCACATCTTCATCACAGTTACTCACAGACGTGCAGAGTGTGTGGATATCAAAGCTAAGTTTCCACCATGTTTGTAGTCTGTACTGGGACTCATGGAGCATCTCTCTATGAGCACTCAGTGCTTTAAACAGTGAGTCCCAGTTTAACCAGCAGCCTTCACACCACACATCACACAGACATGGAAACTTCAAACCTCAGACTGAAGACACCATCAGAAATAAACAGATTGTGATGAAGATGAAGAACTGGACCAGTTTGCTGTGGTTTCTTCTGTTCCTGTCAGAAATAAGAGTCTGGCAGCACTTTGCTCTCCTTCCACATGTTTAAGGAGGAAGTGAAGAAGAGCGAGTGAGTCGTCTTCCTCTGTGGGCCCAACATCAGGCAGCAGCCACGTATTTTTAAAAACCCAGCACACTGCTTCAGAAACACTGAGTCCAGGTGACCAGAGTCATGTGATCAGTGAGGTCTTCACTCAGGACGTCACTGCTTCAGGACCTGATTCAGAGGTTTATAAGGACGTGGATCATTGGTGCTGATGTTGTGTGAGAGCTGGTGAACCATGGGGAACATAAATAACAACCAGGCCATCAGCAGTTCTACCCCCAGCTCTAACACCTACATAACACACTATACATATAGTTATTGTTAAGGTTCAAATATTGAGGAAGGAGAGTACAAACAACCAGGTCCAGAAGAGCTTGGTCAAACAATTGATTTTAATGAACACACGCGTGGGGGGACCAGCGCCGTACGCAGACAGCGCTGATCTCCGACTAATCAAAGCATGAACAGATATTTTATACCATCGGGGTTTGGATTTAATGACGCCCCTTCAACGTCACACAGATACATACATACATACGTCAAATCAAAACCACAATGACTTTTAACACAGTTTGAAAAGAACATTATCTCTATCTTCATGGCAGATGTTTCCTGTCAACCTTTTGACTGCCGCTTCTCCAAAACCACAGACCATGCTCTGCAGTAAGATACCACTTCTGCACGCCCGCAGTTGCAAGCAAACATGATTAACCTCTCACCTATAACTGAATGTATCTACTATGTGTGTGTGTGTCACGACCTCACTTGGCACTCTGTGTCACCTCTCACCTACTAACGCTCGCAGTCAAACAGAGGCCACTCTCAAATGTGTTAGCAGTTTACTAAAACTATATATGTAGTATATTGAATAAATGTTTTAATCAAGAACCTCTACTAGAAGCTTAATAAAAGAATATAAAAGTATAAAAGATAATAATGAACAACCTGGTTATTCAAATAGCATCATCCAAACAGCTCCTCAGAATAAGCTGCACTTACACTCTGCTTTTAGTTTCACTTTTGCAAAAGCACGCTCTGCAAACCTGCAGTTTCCTGTCAAGACTTTGCACAGAGTGGACTCAGAATCAACAGAATCAGCCCATACACACTTAAGATTATAACAAGCATTCAAAAGCATTTAAGATCATAGATTCAACTCAACAGTTTAAAGTGGTTATAACTGCACCTGTAGTAAAGGCTAACTGGGTACCAAAACGTTTAAACATCTGAATGCAATATCAATGCTGTACATTATATTATTAATGCAATGGTAATGATGATGATTATTAACAGTAGCAACAAAATAATTTCCCTGATCTCCACATTATATAGGTTATAGTATGTTATATATAAACGTAGCTGAAGCAGTTTCATTTGTAGCTTCACGCTGCACTTCACATGTTTGTCCACCAGATGGCAGCACAGAGGCCTGTGTTGGAAAGCTTTGAGTAATGAAGCGTTTTCAATCCAAGCTTCAGAAAGCTTCATGTGGTCATCAAGGAAGCAACCAGGAAATATCTGCTGTGTGTAAAAACAGCAACACAAGAATCCAGGATGAAGACAAGAAACTCAAAGCTCACAAAACAGGTGGAGCTAATTTTGTGACGTGTTTCTGTAAAAACACCACAGAAGTGAATCATCAAAGTTTCCATGTGAGCTGATGATGCTGCTGCAGAGTTTCTGTGAACCTCCTGTGACCCCGCCTCCTCATACAGAGACATCTGATTGCTCTTCAAACTGCATCACGTGGACACATGTGATTGTGTGTTGTAGTATTGATCCCAATGCTGGTATCAGTCCTGGATCAATAACACTGGATGGATGCGTTCAGCATGGAGCCCTGAGCTGTGTTACAGACAAACATGGAAACTGACAGGTCTGTGTCATTCACAGTCTGTAACACTTCTAAACAACAGAGGCTGACCCAAGTGCCTCAGAGCCAGGCACGCTCACATCACAGCTCTCTAAATAAGCCAGTTTCAAAATAAGAGCTGAAAGCTGTGTTTGCTTGTGTTAGCTTATTATTGTGGAGACTAACATTCAGTGATCATGTGTTCAGACTCATAATGATTACTCTCAGAAATCCTGATCTTTGTATTTACTGTGTGTTGGATCAATAACTGAGATTCATGGTATCACACAGCTGTGCTGCTGCTGATGTCAGCACATCTGGAACAATACGAGGTATCTGCTACCAGACTGAGCAGGACGTGAGACCTGTGGACTGTTTAAAGCTGTCCCTCCACAGCTCACTCAGACCTGATCCACACCTCAGTGATATTCTCTGACTTCCTCAGTAGAGACAGAAACCATTCAGATCTGGGACCATCAGCTGACTGATGATGTCACACAGACTGTGTTTTTCAGGAACAGTGATTCTGATGTGAGCCTGCTAGCTGACAGCAGACCTGATGAAAGCACATGTTCACATCTGTGAGGACAGACTGGACTCTTTGACTGCACCTTGGTTCTCCTCAGAGGTCTGTACAGGAGCATGTCCACCCCCACTGAAGATCTCAGTCACTGTGAAACATAGAAAGCTGCTTGTGTGGCCTCTGCCTCACATGTAGATACAGCTACAGGTTTCTCTGTCAGTCAGACTGAAACAGTGTCCTGATGCTGCATCATTCAGCTCTGTGCCCCAGTCAGCATCACTGGGAGCTACCAGTGTTTCTGCCCTTTTCCTGTAACACTACACTCAGCACAGGCTCAGCTGGTATCCAGTGTTGGACTTTGGCTTCAGCTGCTGTGATAGATCCTCTAACATAGATCAGCTCTGCTACATGTTGTTAGATAAGTGCAGCTGCTGTCATGTCCTGATGTTTCTCTGGCTCAGCAGCTTCTCCATCAGAGGTTCACATGGAGCTGATCCAGTATCTCCAGTAACTGTGTTCTGTGCCTCACTGGTTCATCCTTCTGTCTGTGTGACGTCAGTCAGATGTTGAAGTTAAACTCTGTAATCTTCACTGTGTCACAGAGTTCAGTGAGTCCCGTTATTCACAGTATCAATCAGATCATCAGAGAACAGCTGATCAGCAATCAGTGGTGCCAACAGCGCCTCCTGTGGTGAGAGGATGCAATAATGCAATGTAGCATTTTTCCACTCAACACTTGCAGTCATGGAAACTGTCTGTTGGATCTGTGTGACGTTGCTTTCTTGGTTAGAGTTCCTCACAAATGTCCAGATGATTCTTCTAATGAGGCGTCGACCATGTTTGCAGCTCTTTGGAAGAAAACGTCGCCCTTTGCCATCCTTACTTTTCTTTGACTTCTTCAAATGCAGCTGAAGTCCAGCTGGTATTTTCTTGGACTTTGCAGCTGTTTCTGGTCATCAGTTCATTCCTGCAAACCTCTGAAGCTGAACAACAATGATGCTGCATTGCTGGCTGATCCCAAAAGGTTGATTCTGTTCATCTGGACGTTTTCAGAAACGTTTGCTCACTGATCAGGTGACTTCTTCAGTCTCAGCTGACTGCAGCTTTACAAGCTTACAAACAGCACATTTGCACAATGACTGAAAGCAGCAGCACCTGATATATATGATACTAATATAATACATATACATATATAATCCATACTAATGATGAAGGAACTGAGCTCACAGTCCATTGTTCATTCAGTGAACTACTCAGTTTATTTTGGGCCTCAGAAATGCTCACTCTGTTTGTACATCACTGTCAGCAATAGACTCATTCTGCTGTGTGGACAGGAACACATGTGACATCACTTCCTGTTTGTTTGTGACTGAAGAAGTTTACAAGGAATCATTTAGAAGAGTTTCAAACATCAACTGATTGAATCCATGAATCTGAAAACGTGTTTGTGAGTGAAAGAGACAGACATGTACAGACTGAACTATCTGTTCAACAGTCAGAGTGTTTCTGTAACAGGAGACACTCTTTACACTCCACTCAGCACAGGGACACTGAGGAACCAGGAGACCAGAACATAAACCCAGGATAAAGAGTTTGAGTGAATGTGGTGTTGAAGGTGTGGAGGTGGATCAGAGTGTCAGAGGAGACTCTGTAGAAGGACAGAGTGCCAGCAGGACAGTCCACATACACTGCTGCTCTGTTAGAGACAGAGGAGGAGGAGGAGGAGGAGGAGATGGATGTTTTTATTTTATTGTGCCAGACAGAATCAGGACCATCATCAGAGCAGCTCAGACTCCAGGACTGATCATTGTCTCCAAACAAACAAACAATGCCTCCTTTCCTTCTGATGCTTCTGTAACTCACTGATATAAAAACTCTTCCTCTCCACTCGACCTCCCAGTAACAGCGACCAGTCAGACCATTTCTACACAGCAGCTGAGCCCAAACATCAAATCTGTCTGGATGATCAGGATATGACTGAACCTCCTCCACACGTGTCACCTTCCTGTTGTTGTCAGACAGTTGGAGCTCTGTGTGCACTGTGTTTGTGTCGATTGTGAGTTGACAGGAATCTGATGGAGAGAACAAACACAATCCAGCTGCAGTTATTGATCCATCATCTGTTCATTGATTGACACTTTGATGATGACTCCTGACATGATGAAGATGGTTGAATGTGTGCTGCTTTGTTTTCATGAATCCCATTAAAAACACACTTACACTTCCTCAGACCTGGTCTCAACCATCGGACTCCAGCAGGCTCCACCCTGAAAGGAGGAGGGGGGTCAGAGCAGCACAGTCAGCATGCACACATGGACATTACATGGCTCTCACACACACACTGTTACACACTGAGCTCAAAGCTCGGCTCCACTGTTTTATTCAAAGAAATCTACATTTATTTATCAGCACATTTAAAAACAGCTTGAGCCAAAGTGCTGCACAGAGTAGAGAGAAAATAGGAAACATACACAGTAATGACTATAAAGACTGGTCAGGATTGAAAGCTACAGAGTACAAATGTGTTTCCAACCGGCTTTTAAAAATGTCCAGTGTTGGTGACGACCTGATGTGAAGGGCGACTGTTCCAGAGTTTGGCTGCAGCCATCGATAAAGCTCACCTCTGTTTTTACGTCTAGTTCTGGTCAGAAGCTGCTTATCTGCAGACCTGAGGGCTCCACTTGGATTCTTTTGTTAAAGAGAGATAAGATGGAGCCAATCCATTCACAGATTTAAAGACAACCAGATCTGGAAGTGGATTCTACCACGTACTGGTAACCAGTGGAAAAAGCTGGTGATGGGTCGTCTAGCACAGACCCACCGCTGGAACCAGACAATTGATGAGGGAGAGAACTGTGACAGCGCCGTTCCTTCACTTGACCTCAGTCGCTCTCGTCTGCTCCCTCGTAACACTGCTCTTTATTGAGCTTACATGAATATGCACAAGTTCATTATGACGTCTTACACAGGTATGAACAAAGAGTACCAGTCTGTGCATAGTGTGTGTGTGTGTGTGTGTGTGTGTGTGTGTGTGTGTGTGTGTGTGTGTGTGTGTGTCTGTGTGTGTCTGTGTCTGTGTGTGTGTGTGTGTTCCAGATGTGACCCTGTGACCCCAAAGCTGGTGCTAAGAGTCCAGCGGTCCCCCTAACAAAGGGCTCTTATACTTAACCAGACACAGAGTAGGTGTCCTCCTACACCAGGGGTCTCAAACTCGCGGCCCGCGGGCCAATTGCGGCCCGCAGGACGATAGTTTTTGGCCCCACCTTAATATGAAAATGTAATGTTAGTTTGATAATGTATGACACTTTACAGTGTTGTGGGCGGAGCTGAATTAACCCACCAATCAGGGTGGGATATGGATCTCAGGGGACACCAGCCGGGCTTGATGCAAGCAGGGAAACATTTCTCAATGAGTCAAAGTTCCAGCAGCGTTGCCCTGGAGTGTTTCTTTCTTTCCTGTGCCTGGCTGGCTTCCTCCTTTCTATTGGGCAAACGCCGACATTCGCCCCAGCGCGCTGCGTTCACAACACTTTAAAAAAAGTTGTTTTTTTAAGTTGCTGCCCAGCGGGACATTATACGTATATAGATTTATACACACGTCAGTGGGATTTAAAGTTATTTTTCCACAGAGAGAGATCTCATATTAACTCTCACAGTGATGCGTAGGCGGCGGGATAAAAGAAAAGTCATGAACTCAATGCAGCCCAATTTAGTCTGCAGTCACATAGCGACACCTGTTCATCGGCAACAACAGTCCCCGGTAACCCGGACTAATTATAGGGTCGCACCGTAATTTGTGGCTCCATGTTTTTATTTGCATCACTGCGTTTGCATTGCAGCAAACATGAACATTACATATATTTCAATATAATGTAAAAGCAGTCAAAACAACTAACATCAGAAACAGCTGATGTTATTTGTTATATGTCACGGTGTCGTTTCCGCTTCTTTCTCCTGTAACAACAGCCCGGCGCCGTGAGCAGTCGCCTTTTTTGCGCTCGCTATCCCTGCACTTTCTACCATCTGCAAACGCCACGGTGTTCGTGTCGTCATGAAAGACGTGAACATCGAGCGTAAAAACAAAGGAGACTGCTACCGGCTTTTTATCTGCCGATCGCCGTGCTACGGTTGCAAGAAAAAGAAGCAGAAATGACGTTCTCTACGCGTTGAGACGTTCCCCGTCCGTCGGCTAAACGCTTGATTGAAACTTCAATGCGACAGTGACACCAAGTAGAATTATAAATGTCACATAGCCCCAAACATGTCTTTTTCAAAGCCTGCGGTGAAGAGAAAGGTTGGTGATGAGCACCGACAATTTCAGGAAAAGTGGGAAATGCAATATTTCTTTGTTGAGCACAGGGGCACCCCGACCTGTCTTATTTGCACAGAGAAAGTTGCGCTGCACAAGGAATACAATTTGAAACGTCATTACACAACTAGACATGCTGAGCTGGATGCAAAATACCAGGGAGACGAGAGAGCGAACCGGGTTGCCAGTCTTAAAACAGATCTACTGAGGCAGCAAGATTTCTCCAAGAAAGCAACCAAAGAGAATAATGCAGCAGTCGGAGCCACGTGGTTAGTGAGATGATTGCTAAAGCAGGGAAGCCATTCACAGAAGGTGCATTTGTCTAAAAGTGCATATTGCAGGCTGCAAATATAGTCTGTCCGGGAAAGAAAGGTCAGTTTAGCAACATCAGCCTTTCTGCCAACACCGCAGCAGATCGCATTTCTGACCTGTCAAGTGACATTTATGACCAACTGTGTGAGAAAGCCAAATGTTTCAGTGTATACTCAGTCGCTCTTGATGAGACCACAGACATCACCGACACTGCCCAGCTCCCAATGTATGTCCGTGGTGTTGATGACAGTTTTGAAGTGATGGAGGAGCTGCTCACAGTAATTCCAATGCATGGCCAGACCACCGCTCAGCAGATATTTACAAGCTGTGTGATGCCATTGAGAATGTTGGTTTGCCATGGAAGAGGTTTGTTGGAATAACAACAGATGGAGCGCCATCAATGACAGGGAGGAAACATGGACTGGTGGCACAAAACAAACTGGAAGAGGAAGGCGTGGAGGAGGCCATTGCTCTGCACTGCATCATCCATCAGCAGGTCCTTTGCAGCAAATGCCTGAAGTTTGACAATGTGATGTCTATTGTTGTGAAATGCATCAACCAAATCAGATCCAGGGGCTTAAAGCACCGAAGGTTCTGAGCTTTTTTAGAGGAAATGGAGTCAGAATATGGGGATGTGCTCGACTTCACTGAGGTACGTTGGCTCAGCAGGGGAAATGTATTAAAGAGACTTTTTGAGTTGAGAGCAGAAGTGAAGCCTTCATGGAGAAGGATGGAGTTAGTGTTCCTATGCTAACTGATCCCAAATGGCTCATGGACTCAGCTTTTCTTGTTGATATGACACATGAGCTTAATGTACTGAACAAGACGTTACAAGGCCAGGGGCAACTTGTCAGTGCTGCCTATGACAACGTGAGAGCATTCTCCACAAAACTGGCGCTCTGGAAAGCTCAGCTCTCTCAGACAAACCTTTGCCATTTCCCAGCATGCAAGGCACTCGTGGATGCAGGCACACCATTCAGTGCTGACGAGTATGTTGATGTCATTTTGAGGCTACAGGAGGAATTTGATCCCAGATTTGCTGACTTCAAGACACACAGAGCCACCTTTCACATTTTTGCGGACCCCTTCTCCTTTGATGTGCAAGATGCCCCTTCTGTGCTTCAAATGGAGCTCATTGAGCTGCAGTGCAACTCTGAACTCAAAGCAAAGTTCAGGGAGGTGAGTGGAAAAGCAGAGAAGCTTGGACAATTTTTGAGAGACTTGAGCCCTAGTTTCCCTCGGCTTTCCCGAATGTTCAAGCGGACCATGTGCCTTTTTGGTAGCACATACTTGTGCCAAAAGCTCTTCTCCACTTTGAACTTCAATAAGTCCAAGTACAGGTCCAGACTTACGGATGATCATCTTCAAGACATACTGAGGGTCGCAACTGCTTCCTCCCTCAGGCCAAATCTGGCTCGGCTATGCGAGAGGAAACGCTGCCAGGTCTCTAGCAGCAAGGAGTAGGCAAGAGAAGCCATGTTCAGAAGAACAGTTCATTTTCTACAGTGTTCCATTCATGTTCAGAAGAAGGTTATAGAACTGTTAATACAGACATTTCAATCTAAACACAGCAGATATAGAAGACTGAAAGAAACACACAAGTTCACTGACTAAAAATATCTTATTATTATTTTATTTATGTATTACAGATTGATTTATTTTCTTATTAATTCTTAATTTGTTTATTCATTTTTCATATTTTGTGTTAAAAAATAAAAATAAAGAGATTTGAGAAGATTGGAATTTTTTAACCATGCCTTTCTTGTGGAAAACCTAATGCGGCCCAGCCTCACCCAGACTCTGCCTGCAGCGGCCCCCAGCTAAATTGAGTTTGAGACCCCTGTCCTACACCATAAATCAGTAAGAGAGGGTACGACCTCTCTCATGGCCCCAAGTGGTGTGTGCATGCCAGAGCACTCTGGAAGGCACACAGAGTCTTTACAGACTACTCAGGATCAAACCTCTATCATTATGCAATCGATTATACAACTCTAAGCATATATGAGTAAATATTTCTAAGCATAAATGACAATCAACAATATAAACCTTACAGCTGGTTTTAATAACAGAATTCATTTGTTTCTCAAACGAGAAAGAGCTATCGAGAAACACTCCTAAATCTTTAGTTCTTAACTTTTCCAGTGGGCCAAGGTCTACATTATCTGCTAATGCTAAATAGGCTGCCGTTATTAACTAATGCTAATTTGACATGAATTAGCATTATGCACTAATGCTAACACTTACTTTTTTTAACAATGTGAGTAGCTAATGCTAACACTATTTCCCTTAACTTTATAACAATGTGAACGGCTAATGCTAACACTCTTTTTCCTAGCATTACAACATCTGAGCTGCTAATGCTAAGTAGGCTGCCATTAGCACCTACGTCTAATTTAAGGCAAATACGCATTAGAACCTAATGGTCATATCGTTTTCCTTTGCTTTATAACAATGTGAGCAGCTACTGCTAAATAGCATTAGCTAATAACAGCAGTCTAATTTAATGCAAGTTAGCCTCATTTGCATTACAACGATGTGAGGAGTTAACGCTAAGTATGCTGCCATTAGTGGCTAATTCTAATTAGGGGTGAATAAATATTACCAGCTAATGCTAATATCGTATTCTCTTCCCTTTTAACAATGTGAGCAGCTAGTGCTAGGTAGGCTGATGCTAGCAGCTAATGCTAAAGCTAATTTAATGTGAATTAGCATCACATTAGTGAGGAGTTAATGCTAAGTAGACTGCCATTAGCAGGTAATACTAATTTTAGGTGAATAGGAATTGGCAGATAATGCTAATACCATATTTTCTTGCTTTATAACAATGTGACCAGCTAATGCTATGTAGGTTGCCGTTATTAGCTAATACTAATTTGAGGTGAATTAGCATTATCCCCTTATGCTAACAATGTTTTTTCTTACTTTTTAACAATACAAGTAGGTAATGTGAACACTTTTTTTTTTTATTGAATTCTAATTTTTCCCTTGCGATGTGAAGAGTTAATGCTAAATAGGATGCCATTAGTGGCTAATTCTAATTTTAGATGAGAAAGCATTAGAAGCTAATGCTAATACCATATTTTCTTGCTTTATATCAATATTAGTAGGTAATGCTAAGTACGTAGCCATTATTAGCTAATGCTAATTTAGGTGAATTAGCATTATCCACTAATGCTAACACTGTTTTTGCCAACTCTTTTCCCTTGCATTATAACAATATGAGCAGCTAATGCTAAGAAGGCTGCCATTATTAGGTAATGCTAATTATTATGTGTGTTAGCATTATCCGCTGCTGCTAGCAATGTTTTATCTTACCTTTTAACAATATCAGCAGCTAATGCTAACACTACTTTAATTTCAGTTAAACCTACTTAGCATTAATTAACTTCATTTAGCATTAAGAAGTTTTTGCTATAGGCTACCATTAGTGGCTAATGCTAATTTTAGGTAAATAGAAATTGGCAGCTAATGCTAATACCATATTTTCTTGCCTTATAACAATGTGACCAGCTAATGCTAAGCAGGTGCCATTATTAGCTAATACTAATTTGAGATGAATTAGCATTATCCGCTTATGCTAACAATGTTTTTTCTTACTTTTTAACAATACGCCATTAGTGGCTAATTCTAATTTTAGATGAAAAAGGATTAACAGCTAATGCTCATACTGTTTGCTTTGTAAGAATGACAGCAGCTAATGATATGAAGTCTACCGTTATTAACTAATGCTAATTTGATGAGAATTAGCATTATCCGATAATGGTAACTCTTTTCCCCTGCATTATAATAATGTCAGGAGTTAATGCTAAGTAGACTGCCATTAGGGGCTAACTCTAATTAGGGGTGAATAATTATTAGCAGCTAATACTAATACCGTTTTCTCTTTTTCCTTATAACAACTTGAGCAGCTAATGCTAATTTGATGCGAATTAGCATTATATTAGTGAGCAGTTAATGCTAAGTAGGCTGCCATTATTAACTAATACTACGTTGACGTGAATTAGCATTATGCGCTACTGCTAATACTGTTTTCTCTTACTTATTAAAAATGATAGTAGCTAATACTAATACTCTTTTCCGTTGGGTAACAACAAAGTGAGGAATTAATGCTAAGTTGGCTGCTTTTAGCGGCTTATTCTAATTAGGGGTGAATAATTATTAGCAGCAAATGCTAATACCGTTTTCTCTTTCCTTATAACAATATGAGCAGTTAATGCTAATTTGATGTAAATTAGCATTATATTAGTGAGGAGTTAATGCTAAGTAGGCTGCCATTAGCAGCTAAAGGTAATTTGAGGTGAATAAGCACTAGTAGCTAATGCCAATACCCTTTTCTCTTGTGTTATAATGATGTGAAACGTTAATATTGTTCTCAAACAACAGAATGAGAATGAAATATTGATTCTAACAGGGCCCATAAACAGCATTAGCTTAGCAGCATTAGCTTATCAGAGTCTCCATCATGGTCACACAAATCCTTAGCGGAGCAAAGTGGCCTACTTAGCAATAGCTGCTGTAGAAAGCAAAGGGAAAACAGTATTAGCATTAGCTGCTAAATGTGCACTTGAGAACAAATCTATTGTGAATTCAGCCGTGAATGTAGTGTTTCCAGTAAGCTTCCATTTCCAAATGTTAGCTGCTCCTGTCTGCCTCTTTGTCACATACACAGACTGAAATGATTCACAGCCTTGTTTCATCATTCTGTCAGTGTCACTGACTGTCACTGTGACTGTGGACATACAGCATGGGAAACACACACATGGCTGATACTTGTATCTAAAGTTACAAAATGTTGTCTCTGTCCAAATATTACCTAACTGTAAGTCTACTTTTAATGAAACTCTCAACATGACTTATCAGTTATCATTAATGTTCCTGCAAACAGACTCCTTGAAGACCCCCTACATAAATATCCATGTACTATCCAGCTAGACTAGTGTGTCTGTCCCTGAAAATATTCCTGCATGTGTGATTGTTCATGTCTCATCTGCAGGAAACAAACAGGAAGTGAGTGAAAGACACAGGAAATGATTCCAGCTCTTCCTCCTATATCAGACATTCTCTCCATACCTGAGAGTGTCCAGTCTCCAGCCTGGATCCTTCAGTCCAGCCGACAGAAGCTTCATTCCTGAGAGACCTGGATGATTGTAGCTCAGGTCCAGCTCTCTCAGATGGGAGGGGTTGGAGGTCAGAGCTGAGGCCAGAGAAGTACAGCCTTCCTCTGTGATCAGACAGCCTGACAGACTGCAGACACACAAAACAACAATCCATCTGTTATCCATCTCTATAGCAGCATAACTAAGTGATGGTTCAGGGTCACCTGATCCAGCTCTAACTATAAGTTTTATCAAAAAGGAAAGTTTGAAGCTGATCGTCAAAGATGAGAGGGTGTCTGTCTCCTGAACTCAAACTGGGAGCTGCTGCCACACCCAGTCCAACATAGCCAGGCTTTCTTTGCTGCTTTGACAAAACCTCAAATCCCAGTCAGAGATGGTGAGCATCATCACAGTGATGATCATTTCTCTGTTAACCCAGGCTTTCTGCTTCAGGATCTGTGCACGCTCACAGAACAAGGAGACCTTTAAACATCATTTCACTAAATGGATGGACTGAGCTCAGCCTACAGATGAACTGGATAAATAAAGATTTGACCTCAGTGTGCTCAGTGTTCCTGTCTATTCCTAACATATTCCTAACATGATAGCTGCACTTTAGAGCTCTAAAACTGGAACTGACACATATTTAAACTCCACATGTTACTCAGTACATTCAGTTCTGACACTCGCCCACAGTCCAACAAAGGAAACATGGAGATCACATCAGTTTGTCACCAAAGTCTAATTATTCCAGAGGGCAGTGTTGATACAACTAAAGTTATTTTTAAGCAAAGTTGAGTTTTTTATTGTCGCAGTACTTCATGTCTGAAGTATCACTTAAATGCATTACACGCTGTTGATGGCAGCAAACAAACCACCCAAACAAACAGAGGTGGGAGGCTTGGGCAGACTACGTAGGATCAGCTTGTGGGAGGAGTCAGGATAAAACCAAAGAAAGACAAGCTAACAAACACCACAGTGAAGTGAGTAGCTACAAACTGCAGGCCGATTAGTGTTGTTGAAGAAGTCGGTCTGAGGAACGTTCTTAGGATCAACAAATGAT
This sequence comes from Astatotilapia calliptera, assembly GCF_964374335.1. NCBI lineage: Eukaryota > Metazoa > Chordata > Actinopteri > Cichliformes > Cichlidae > Astatotilapia > Astatotilapia calliptera. Next base: position 7,753,304 of record NC_137424.1, on the reverse strand, counting down.
GGCATGTATGAGCCTCCCTCAAGACGCACCATCACAAGAAGAACACATGAGCTGTAGAAAAAGGAGAGACTATGAAAGCCACGGCGTTACAACGTGCACCAGCTGTTGGTCTCTCTGGAGACTACTGGGCGTGGCTGGGTAACCATGGTTACCTGGGAGTTACAGTACATGATATTAATGAAGAGTGGGAGCTGCGTTCTATAGCAAACAATTTGTTATGAGGTAATCAGCTGATCTTAGTTTAACCGGAAGCCCTTCACAATAATTGCAATGCCTTTATTTTGTACAACTACCATCAGTTCGTCTGTACTGATGGTAACTTAAAGTCACACTAATGTCGTTTAGTTTCTATAGTTTATGTAGTGGAAGTATACTACAGTACCCTGATCACTGATAGGACAGATTTATGTAGATATACACCTTTGTGTTTAACATTACTGCATTATAGTACTGTGATCTTTGTCCTTATATATGGCTATATTAGCTATACTGATGTACGTACATATAACTGGATATGTAACTTATCTATTCATCTTATTTGTCATGTATTTGTATTGTGTACTTCCTTTTTGTAAGAAACCACACACATGATCACAGCCGCAAGAATCAATCAGTGAAAGAATAAAGTGTCTCAAACCAAACCTTAAGCTCTTTATTCCACATGCTGGGATCATTTGGCCTTCAGTGGTGTTCTGGCTGACACACCGGAGTGACCAGAGTGCTAAAGAGTGAATCGGACACACCAGTGTCATCTCTGATATCTCCACTACATTTAATCGTCCTTCAGCTTGTGGCTGCCGTTAGCTGGTCTGCTAGTTAGCTGATTTGCTATTTAGCCGGTGTGCTAGTTAGCTGGTGTGCTAGTTAGCCGGTTCGCTAGTCAGCTGGTGTGCTGACCAGCGAACCAGTAGGTTACAAGATGAGCTTGTCTGTCTGATGAGCCAGCTCTCTCTGTCTTGGTCATTTTGTCCTTGGGCAAAACCTAACCTACCACTACAACTGTAGCTTACCTCCACCAGTGTGTGAATGTGAGAGTGAATGAATACAGGGAGTGCAGAATTATTAGGCAAATGAGTATTTTGTCCACATCATCCTCTTCATGCATGTTGTCTTACTCCAAGCTGTATAGGCTCGAAAGCCTACTACCAATTAAGCATATTAGGTGATGTGCATCTCTGTAATGAGAAGGGGTGTGGTCTAATGACATCAACACCCTATATCAGGTGTGCATAATTATTAGGTAACGTCCTTTCCTTTGGCAAAATGGGTCAAAAGAAGGACTTGACAGGCTCAGAAAAGTCAAAAACAGTGAGATATCTTGCAGAGGGATGCAGCAGTCTCAAAATTGCAAAGCTTCTGAAGCGTGATCATCGAACAATCAAGCGTTTCATTCAAAATAGTCAACAGGGTCGCAAGAAGCGTGTGGAAAAACCAAGGCACAAAATAACTGCCCATGAACTGAGAAAAGTCAAGCGTGCAGCTGCCAAGATGCCACTTGCCACCAGTTTGGCCATATTTCAGAGCTGCAACATCACTGGAGTGCCCAAGAGCACAAGGTGTGCAATACTCAGAGACATGGCCAAGGTAAGAAAGGCTGAAAGACGACCACCACTGAACAAGACACACAAGCTGAAACATCAAGACTGGGCCAAGAAATATCTCAAGACTGGTTTTTCTAAGGTTTTATGGACTGATGAAATGAGAGTGAGTCTTGATGGGCCAGATGGATGGGCCCGTGGCTGGATTGGTAAAGGGCAGAGAGCTCCAGTCCCACTCAGACGCCAGCAAGGTGGAGGTGGAGTACTGGTTTGGGCTGGTATCATCAAAGATGAGCTTGTGGGGCCTTTTCGGGTTGAGGATGGAGTCAAGCTCAACTCCCAGTCCTACTGCCAGTTTCTGGAAGACACCTTCTTCAAGCAGTGGTACAGGAAGAAGTCTGCATCCTTCAAGAAAAACATGATTTTCATGCAGGAGAATGCTCCATCACACGCGTCCAAGTACTCCACAGCGTGGCTGGCAAGAAAGGGTATAAAAGAAGAAAAACTAATGACATGGCCTCCTTGTTCACCTGATCTGAACCCCATTGAGAACCTGTGGTCCATCATCAAATGTGAGATTTACAAGGAGGGAAAACAGTACACCTCTCTGAACAGTGTCTGGGAGGCTGTGGTTGCTGCTGCACGCAATGTTGATGGTGAACAGATCAAAACACTGACAGAATCCATGGATGGCAGGCTTTTGAGTGTCCTTGCAAAGAAAGGTGGCTATATTGGTCGCTGATTTGTTTTTGTTTTGTTTTTGAATGTCAGAAATGTATATTTGTGAATGTGGAGATGTTATATTGGTGTCACTGGTAAAAATAAATAAATGAAATGGGTATATATTTGTTTTTTGTTAAGTTGCCTAATAATTCTGCACAGTAATAGTCACCTGCACACACAGATATCCCCCTAAAATAGCTAAAACTAAAAACAAACTAAAAACTACTTCCAAAAACATTCAGCTTTGATATTAATGAGTTTTTTGGGTTCATTGAGAACATGGTTGTTGTTCAATAATAAAATTATTCCTCAAAAATACAACTTCCCTAATAATTCTGCACTCCCTGTAGTGGGATTGTAAAGGGTCTTTGAGGGTCTCGAAAAGCGCTATATAAATGCAATCCATTATTATTATTAAGAGCATCTTTAGGCCTGACTGTGCTCATCCTTCCTCCAACCTCTCCTTACCAAAGATAACAACTACATCAGTATTAGCTCAATAACAATTTCTGCAATTCAATTGTGGACATTCATTTTTAAACCTTGTGTAAAACGATAAAACCTCAAAGTCTGAGCATTATTCTTTGTGCAAACAGCTCTTGCAGGTTCCCCCGGACTTAGGTTATTTTTATTATTATTATTTAATTACTTTCCTTTAAGCAGCTGTTCAGGCTACTAAACTCATCCCAGAAATAACAAGTGACACCATTAATAGTAGAGGTGGGAATCACCATACAACTCGCGATACGATATTATCACAATACTTAACGCACGATACGATATTATTGCGATTTTTTTAAATATTTTGCGATATTTAAATTCTGCACATAAAGGTAAACTTTATCAATATTCATTTGATCTAATATCAAAGTCTCACACTCAGTCTTTCTCTCATTTCAGTCAGTTTTATTGTTGACAAACTGAACGGTTTGTATTACAGTCTAGTCCAACTTAACTGAATGCAACCATCTGGTACAATTATAGCTATTCTGAACTATGCAATTTATGAAAACTATGCAGCCCCTTCAGCAACTGAAGAATTTGAAAGTAAATTTAAAAAAATATATAATTTTACATTAAATAAAAAAGTTTCAAACTTAATTAAAATTAAACATGTCTTAAATTAAAATAAGTAAACTGTCATGTTTATTGCTGCCAAAAAAAAAGTTAAACACATTTGGACAGTGAAGGAATGTCAGGATTGTTGCTCAGAAAAAGGATCAACATGCTCTGAAGTCAACATGCTCTGACTCCAGAGCATGTTGACTTCAGAGAAAAAATTGTTTGTAACAAAATATCGATTTCTGCTGTCCCTGTATCGATACATTATTAGCAAACAAAATATCACGATACTACACAGTATCGATTTTTTCCCCCACCCCTAATTAATAGTGGAGCTAACTTTAACAGGTGAAACTGATTTGACCTATAAGGCTACTGCAGTTACTTCTTATCAGGTTTAGTAGGGAAGACATCTGGATGAGGTAGTTAGTAGTATGTAGTTAGTACCGGGCGACTCCCCTCCCCCACATCGGCACCAGAACCCTGTATTATCTACAGGGTAAGACTGCCTGTTTTATCAAACTATGGCCATTACTACTGTGATCATTTGCAGCCCAGTGTGCCGCTCTCTCTGCTGGGATGAACCACTGGAGCTCACCCAGTCATCCCTTTCTTTCTCTCAAGAAGAAGTGAAATAAATATATTTATTATGTTACGAGTCTAATATTCTTTAAATCAAACTGTAATGAATAAATCAAGCAAGAAGATTTGGTGGCTCCACGTGTTGTAGAAGAAAAGATAAACATCTCATTTAGAGAAATCAGCCTTTAAAATTAAGTACTGTGAATAAAAAACAAACAGCGAGCCAATCAGCAGTCGCCAATATCCTCCTAATTTCATTCACAAAGAAATCAAATATATATATTATGGGCCCAAAGGAGCCTAAATCTTTAAATTAGGCAGTGCATGAAGTATTTTTTTAAATAAACAGAGACATGACTATAACAACTTTTAGTAATTCAGAGTCCAATTATCCACTCAAATGTGAATAAAAGTTCACTTGACAGCTGTAAAAGTTACCTGTTTATACAATAATATAAATCACATTTCAAATGATCATCTGTGGAAAAGTTTGAATCCTGACCTGAGAGTTTCCACTGCACACTGTGAACTCTTTAGTCCAGCGGACAGAAGCTTCACTCCTGAATCCTGCAGGTCAGAGTTACTCAGGTCCAGCTCTCTCAGACTGGAGGACTGGGAGCTGAGGACTGAGGACAGAGCTTCACAGCTTCTCTCTGACAGGTTACAGCCACTCAGTCTGAAAAATAAAAGACAATCTATAAAACAAGTACTCATGTAGAGTTTGTTAACACATTTCACAACATTAAATGTTGACTTTCTATTTTTTAAAGGAAACATAAACATACTAAGATACAACATCATATGTATGAACTTTAATTAATAATTCTAAAAACTAAATGTTTTCTGATCTGACCTCAGAGTATTCAGTTTACAGTTTAAACGTTGTAGTCCAGCAGACAGAAGCTTCACTCCTGAATCCTGTAGCATTCTGATACTCAGGTCCAGCTCTGTCAGACTAGAGGACTGCGAGCTGAGAACTGAGGACAGAGCTTCACAGTTTTCCTCTGAGAGTTCACAGATGTTAAGTCTGAAGATAAAAACATGAATAAAGATTGTTGTTAAAGTGTAATCAAGGTGCAATAGCTTATTGTCTTGTGCTGAGCAGGTTAGTAAAACTTCCGTTTAACTTTGAAATGAATAAAAATGCTATGAAACAAGGATAACTGGATAAAGATATAAACAAAAACAAACATCAAACACATAAACAAACAGAACTAAACAGAATACAAATTGATCTGACCTCAGAACATTCAGTTTGGCATGTGGACTCTCCACTGCAGCAGACAGAAGCTTTACTGCTGAAGCCTTCAGGCTGTTGGTACTCAGGTCCAGCTCTCTCAGACTACAGGACTGGGAGCTGACCACTGACAACAAATTTTCACAGCCTTTCTCTGAGACGTTACAGCTGCTCAGTCTGAGAGAGAAAGGGAAAAAACAAAAACAAAAAAAAACAAACAATATATGTGATCAAATTAAATTTGTTTATATGTTGAACCCTTTTTTTTTTAAATTTATTTAAACCTATGAGACTATGAGTGCTACCAGTCCAGTGCACATGATTGGTACCTTGATGGTACCTTGCTCAGGGGTACCACAAGGTAACTATTCGGTGGATTCGACCCCTGACCTTATGATCATGGGGCAACCACTCTGCCTACTGAGCTAATAATTCTGTGTACACTGTCATACAATATTAACTAAAACAATTATTTTAGAAAATTTTAGTAATTCAATAATCATGCTCATTACCTGTGTATTGTGAATAACACTGGATTTTAAACACTAGCTGTATAAAACTCTTCCTGTTAAAGGTGTGTATAAAGGAAATGAGCTGAAATGCAGACTTCATGGAGAATGTTTGCTGTCAGCATATATCAAAGACAAAGCAGAGATCCATCCAGTCTCTTCCACTAAGCCCACAGAGGGACAGACAACCACTCTCACTCACACCTGCATGAAGTTTAGATCACCAGGTAACCTAACTGCATGTCTGTGGACAGTGGGAAGAAACTGTAGAGGACCCAGAGTGAACCCACTGTAATTCTGTGATAACACTGGTTATGGAAGCCTTACAGTTACATATGGTTACTGACAAGAAACACGACCTTAGAGGCAATTTCAGTAATGAAGACCGAGTTTCTCCCTCCATACAGGATGAAAACATGACAGCACAGCAGAGATTTATATTTAAAAAGGGAGGGTGTGCACTGAAAGTGAGATACAAACTTGAACTTAAATTATGAACATCAGAAAAAGATGTAGGTGAAGTCTGGCAGGTGAAGTTTGTGCTTTAGAATAAAACAACCAAACTCCTGGAGTTGGAGACAAATGAACAAGCTGAGGATAATAAACCTGTCAGAGGGGCTGAAGCATCAGAGCTCATGTTCTTATAGGCTGGGTCTGGATTGTCCTTTGATAAGAGTTACAGAACAAAGTGTGTTTTAGAAATGCTGGAGTGAAACATTAAAACTACCATATATTTACCGAGTGACTGATGATCATTTAATTTACTATTTTAAAAAAATGTTACAGTGCTCTTTGAACTCAGCATTTCTGATTTATTTCCCATGATTTTAACAATGAAGCGATGACAACATGTTTACTCACAGAGCTTTGTTGGAGGCTTTGACCACTGGCAGCATTCTCAGAAGAGCCTCCTCTGAAGCAGAGTATTTCTTGAAGTCAAACTCATCCAGATCTTCTTCTGATGACAGTAAGATGAAGGTCAGAGCTGAGCACTGAGCAGGAGACAGTTTACCTGTGGAGAGACTTCCTGAAGTCCTGTATTGTTGGATCTCCTCCACTAGAGAACGATCATTCAGTTCATTCAGACAGTGGATCAGATTGATGCTTTTCTCTGCAGACAGATTCTTACTGAGCTTCTCCTTGATGTACTGGACTGTTTCCTGATTGGTCTGTGAGTTACTTCCTGTTTGTGTCATCAGGGCTCGTAAGAGAGTCTGATTGGTCTGCAGTGAAAGACCCAGGAGGAAGCGGAGGAACAAGTCCAGGTGTCCATTTGGACTCTGTAAGGCCTTGTTCACAGCACTCTGGTAGAAGTGTTTCTTTGCAGATTCTCCTGTTTCAGACTTCTTGGATGTTGTTTGTTGTTGTTCCAGCAGATTGAGTCCAGAGTTGATGAAGGTCAGATGGACATGAAGAGCAGCCAGAAACTCCTGAACACTCAGATGGATGAAGCAGAACACCTTGTCCTGGTACAGTCCTCTCTCCTCTTTAAAGATCTGTGTGAACACTCCTGAGTACACTGAGGCTGCTCTGATATCGATGCCACACTCTTTCAGGTCTGATTCATAGAAGATCAGGTTTCCTTTCTGCAGCTGATCAAAAGCCAGTTTTCCCAGAGACTCCATCATCTTCCTGCTCTCAGGACTCCAGTGTGGATCTGTCTCAGCTCCTCCATCATACTTGACCTTCTTCACTTTGGCCTGAACCACCAGGAAGTGGATGTACATCTCAGTCAGGGTCTTGGGCAGCTGTCCTCCCTCTCTGGTTTCCAGCACATCCTCCAGAACTGTAGCAGTGATCCAGCAGAAGACTGGGATGTGGCACATGATGTGGAGGCTTCGTGATGTCTTGATGTGGGAGATGATCCTGCTGGCCTGCTCCTCATCTCTGAATCTCTTCCTGAAGTACTCCTCCTTCTGTGGGTCAGTGAACCCTCTGACCTCTGTCACCATGCCAACACAGTCAGGAGGGATCTGATTGGCTGCTGCAGGTCGTGTGGTTATCCAGAGGCGAGCAGAGGGAAGCAGTTTCCCCCTGATGAGGTTTATCAGCAGCACATCCACTGAGGTGGACTTTCTAGGGTCAGTTAGGATTGTAGTTTTGTGGAAGTCCAGAGGAAGTCGACACTCATCCAGACCATCAAAGATGAACACAACCTGGAAGTCTTCAAAGCTGCAGATTCCTGCTTCTTTGGTTTCAGTAAAGAAGTGATGAACAAGTCCCACCAAGCTGAACTTTTCCTCTTTCAGCACATTCAGCTCTCTGAAAGTGAATGGAAATATGAACTGGATGTCCTGGTTGGCTTTGTCTTCAGCCCAGTCCAGGCTGTATTTCTGTGTTAAGACTGTTTTCCCAATGCCAGCCACTCCCTTTGTCAGCACTGTTCTGATTGGTTCATCTCTTCCAGGTGAGGCTTTAAAGATGTCTTCTTGTCTGATGGTTGTTTCTGGTCTGTCTGGTTTCCTGGATGCTGTTTCAATCTGTCTGACCTCATGTTCATCATTGACCTCTGCAGTCCCTCCCTCTGTGATGTAGAGCTCTGTGTAGATCTGATTCAGGAGGGTTGGGTTTCCTGCTTTAGCGATGCCCTCAAACACACACTGGAACTTCTTCTTCAGCTTAGATTTAAGGTTACGATGACAAACAGCAGCTGGAAGTTCTGAATAATAATAATAAAAATACAACTTTAACAATCATATTTTACAAAATGCTGATGACAATTTCTGACCCACTGAGAAATGACTGAACACACTGGTGTCACAAGTGTCTCATTTATCCAGCAGCTTAAATCTTTAGATAAATCCTCTTACGTCTCTGCAGACGGTCAGCCAGCTCCTCCTGCTTCATTCTCCTCAGGAAGTCCACTGTGATCTTCACAAATGCCTCTCTGCTGTTTCTCCTCTGCTCATCATCCTCCCTCTGAAACTCCAAGCACTGGGGCTTATTTGGATTCAGAGCCTTCTGGATCTTCTTCAGCTCGTTCTTCACAAAAGTGATGATGTTGTCCTCCAGCAGCTGGAACAGAATACTTTATGAATGACCCACCACTCTGAACTTTAGTCCACACAACATCCACTTCTTTACGATCAAGGGGCATATCATCCGCGAACTCTTTACCAATTATAGGTTTGACTTTATCTGATTAACTGAGACTTTGTCCACAACTCCATGATCCCAAAACGTTGATGCTGTTCATATGAATGCAGCGATTTCAGTGGGAGAAACATTTCACTGGTGTTCAGAGCTGAACTACCAACAGGTTGATGATCAAAGTCAGAAACTTGGAGATGTTTCAGGTGACTGAGTTGATCGTACAGACAACTGGTCTTAAAGGTTCACTCTGTTTACACATACAGATCAGTATTTAAGGTTTGACTCTCATCATCCACTGGGGCACAAACTGGGCGCCATCAGGACGCAACAACACAGAACAAACACCATCCCCACAGACACAGCAGCCAGCGAAGCAGAAGAACTTCACATCAAGAAGGTCCTGAGTAAATGTGAACGCTGGTTTGAGGGCGGAGTCAAGGAGGCCATTTATGTGAAAAGGAAAGACCATCTCTGAATGGAGGAGGGGCCTAAGGGTACAACTGTCACCATCTTACATGCTGTGATTGCAGCCATTCCCCAGCTCTCTGTGAACTGGACTCATGACCACTGATCAACAACCATTGATCAATGGTCCTGACAATATGCGTACCAATGATCAATGAACTGACCTCCCAGCCCATTGTTCCTTCAGTGGGCTGGTTTCAGTCATACAAATGTCCTGTTTATAAGATTGAAACCTGCAGTCAGCTGAGACTGAAGAAGTCACCTGATGATGATGAAACGTTTCTCCCACTGAAAACATCCAGATGAACAGAATCAAGCTTTTTGGGATTTACGTACCTGGATGATTGAGCATCAAGACACAACTCTGTGACTTTTCTCAGATGAATAAATCCTCTCCTCCAGCTTTGTTTACATCTACCAGCCCTGTGGCGCTGCCCAGGGAAATAATCTATGTGAGAGGTGGAAAGTCATACAGGTGTCTGCTCCTGCCTTCAGTTATTTTATCTACTGTGTGTCAACTGGCTGAACCTCCTCCAACTGTCTACTGTCTCCCTAAACTCAACAATGGCTTCGTGATCTATCCATTCTCTGACCAAAGACATCCTGCTGCAGGAGGTTAACATAGCAGCCAATGATGATCCCACTCACTGTGAACAACACATTTGGACCTGATTTGCTGCTCTGGTTTACACGTGAACTTCCACTGCTGCTGTCACCAACTTGAGAGGCTCTACAGAAAAACTGGACTTGTCCATAAAAATCATAAACTACATTACAAGGACAGCATTGCTCAATCAACTCTAATTACTACTGACATGTTATCTCTTCTAACTAAGGTACAGACACTCAAACTTGCTGCTTTCAGTGAGAAGTCAAATGTCTGAATATGAGCTGGAAGCCGCTGAGAGTCCTCCTCCTTCCCGTGGGGTTTACTTTCTCTACTACTTTCACTATAAACACGCCCCTTTCATGCACCTGCAGAGGGCCACCAGCAGATGGAGCTGTCTTAAACAAATCCACTTGGATAGTTAGCTGTAGATGATTTTCTCAGTATGATTGTAGGACTTTGAGTTATTCTTCAGATTTATTTAAACTCCTATATTGTGCACAAGCGTTGAGCGACCCATAATTTCTCTGTACTTTTCATAAGAGCAGCCAGACTTTCAGCTAGTTTTTGTTTTTTTAAGAGCTCAAAGTTATTGAAGAAACAGTTATTCAGCTTCATTCCCACTGATCTCGACTACAAACTGTTTCACTTTGGTTTCTGTTTAAAGCCTCGATGTTTAAAACGTTTCCCTGTGATCACATTTGCACCGTCTGATTTCAAAGTTTGTTTCTTTTGGTCATTTAGTCCACAGAGTCCTTGGTGTTCTGAAAGGGACCTATAAATAAATGCATTATTATTAATAATAAAGTAGTTGTTGTACATGTACAGACCATAAATATGGAGTCCAGCTGTGTTTGATGCTGCTGGGCAGACTGACCACTGGGAACCTCTGAGCTCTGCTGGTCCACTCTGTGGAGGAACCATGAAGGATTAGATCAACACAGGATAAAGATCCAGGAGTTTCTGCTCAAATAACTTCATCTGAATCAAATCTGTCAAGTTTTAGACTCTCAGATTCTGAAGATATATTTTCTGTTTTCTATGAACTTTCTTTCATCAGTGATGGAAGTGATGATGCTGCAGAAGCTCAGAGGAAACTTTGAGAAAACTGTGATGAACCATCAACTAATGCTCTCAGGAGGCCAAAGGTCCCTGAATGTAACTGTGCAGTAGATTCAACGAGTGTTTGAAACCTGACCACTTCCATATGTTTTCATTCTAACATAAGAAGTCCTTTTCTCATTGCTTTGATTTGAGTTTTCATTTGAGTTTTCCGAGTCTCGTATTTGGAGTCGAGTCTAACCAATGATCTGACAGAAGAACATTAAAAAGGATTTACCACTGCTGTCAAAATTAACATGTAGGGTTAGGGTTAGGGGTTCATCTGTTATCATGATTAACATGATAAAAACCTTTAACACGACACATCTGGAGAGCAGAACGACTCAAAATCCCTGAAATGTTTCTATCAACGCACTTCGAGCAGTTTGTCCGAGTAGAGTTACCTTTGCACACGTGCAGATGTGCAGCACATCTGTTAGTGACGGCAGCTGAACCAATCAGCTCAATATGGAAGATGACAAACACACACTGACCTCTCGATGGAAAGTTTGAGCATTAAAAAAATAACAAGACGGACCAGCCGACCAACATGAAGGACTCTGCACATCGTGACAGAAGGAATTTTCTTTTCACCGAAGCACTTCCAGCTTAAAATATCACAACAATGCAAAGCACTGATGACACAACTGCCAAGTGGACAAACTGCAGACCTGTTAGTGTTGTTAATAACATAGTTTTGGTTCCTCGTGTCAAAGACTTGAAGAAGAGTGACAGAGAGTGTTAGACTGCTGCAGGATCAGTGCCACCTCCACAGACCTGTGAAGAAAATGATTGTTTGACAGATGGGCTCAGATTCAGGATCAGCTGAGGAGTTTGTGGCTGACAGAATCCTGCAGGTACAGAGCAGAGCCCATCATTAGCATGCAGGACTGTCCCTGGGGGGGTCGGCTCATTCAGGAGGTTAATCAATGTTTACATGTTCAATAAACATGTTAAGTGTGTAAATTTGCCCTTTTCTCTCGAGTCTGTTTGCTCATGAAATGAACTTTGATTCGTTTACATTAAAAATGATGTTTAATGGTGATTAATCCAAATGAATCCACAGTAACCCTGTGATGAGTCTGATTAAACATTTTCATTAACAGCAGTAATATAGATTATATATTATTATATATTAGTGCACACTTAGCTTTTAGTATATATGTTTGTTACAAAGTTGTATTTACAGCAGAGAAGCTGAGTTAAAGACTGAAAACTATTCAAAGTCTCTTTGAATTGAAGCGTTTAACATTCTTTGTGTTTATTCTGCATTGACTTCATTATATGGTGTAAACGTCTGTTACAGGCTTAAATATAAAGTTGGAAAAATGTAACTGCAGCTATTGATCAAGTAATTGTGATTAATCAGGATTAATGACAGAAGATTGTGTCATTAATTAGTCATGTTTTAATCTACTGACAGCACTAGTGTTCACTCTGGTGCCTCCAACTGTTTTACGCCCTTTCAACACCTTCGTGGTCAAAAGTGTACACGCACAAAATCTACAATAAAACCCTCACGCAGCAATAGGACAGACACACAATCCATTTATCTCTGTGTCTCAAACACACACACGTGTATTCAAAGCCTCGATTTGTTCATATTTCATCTGTTGTGTTTTTATCTTCAGCGTTTTCAGTGTTGCTGCATTTACACCAAAAATGTTTCCATTGATGAATCAGATTGATTTGAATGTGTTTCATCCATACAAATCCCTCCCTGGTGGTCACATGACTCTATAACATAACAGGAGTCATGTGACAAGAGTTTCATGCTGTAAAATGTCAAAATGGTTGAATGTGGTGGAGTAAAAATGTGAGATGTCAGCTACTTTTCTTCAATATGAAATGTTTGCAGGGCCTGACAGGAAGTGGACGGACGCTCTGATCACTTCCTGTTTGCTGAAGTGGGTTTTCAGTTGTTTAGAAACCAAAGGCTTGTTTTAAAAGACAGTTTAAATGGGACTGAGGGAACGACGTGTTTGTAGTTTATATCCAACAACATCAAGCAGTTTAATCAAAGAGTTCATGTTGCTAACAGCTCACCTCTCTGCAGCAGACACAGGCTGGACTTTAAAATAAATGTAGCGCTCTTCAGACCAGTCACTCCTTAAGGACACAGAGCTGGCTTCAGGTTCATGTTTACGTTTAGTTCCTTGTTTCTTCCTGTGAATAATGATGGAGCAGTGATGTGAGTGCTGAGCTGTGACATGGAGAAGAGTCATGGACAGTTAGAGATGGTCATCTCACCTCTGAGCTTTGGTCTGGCTCTCATGTTCCCCACACAGAGTGCTTTTAGAGGGAGGGACTCCCTCCTCTCTGTCCTCACACTGATCCATGCTGCTCAATTCAGCTCACACACACTTTCTACCTGCAGAGGAAACACAAATCATTCATGTGCACATCAGCTGAAATCCTCCTTTCATCATGTGTGCTGTCCAAATATCAGCTGCTTCTTTCCTGCTTCATCTCAGTGTCAGCTGGATGCAGTCAGACAGCAGTGTGAGGCAGAGGAAGCTGCCATCAGCTGCTCTGCTATCAGTCCACTAGATGGAGCCTGAAGCACACACGATGCATTCACTGACACACACTGATTCACTGTGACTGGAAGCTTCAGTCAGTCCAACACGTGTGAACAACAGTTTAAACGTTTCAGCTGATCCAGGATTCAAAGAGGATCAGCAGAGTTAAAGCTTCACACTAATTCTTGCTGCTGAGTTTGCAGAGAACTGCACACACACTGATTCACTGCTAATGAGAAGCTTCTTCCATCCAGTAATTCATCATCCATCAGCTCTGCTGCTGCTCTCAGTCCTGGACTCTGATCACAAACTAAAAGCAGCTTTTTAACTCGTGTCTGTAAGAACTCTTAGTGTTAGCTTAGTGCTAGCTTAGCTTTAGCTTAGTGTTAGCTTAGCGTTAGCTTAGTGTTAGCATGCTGTGTGCTAGCTTAGCGTCAGAGTTCTGCAGGTGTCTCGTGTGTAAATATTAATCACAGTGACAGTAAAGGAGGTAAAGGGCTGTGACGTCATCACGTACGCTGCGTCCTCTGTGGGCTCTGAGTGAACTCAAAGTACAAACTACAAGTACACAAACACGAACGTAGCTCAGAGTGGCGGACACACTCGGCCTCGTTGGTCCAGCTGTGAGTCCGTTACCGTGAACTATGGAGCGGCAGATTTGTGCTGAACTAAGCTGCACACAGCTGATGTTAGCCAGGAAACATTACACACTGACTTTAATGGAGAGACCGGAAATACAAACACACACAGTTTGTTGTGTGAAGAAATCAAACACGAGCTGAACAAACAGTAAAGTTCCTAAAGACAAACTGTTAAAGGAGGAAACAAAGCAAACTTACAGTTTCTTCACACACCAACAACAAGCTCCACTCCACGAAGTTCAGGAAGTGAAATTAAACTTTGAGCAGGAAGGAAACACCCAAAGAGACGTTTGAGGACAATCAGGAGCATTGGAACACTGTGCTGCGTTCAGTTGCACCTCGGAAACTCCAAACCTCTGGCAGGCTGTGATTTATTTCTGCTGGTTTTCCTGTTTGAAGCACAAACATCCGTCATCACTTTGTTGTTGTTCTTCCTGCAGCGTTTAAATATTTCAGCACTGAACTGATGTTTCTTCAAAGCTCATTTCAACCTGTTGAAGTCATGAATGAAAGTGCAGACTGAGAGTGGATCACATGATGTTTGAGGTGTGTCATGTGACATGTTCAGTATTGTCACACATGTCTAGATTGTCCCTGATATCATAACTGCTCAAACACTGATGATTATATTTGAAGAATTATTCCTGATGGCAGCAAAGTTTGAATGGAGCTCTCTGTCTGTGCTGATTTGTCGCCCTCTGGAGGTCAAAGCACAAACTGCATGATGTCACTGTAACCACCACAGAGACAGGAAGTGTTTTTATGACTGAAACACTGAAATGATGCTAACGGCTGTCGTTAGGCTCACTGACAGCAGTGCTGATGTGTTCATGTCAAACACTGGCTCAGGTCAGACTCCTTCATCCTTCTCCAGCGTGAGGCCGCCCTCAGACCCACAGGAGCTCTGACCTTTGACCTCCTGACCCTAACCATTTTAGTCTTGTTGCATCTTTAAATGCAAATCCATCCAAACTGTAGCCGAGCAAAAGAAGCTGGAAGCTGTTCTATGAATGATGTTGTTGAAGGAGCTTGGAAAGAAAAGCGTCTGGACTTCTTTAAGTTGCTTGAAGAGGGACATGGACGTCTTAACGCCCACTCACATCCTGGGACATTTGATCACAGGAAATCACATGATAGCGTGGGGCTAGATCTCACAATGGGTTCACCCAAAACCTTGGCTGATTGAGACCCACACCCATTTTCACGGAGGAGGAGGAGTTTCACATGCTGAACATGTGACAGCCTGGTTTAAAGGGATCAAAAGTAACTGGACACCTGATTCAGTTCAGGTTTATTCATCCGCTCCAAACCACAGCAGCAGTCACCTGCAGGGAACCAGCTGATCCATGTAACTGGGGACAGACCACAGCCCAGAGCACTGGTTCATGATGTGTTTGTGGACTGTAGGTTGTTTGGATAGAGATGAGATGTACTCAGCAGTCTGTCTCTAATGTTTAATGAAACATGAACAGGTAGAAACCTGCAGCCTGACTGCTCATCACTTTGTTACCTGTTCAAGTTCAGCAGCAGCAGCTCACTTTATCACGGTGCTGGTCTGAGGTCAGTGTTTACTCAGCTTTAACCTCACTCTGGGTTCTTGGCTAGCTTAGTGTTAGCTTAGTGTTAGCTTAGCATTAACATGCTGTGTGCTAGCTTAGCGTCAGAGCTCTGCAGGTGTCTCGTGTGTAAATATTAATCACAGTGACAGTAAAGGAGGTAAAGGGCTGTGACGTCATCACGTACGCTGCGTCCTCTGTGGGCTCTGAGTGAACTCAAAGTACAAACTACAAGTACACAAACACGAACGTAGCTCAGAGTGGCGGACACACTCGGCCTCGTTGGTCCAGCTGTGAGTCCGTTACCGTGAACTATGGAGCGGCAGATTTGTGCTGAACTAAGCTGCACACAGCTGATGTTAGCCAGGAAACATTACACACTGACTTTAATGGAGAGACCGGAAATACAAACACACACAGTTTGTTGTGTGAAGAAATCAAACACGAGCTGAACAAACAGTAAAGTTCCTAAAGACAAACTGTTAAAGGAGGAAACAAAGCAAACTTACAGTTTCTTCACACACCAACAACAAGCTCCACTCCACACCTGGACACTAAACACGGACACACAGGTGAGCTGCTTCCTGGAAGGAGGCGGGGCTCCACCTGAAACTCAGCACAGGTGGGAGGGGCTCAGCTCTGTGTGTGCTGATGTGTTAACTTTAAAAATATGCCGTCTGACTGCTCAGACTGAGTCAGAGTAAAGTTCACATGCTGACGTGTGGAGACATGAAACCTTGTTGTAGCTGCAGGTGTGAACACACTGATCCCAGATCAGCTCTGCTGTATTTGTAACATGAACATTTCTGCTGCAAAGCTTCAAATGTTCAGCATGTTTCTCTGTTTCCAGTCTATAGATCCAGTCACACTTTCTACCTTCACCTGTGCAGTAAAGACTGAGAGCAGAGCTGAAACCAAGCGTCCAATCAGTGAGCAGCATCAACACCTGAGCTTCATTCAGACTCTGTTATTGAAGATGTTGTTGGTACAAAGTTCATCTGCTGCTCACATGAATCCATGAAAGATTAATTTCACTGAATGTTTCTTCAAAGCTCATTTCAACCTGTTGAAGTCATGAATGAAAGTGCAGACTGAGAGTGGATCACATGATGTTTGAGGTGTGTCATGTGACATGTTCAGTATTGTCACACATGTCTAGATTGTCCCTGATATCATAACTGCTCAAACACTGATGATTATATTTGAAGAATTATTCCTGATGGCAGCAAAGTTTGAATGGAGCTCTCTGTCTGTGCTGATTTGTCGCCCTCTGGAGGTCAAAGCACAAACTGCATGATGTCGCTGTAACCACCACAGAGACAGGAAGTGTTTTTATGACTGAAACACTGAAATGATGCTAACGGCTGTCGTTAGGCTCACTGACAGCAGTGCTGATGTGTTCATGTCAAACACTGGCTCAGGTCAGACTCCTTCATCCTTCTCCAGCGTGAGGCCGCCCTCAGACCCACAGGAGCTCTGACCTTTGACCTCCTGACCCTAACCATTTTAGTCTTGTTGCATCTTTAAATGCAAATCCTGTGAAATGGTCAGGGGCGGCTCTAGAGAAATTTTCTTAGGGTGGCAAAATCAAAGCCTTTTCCCCCCAAACACATATGCAGGTGGTTACATGTGGTTAAAATGATTCAAATGCAGTAAGTATGCACGTTTTTCATATAAATATAGTCTATAACTTAATTATTGTCTGTACCCACATGATTACACACTTTAGTTACATGAAACATGTGAGTTTTGATGTTATGTACTGTACAGCCTGTATATTAAATACATATGTAGCCCAATAAGTATAAACTCCAGAAAGCTACACAACATGGGGCGCTTCATTTACAAACACAAGTCTAACTTAAGTTTCACTGTTTTTGTTAGAAAACTGTCACATTGTTGCAGCTTAAATTACACAAAATGTCAGAAATCTGCACTGTCATGAACAAACATGTAAACCTCATTTTTCATGATTTGTTGGATTCACCCTCTGAGGTCTGAAACACAACCGGACATTTGTGACTCCTTTGAGTTTACGTTTGTATTTCACCCTCAGATTGTTTCATTTTATTTTTTCCTCCTCTTGCTTTGTTTGGTATCTTTTCAGCTCAACTGAATTTAGTTGTTTTTTCACTGACATACTGCATTAGTATTACTATTACTATTAATGTAACTATTACTGATCTGAAATCACACAAAGAACCTAAAATCCTAGCAGTATTTTTTACTGTAAAAAAACCACAGACGTGTTGGGTAAATGTTTATAACTTGAAATGCAAATATAAATTGTACATTTTGTAAACAGATACAACTATTTATCTAAAAATGCAGCCAATACACCTGCTGTTTTTTCATTTTCTACAACCATTTAAAATAGCACTGACCTTCCTTCATTTCCACAGTGTAACATCCACCCACCTGTGTAAAATCAGAAATTCCCATGGTGTTGTTCAAAATGTGCTCTGGCACAATCATAAGCATCGCTTGCTACTGAAAACAAGAAGAAAGCCGTCCTGCTATGGGCTGAACCATTTGTTAATGTGGAGGGGGGGACACTATGGAATATATCCAGTTCTAGCATTTATATTCACTGCTGACTGTAACTACGCTCAAACTGTTAAACTTATTTTAATAAACAACACTGTCATATGCAAAACTGGGGTGGCACTTGGGGTGGCAAGGGATCATTTTAGGGTGGCACTTGCCACCCCATGCCACCCTTCTAGATCCGCCCCTGCTGATGAAGCCAACAGGTTCGCTTCATTTGCAAAAAGCAGATATGAGTTTCTGAGGCCACAGTCTTCTGTGGCAGAAGGGGAATCAGGGGAAGCCCTGGAGGAGTCCACCACCCACCAGAAACAGGTCTGAGCTCTCACTGCAGTTGTAAAGGGGCTACACAGCCCACATGAGGCTGAGGGATGCAGCCTTCTGTCAGACTGTCACTAACACAGAGAAACACCCGTGTACACTCATACTCATGGGCACATACACCAATCAACCTAACCCCACTAACTGCTCGTCTTTGGACTGTGGGAGCCAGAGAACCCAGAGAGGACCCAGACATGGGGAGAGCATGCAAACAGCTTAGATGTTGGATTTGGATTTGAGTTGGACTTGTTTGAGGGTAGGAAATTTGTCCCTCGCTCAGATTTCATCAGATTTCAATCTCTGGAAATGAACCACTTTTTTCTCTCGTCATATCTTTTTGATGGATTTCCACAGAGCCCTGAAAATTTCCATGACTGTTCACCAAAGCCTGCTGTTTCTTACGGTGAAAGAATGATTTTGATGCTCCATATAGATTTAGAGTTACCAAAGGTTGTTTGAGCGCAAGTCAAGGCAGTTTTTGCTTCGCCTCTACTCAGTTACAGTGTATTACAAGTCATATATCTTTAAGAATTTATGTTTTATCTCTGAATTATGAAGACCTGAAGATTCCCCCATCTCTTCTGAATAAAACGATGCCTGAATGACCGTTCTAGCCTCTACGGTTAGGAAATTATGGCCATTTGTTCGAGGGGAATCCTGAATGTCAGAAATACACTGAAGAAAACTCACACCTCTCTCTGTGTCTGTGTGTGTAAGGGCTGACTACAGCAGGTGCAGCTAATTTAACTGACCTACATATACCAAGCCCAGACTCTCCACAGCTCCTGTTCCCTTTACTGTCTGTGTATGTGTGTCTGTGTATCAATATTTCTCCTATGTTTAGGTATTACTCCTCAATCATAGTATTTCTGCTAAAGCAAAGTACTTCTACTACATCTAAGTACTTTTGCCAACTCATAGTATTTCTGCTAAATCAAGTATTTCTGCCAATTCATAGTATTTTTGCAAAATCATGGTATTTGTGCAAAATCATGGTTTTGGGGCCAAATATTTCTGTTATTTTATAATATATGTGCTGAATATATTATATGTGCCAAATCATAGTATTTATCCCAAATTATAGTATTTATGCCAAATTACAGTATTTCTGCTAAAACGCAGAAATAGTACCTTTTAGCAGGAATTTCTACCAAAAGATAGTACTTCTGCTAAATCAGAGTATTTCTGCTAAACCAGAGTATTCCTGCCAAATCATAGTATTTGTACTTAAACATGGTACTTCTGCCCAATCATAGTATTTATACCCAATCATAGTATTTCTGCTAAATCATAGCATTTGTGCCAAATCATGGTATTTGTGCAAAAACATAGTATGTCTGCAAAACCATAGTATATCTCTTATGTTATAGTATTACTACTAAGTCATAGTATTTCTGCATTGTTATAGTATTTGTACTAAAACGTAGTATCTCTGCCAAGTCATAGAATTACTGCAATTTCATAGTTTTTTTTAGGAAATCTGTTATGTTATAGTATTACTACTAAGTCATAGTATTTCTGCCAAATCACAGTATTTGTGCCAAAGCATCGTATTTGTATGGAGTCATAGTATTTCTTCTAAATCATAGTATTTCAATCAAATCTCAGTAGTTGTTGTTAAAACGCAGTATTATTGCCAAATCATAGTATTTGTACCCAATCATAGTATTTCTGCTAAATCATAGCATTTGTGCCAAATCATGGTATTTGTGCAAAATCATAGTATGTCTGCAAAACCATAGTATATCTTTTATGTCATAGTATTACTACTAAGGCATAGTATTTCTGCCAAATCATAGTATTTGTACTAAATCATAGTACTTGTGCCAAATCATAGTATTTGTTGAACATCATAGTATTGGAACCAAAACATAGTATTTGTCCCAAAGCATCGTATTTGTATGGAGTAATAGTATTTCTTCTAAATCATAGTATTTCAATCAAATCTCAGTAGTTGTGTTAAAATGCAGTATTATTGCCAAATCATAGTATTTGTACCCAATCATAGTATTTTTGCCAAATCGTGGTATTTGTGCCCAATTAATAATTCTGTTATGTTATAGTATTACTACTAAGTCGTAGAATATCTGTTATGTTATAGTGTATCTGCGGAATATAGTATGTGTGCCAAATCGTAGTATTTACACCAAATCACAGTATTTTTGCTAAAACATAGTATTTCTGCCATATTGTGGTATTTGTGCAAGAACATTGAACTGTTATGTTATAGTATTACTACTAAGTCATAGTATTTCTGCGTTGTTATAGTATTTGTGCTAAAACGTAGTATCTCTGCCAAGTCATAGAATTAATGCAATTTCATAGTTTTTTTTTTTAGGAAATCTGTTATGTTATAGTATTACTACTAAGTCATAGTATTTCTGCCAAATCATAGTATTTGTACTAAATCATAGTACTTGTGCCAAATCATAGTATTTGTTGCACATCATAGTATTAGAACCAAAACATAGTATTTGTCCCAAAGTATCGTATTTGTATGGAGTAATAGTATTTCTTCTAAATCATAGTATTTCAATTAAATCTCAGTAGTTGTGTTAAAATGCAGTATTATTGCCAAATCATAGTATTTGTACCCAATCATAGTATTTTTGCCAAATCGTGGTATTTGTGCCCAAATAATAATTCTGTTATGTTATAGTATTACTACTAAGTTGTAGCATATCTGTTATGTTATAGTGTATCTGCGGAATATAGTATGTGTGCCAAATCATAGTATTTATACCAAATCACAGTATTTGTGCTAAAACATAGTATTTCTGCCATATTGTGGTATTTGTGCAAGAACATTGAACTGTTATGTTATAGTATTACTACTAAGTCATAGTATTTCTGCGTTGTTATAGTATTTGTGCTAAAACGTAGTATCTCTGCCAAGTCATAGAATTACTGCAATTTAATAGTTTTTTTTAGGAAATCTGTTATGTTATAGTATTACTACTCAGTCATAGTATTTCTGCCAAATCATAGTATTCGTGTGAATTTGTATACTGTAATATCACTGTATTATGTAGTGGCTAAGTAGGGGCTGTTTACTAAGTGCATCAGTGTAAATAGGTCATCTCTTGTGTTGGAGTGCCCTCTTGTGGCGCCTTTTGGGTAGTGCCTTAGTAAACGGGAACCCTGTAAAAAGTGGCATCAGACTGATTTGTAGTGGAGGAATTTGTTACCAGTTTTCTTAATCTTTAATCTGTATGCATGTTGTAATGCATACCCTGTTCTTAATCATAGAAACCACACCATATCACCTCTCCACATCCTCCTACTGTATGCCATACCTCCCTGTACCATCCATCTGACCGCAATAAACTCCACCTGTGGTAATCTAATCCCTGGATGTCAGCCTCTCCTTCTGACCGAGGATAGTTATAGTATTTGAGCCAAATCATAGTATTTGTGCTAAAACATAGTATTTCTTCCAAATCATAGTATTTGTGCCAAAGTATAGTATTTCTTCCAAATCATAGTATAACTGCACAATAAAGGTTCTTGAGCCACATCAGTGTTTGTGCCAAATCTTAGTATTTCTTCTAAATCCTAGTAATTCTGCTCAATGATAGAATTTCTGCTATGCTTTAGTACTTTTTTCCTAGATTGTAGTACTTCTGCTAAGTCAAAGTATTTCATGTAAATCATAGTATTTCTACCAAGTCCCAATGTTTCTGCTAAATCATAAATAATGTTTTAGTACAAATTGTATGATTTGGTGGAACTTTCTGTGTTCCAGCACAAATGCTATGATTTGGCAGGAAAAAAATATTATTTAGTATAAATACTAAGTTTTAGCAGAAATGCTATGTTTAAACTTTAAAAAATTCTGCTATTTCTGCTGATGTGTGTTATGACTTTTGACCAGTGAAATGAATGGAACACATTATCAATGTGGTCACTGATTTTGCATGATGGGCTGAGCTGTGTTTTACCTCAGTGAGATAAGCATCCGTTCTCAGACTGGGAGGCCTGGGTTCAAATCCAGCTTATGGCAACATTTCTTTCACTTAACAGTTAAACTTTTTTAAAACTCTTTTCAACACAAATTTCATTTTTTTCACCCCTTTTCAGCAAAATTTTCTGTTTTTTTAACCCCTTTTCAGCACAAATCCAAACTTTTTCAGCTCTTTTTCAGCAAAAACCTCTTTTCAGCAGAATTCTGCTCATTCAACTCTTTTCAGCAAAATTTTCAGTTTTTTCTGCTGTTTTCAGAAAAAAACTCTTTTCAGCAGAATTCTGCTCATTCACCTCTTTTCAGCAGAAATTCTGCTGATGGAACTCTTTTCAGCAGAATTTTCACCCCTTTTTTTTTTGCCCAAATTCTGCTAGCACAATTGTCAATCTCTCCACCTTTTCTTTGTGAGAAAGTGTTTGGCTCAGTGAGCTAAATAGCTGCCCTTTGATCAGGAGGGCCAGGTTCGAATCCTGCTCAGGGCATCTTTTTTTTTTTTTTTTCTTCAACTTTTTCAGCTTTTTTCAGCAGATATCTTCAGCCGTTAAGGCATCCACACTGCATTTTCGCAGGAAATGCAAATTTTTCTAGTTTTCCTTGTGTTTGATTGGTGGTACAGTTGTTTTATTTTGTGTGTTTGTTACACAGGAAAGCTGTTATTGATCAGTTTGAGAGTAAAACAGAAACTGTGAGTGTAAATGTGGAGATTACAGTCGTTTCATGCTGTAACCTACAAAATGCTTTGTGCAGACGAGTCAGTGAAATCAATCAATCATCCTGATTTCTTTAGCTCATGAACACAGTGTGGGGTCAGTGTTAACAACATGGTGCAGAAAGGAAACACAAGCGTGGAGTCGGTGGGATTGTGCAAACGGTGGCTCGTGCATCAATCAGCTCCAGCTGTGATGCATCTCTTTGATTAGTGGGAGCAGCAAACTCCATCCAGATAGCTTCCTTTGTTTTTTTCACTTGACTGATCGATCAGCGCACAGCTCCGTTTAGCACACACGCCATCTTTAACGACGGCGTGGAGTCTGTGCCCTGTTCCTCCCACACACGAGTGTTCGTTCATGTTCGGCCTTGTGTCTGAGCGTTTCCTCTCGGTGTGTCTGTAACGAGGAAGCCACGGGCAGGTCGCACACAAACGTATGGCTGCCGTGTGTGCGAGTGTGGCAACGTGTGGCAACTATTCTGGTTTGCCAGCGACGTTTCCAGATAAACACTGGTGGCAGCTGCTGCCATGGCAACACCATTGTGCTCCCTCCCTCCCTCGCTCGTCTCCCCTCCCTCTCCCCAACCACTCCTCTCTCTCATGCTCCGCCGGCTCAGAGAGCGAGGACCAGAGAGGAGAGAGGTCAGCTCGATTCAGAGGACAGAAAGAAGAAAGGAATAACCCGGAGTGGACGGGGACAGGATGAGCGAGGACAGCCACTCCCACTACAGGCTGGACCCCAGCGATCGCCTCAATGGGCTGGGACAGAGGAGGAAGAGACCCAAGAAGGTAAACGAATAGATGGAGAGCCACGTGGTGCAAAGTGTGTAAGGATGGAGCACCCCACCCTGCAAAAAGAGAAAGGAGGTGGGGTTAGGTGAGGTTTGTTTATGTGCAGACGAGCGTCCACATGATGTTAGGAGCACCGAACCATCTCTCACCCCGTCGTCTCCTGTGGAGTGTGTGGCTGCTCCCCCACAGCAGTTGTATCCTCTCTCATATCCTCCGTCTCCTGGTGTTGTGTTGCTCCACAGTGAGTCGTAGTAGGAGGCTCACATGCTGGCAGGGTGGGTCCCTGCTCGCTCTTTGTGTGCCTGTCGTTGGGGGTTTTGGTGTTTGCAGCTATCAGGAGGTTTGTGTTGTAGCCTGATGTGAGAAGTGTTGTTATTATCATCATTTTTAACATTTCTGCACCGCTACAATAAACAGACACACACCCATCAGCCTGTTTACAGATCTATACGCCCATAAAGACGTGAAACACACATTGCACAAATCTACTATAACGTGTTCATATGTGTTATAAAATAAAGAGGTAAAGTATTAGCTGTTCAGGTTGATTCATAAATATGACCTCAGCACGTGAAATCCTTCTGCTGACATCCCTAAAAGCTCGTCAGACCAACGAAGCCGTACAACACAAATAACCAGACCAAACCAGGGTTGTGCGTCTGTTGTTGAGAACATTGTCAGTAAACCACAGTGACGTCCTACAGAGGACTCGTGTTGTCATTATTTTTGTGTATGTCGTGTGAGCTGAGAGCTGTAACCAAAGGTAGTGAGCGCGTCGGCCTTTAACGTCGCGGCTGGTTGTGCGATCGTGTCGCCGCTGAACTCGTGAGAGTT
Source organism: Astatotilapia calliptera (assembly GCF_964374335.1). NCBI lineage: Eukaryota > Metazoa > Chordata > Actinopteri > Cichliformes > Cichlidae > Astatotilapia > Astatotilapia calliptera. Next base: position 7,728,501 of record NC_137424.1, on the reverse strand, counting down.
TGTCTCAGGGATCTTTACATTTGAAGTCAGGTAAACAGGAGCAATCATCCAGTGAACTAACAGAACATTCAGGAGCAGTTTACTCTCATGAATGTCAGACAAACTGAGGTTTGTGTGTCAGTTAGATTCTTTAAGTCATTAAAGTGTCTCTGTTAGGAAAAGCATCTGTTTCCTCCACTTCTGCAGAACTGCGTGACCTGTAGCATCATTGCAGGAAGTATCCTGTGACAATGAGTGACTGCACATCATCATTATCAACACATAAACCTGTGGTCTGGACCTGCAGTTCTTATTTTTACTGTCTGGTTTTGTGTAAAGCAGCACTTCAGTAAGCACCTGTGAAGCACACAGTCATAGTCGAGTAATGAAGCGATCCATATGTGAAACATATTCCACGTCTACAGGATAGTGGAGGTTACATGGGTCAACCTGGCAAACTGTACCAGCACATGTGATCACACTGATAGCAGAACACAGGTATGTGAGTCTCTACGACGAGGTCAGAAACCAGTAACAAATGTTTCATGTGATTCGTTTTTCTCCAGTTTGTCTGCAGTGAACCTTAAATACTCACTGAACCAGCTGTTTCCTGATGTGGTGACGTGTGTCGGTGATGAAGCCAACACTCTGTCCAGTGTTGGGCAAGTTACTTGAAAACAGTAATCAGTAACTAATTACTTCCCAAAAAAAGTAATCCCATTACTTTACTGATTACTTATTTTCAAAAGTAATTAATTACTTAGTTACTTTTTAAAAACACGATTTCCAACCTGAAGAGGTGATAAAGCGATAGATCTTTCAGCCCAATTCTACTTTTTCTGCATAATCCATCATACAAAATGTAATCAAATGGAAAAGTCTCTTTTTAAAACTTGTTTTATTAGTTTTAATCTTTTAACTTTATGCATCAAGCAAAAATGTAATTATCTGCAACATTCTCTGACTGGAAGAAATTAGTTTAACATTTAAACCTATTTTCTGCACATTCCAGCTCATAAAATAAAATATTTTTTGTGTTTACACTCAGTCTTTCAAATAGATGCAAGTAAAACACAGCAGAAAATAAATAAAGTCAAAGACTCAGCGGTCCTGTTGCTCTATTTTCACCTGTAAAGCAGGAGTGGGGTAGGCGGAGGTTTACCCTGGTGCAGGTGTGCCGCGGTCAGTGGAAGAATCCGCGAGTTTCTCTGTGAGTTTCCCATTACGTCGTAGATGCTCGGTGCTTGTTGGAAGTTTAGGGGTTTTTTCGCTGTAAAAAGAAGTTTTCTTCCCACGCACAGCGGACACTAATGTTTTTGTCACTTTTATGGAATCAAACTCAAAGTAAGGTCAGTACTTCCACGCTTTAAACGCTGCACGCTCATACTCTCTCTGCACTCGATATGTGATCCATTGTTGATCTGCACACAGCTGTTGTCACTAACGGCGCACTCGCTTACGTCACTGTCATGAGACATTCTCGCAAAAAAATCACGGTTTTAGTAACGCAGTAACGCAGCGTTCCTACGGGAAAGTAACGGTAATCTAATTACTGTTTTTGCAATAGTAATCCCTTACTTTACTCGGTACTTCAAAAAAATAATGGGATTACGCGTTACTGGAGCGTTGTTCTCCTCTGTAACAAAGCAGTGATAAAGGAATAGATGCTGATTTTATTAACTTGTGTCTTTGTGCTGCTGGATTCAGTCTGAAGCAGGCAGCAGTGCTGAACCTACCAGTGTAAATGTGATGGTGGAAGCAGAGGCCAGCACTTGGCAGTGCTAAACACAATAAAAGACTCACAAGTTCCTGCTCAAAGGTCAGCTGCCTTCAGATCAATCATTAACCTGCAGCAGGTTGTGGCCTGATGTGTTTGTAAGAGTTTCACTTTCAGGAGGAGGAGATTTAAACGAGTCACACAAATGTGAACTACAAAGTCTGTGACACACAATTTATGCAAACTGCATGAAATCTGACCTGAAGAAATCCAGTCTTCTGCCTGTTGTGGTTGTGACAGCTGCTCGTAGGAGAGTTTGTTTGTAGGAGGTGGAGATGTTCTCAGATCAAGTGCGTAATCGTCTCTTTGTGTAGACGCTAAAAGCTGTGAGCCAAAACTCTCTGCTCTGAAACTCTTCACTCAGTCCTCACGCTGAGAGTTTAGAGGCTGAACTTCTTGTTCCTCCATAACACTTTTCATGAAACAGCAGAAATGAGCTTGTGTTTCTCAGCAGTGCGCACACAGAGAACAGATCCTCTCTGCTCAGTCTGAACAAATCAAAGTGAAACGTCAGTGAAAACACAGCTGCTGATCAAACTGTGTCAGATTAATGCCTCAATGTTTCACTGTGAGGTTAAAAAATACATAAAAATGATTTAAAGAAGTAGGAGGCAGATTTTCACAATAAGAGCACTTTGTTTTTAATTCAGTTAATGTCAAACTGTCATCAACACCTCTGTGTTGTCTCTGAGCAGATTCAGGCATTACTCAAATAATAAAGGCTTTTTTTCACTATTATACTTTTCATTAGTCTCCAGGTTGATGATTATAAACAGAATTATTAAAGTTTTTATCATTTCAGGCTGAAAATCAACATGAATTTGGTTCTAATCAAAGAAGCTCCTTTAATGTGTGTCATTAAAATCCTCACACAGACTTAAAAAGGCGACATTAACATTAAAATAAATGAAAGAAGCTTCAGCTGAGAGCTTCATGCAGTCATCATCAGCAGCTCATAGCAGTCACAGCTCTTTATTACGCAGCTTTGCAGGGATTAAAGTGGCTGAAGTGTCAGAGTTTGTGTGAGAAGCTGCTTCATGGACAGCTGTACACACGTCTTTATTATTTCTTCATAAATCAAACACACAGGTTTGTCTGCAGATGATTTAAAGTGTGTCGTTGTGCAGTTAAAGCTGTTTGTGTGACGCCCTGACCTCCTGGGAATGAAACAGCCAATCAGATCCATCAGAGAGAGAGCAGGAAGTGTTGTGTGTTTGTGACAGAACAAGGAAACAGTGATGATGATGAACATAAAGGTCCTCTGATGTTTCCTGTTACAGTAACGCTTGTTCATCTGTTGCTCTCCTACACTTTCCTATAAATAAAGGAGAAAAAGTCCGTTTAGTTTCATTTCCTACAGCTCAGAGTTACACTTCACATTCCTGCTGTCACATCAAAAAGCTTCACTTTGGTCCAACATCTACATGTTAACATGAAACACAGACAGACTCAGAACATCTGGAACATCTGCACTTTGACCCAAACTGTTATAGCAGGATATTTTCTGCATATTTCTTATGTTGGACCTGTTTGAACTGTAAACGACCTGTAATCATCTGTAAATGGTGTGAGACACACTGAGGCCACCTACAGGGCAGCTGGGGAACAGCAGGGATCTGAAATCATGAGAAGAAGTGAGAAGAACAAACGGACTTAAGATGGCTCGAAGTGATCAAAGTTGATCTAAAGTGATCAAAGTTGATCTAAACAGAAGATAAATCCACTGATTCTTTGTAAAGTTCATCTGCTGCTCACATGAATCCTGTGATGAAAGATTTATTTCACTGAATGTTTCTTCAAAGCTCATTTCAACCTGTTGAAGTCATGAATGAAAGTGCAGACTGAGAGTGGATCACATGATGTTTGAGGTGTGTCATGTGACATGTTCAGTATTGTCACACATGTCTAGATTGTCCCTGATATCATAACTGCTCAAACACTGATGATTATATTTGAAGCATTATTCCTGATGGCAGCAAAGTTTGAATGGAGCTCTCTGTCTGTGCTGATTTGTCGCCCTCTGGAGGTCAAAGCACAAACCTACAGGGCAGCTGGGGAACAGCAGGGATCTGAAATCATACGAGATGTTAGTGAGAAGTTAGAACAAACGGACTTAAGATGGCTCGAAGTGATCAAAGTTGATCTAAAACAGAAGATAAATCCAAAGCAGCATCAGATGAATGTTACCATTTCCAGTTACGGTGCCCTTCATCTAATATGGAAATGTGTTGTTTTTTTTAGCCATGTTGTTGTTCTTCCTATTGTGTTTAGGCCAGAGATGCTCTTCAAACAGCTGACAGACATGACCACATTACAAGAACATGGTGTGAGTCCGATTTGATATTCCAGTCAACGCTGAGAGACCTTAACCAGGAAGTCAGAGGTCAGCTGATGCTGCGAGCAGGAAGTGAACCAAGGGAAAGGTCCACTCTACTCAATCTCAAAGAAAATATGCTGGTATTTGTTGATGTTGATGGTACAATAAAAATATATAATATAATAAATAATAAAATATCATGTGATGATGAGATGTGTTGTTGGTGTTTGTATTTTCTGTAAATGTCTTTTTAATGTAAATGCTTTGTTCCAGACGGACAGGGAATCAGTTGCTGTACGATGACATCATCTTGATGTTGACGAGGAGGGCGAGAAAAACTAGTTTTGTCCTGCAGATGGCGATCTTGCACCGTGTTCAGAGAGCCGACACTTTGATGGTGCTGCTCTACTCAGCTTACTTTAGCCTGGGTTGGACTCTATATGAGCAGCTTCCACTCTGGTTTCACTCTTAAACACACTTGTTTGATTTCACTTGTAAAAGTTGAAGAATAAATATTTTATTACAAAATTATTTGTTGATGCATTTTTTTAGGGTCAAATATCTTGTTTGATTTGAGGAATGAACTGTTAGGGTGGAAAAAGTGAATCAGGTTAAAATAGTGGTGCTTTATATCAGTGAAGATGTATAATGTAATTTAAAATGTTGATGATGGGTTGTAGTGGGCTTGTACTTACAAAACTGCCTCATTTTATTGGAACGATCCACAGTTGCATCCATTCACGGATGACATCTGACATCATTTGACATCTGGTCTGAACACGTTTGTACACAAGATGCCTCAGTTCTGGATGTTCCCACAGACTCCTCTGTGCACCTAAAGAAAAGGTCAAGGGTCAGCAGCACATGTAGTTGGGACAATTCTTCAGTCGCACAAACTACACAATCATTTTCCTCCAATGACGACTTTTCACTTGCAGAAATGGTCCTGTGTGATTTCCAGGCTGTGATATAAAAACTAGTTCCTAATGGCAGCGACTCACTCAGTAAACATGTGTTTCCTTCACCAACCTCACACACAGATCCAATAAGATCAGGAAGTGGGCAGTATAGTACAATATGTGTTATTCTGTGCTGCACTGCCCAAACTAAAGATCTGCTGAAGTGTTGGAAATGATCCAGATGTTTATTTTGGACGATACAGCAGAAGATCAGACATGAAAGTGGAGATAACACAGAAGACCTGCAGCAAAGGTCAGAGGTCAGACTGGGCCCTGGATTCAACAATGAGCCAATGATCATCAAGCAGTGACTAAAGCAGAGCCCTGACGTTCTGACATTCATCACACAGTCAGAACAAATGTCTGCTGATGACTTCATCTCATGAAACGACTGATAGATGTCAGTTCATTGATCGGCTGAGCTGCTGATCTTCATCGTCACAGAAACATTCAGCTTGTTTCAATCAGTAAATAACTCCCACTACTCCCAGTTTGAACTGTTCCCATTCAAAATGCTGTGAGAACAATGATCATTGTAGAACTTCACAAACATCACGTGTTGTTTTCCACATGTAAGATCAGCAAACACACAGAAACTTCCTGTTGCCACACACGGCCTCTAAAATCTCTTCCACGCTTTCTGTCTGAAGTCCACTCTCTGTGTCGGATCCACAGGAAACAACAAGATCTTATTAACATGGTTTTCAATGTGTCTCCTTCCAAAAAGTCCAACCAATGAACAAATGTGTGTATTTGTGGAGGCCGAACAAAAGCATGACACATTTCTCTGTTTCTATAAACTGGAGTCAAACACAAACATGAAGAGTTTCACTGACAGACTCCAAAATGCCCCCACAGTGGATCAAAGGGAAATCCTACAGTGTGGCCAGAGACTCTTAATGGCTCCAACATCAACACATCCACAATGTTGGATCCAGTTCTGCCTCACAGAGTTACTAAGACACACCCTCTGCAGCATCACAACAGCTCCACCTGCTTCACCTGCCTCCTCAGCATCTGTACACCTGAAGAGAAAAGAAAGGCTCCAACAGCTCAAATCTACAAAGGATTCATGAAGTTTCATCCAACAATAACATGTTTGCCTTCCACAGTGTGCTGTTAGACACCACTGTACCTCTGCCATTTCAAAAAGAGCAGCTTGGGAACATTTTGGCTCCAAACACTTTGTGTTTAAGTTCTTTGTTTTCTTTGTGAAGCCGACAACATCTGGAGCTTTGTGACTCATAGAAACATCATTTTGTTCTTTAGATGACAGCAGATTGGGACTGAATAATCAATCACTATCAAACCAATAAAGACAAACATGCTGATTTTACAGGAACTTTGTTGGAGAAGCTGCAAAGACATGAAACTGGTGGAGATCCCAAACCAGTTGATAGTGCTGGTTATTCCAAATAAAGCTGTTTCCCTTTGAGATGAAATGACTTTGTGTCCTGATATATAATAAAGATGTTGTTGTTTTTGAGCCCCTGTATTAAAAGTATTAGAGATGGACGGATCCGATATTACGTATCGGTATCGGTCCGATACTGACCTAAATTACTGGATCGGATATCGGAGAAAAATAAAAAATGTAATCCGATCCATTAAATATCACGAAAGCACCTCACAAAACTTGCAACACGCCGTAACTCACCTCAGAACGTTAGCACGTTGGAGCAGTATGCATCACGTGATAGAGCGGCTGTGGCATGCGGGACCTGTCGGTGGTCTGGGTAGCATGTGGAGCTTCGCTAGCAACCTGGCATTTCATCTCCGACAAAGTTATCCCGAGAGAAGTAAAGCAAGTGTGTAAGTCCATCTCTGAATGTTTGTAAAGCATTCCCACGTTAAGCTTAACAAGCGACTGCCTCTCTTGCTGCTACTTCAATCATGAAACTGATCAATGATCAGCTGATCGGCTTTTCTGTCGCGAGTCCATCTCTCTTGTTTGTTTTTGGCCCACTTTGCACCAGAAAGAGGAAACCAGCGGCTGAACAACAGCAGCACGTTTAAGCTTGATCAGCTGTTGTTAGAATTTATTTAATATTACTTTCTACACCAGGATCTTTTTCTACGTAGCTGACGGCTGGTAACTGTGCAGGGGCGGATCTAGCAAAGTTTAGCCAGGGGGGCCGATAGGGCATTAACAGGGAAAAGGGGGCACAAAGACATACTTTTCTTTCTTATTCTCATTTAAAATGTCGAGCTTTTAATAAATAATTATCTGACACCCAAAGTTTTAATTTGATGTAAAATGAATAGAAGTCAATTACTGTATATAGTAACTATTAAGTCTAATATACCCTAGTAAGCTATAGTACTTTTTCCTTTGGGAAGGTACCATCTGTGCAGTCTGCAATTTTGTTGAAGAAAGATGTTGAATCTATTTAATATTTCTTGAAAAATAATTGATTTCTGTGCATTTTTTTTCACACTGCATCAAATTAAGGTTGATTACGTCGATTAAGCATCATGAGGTGGAGCGTGAGGGGTGGTTCCCTATTTTTTATTTATTTATTTTTGTTGTTGCTGGGAGTTGGAACCCTATTAGTTAGGTTGCTTAATATTTACGCTAAGTACTCTTTAAAATACCAGAATAGGGAGGATGGTGTAGGTCTAAGTTTATTAGATTGATCAGTATTGCTGAACTATGAAATATTTTTTTGTATACAGGTATAACAGAATAGCTTTAGTGTAGTTGTTGTTTTAAACTTGAGTATGAACTTATACAAAATGCAGCAAGATATTTAAAAAACAGTTTTGTTGATTAAATACACTATATCGGATTCATATCGGTATCGGCAGATATCCAAATTTATGATATCGGTATCGGACATAAAAAAGTGGTATCGTGCCATCTCTAAAAAGTAGTTTAAAGTCAGCTTGAGTTTGATGTCTTTATGTCAAAGCTGCTCATGATGTTGAGCTGCTGATGGAATAAAAACAATATAAAAGCATGTAGTCCAGACTTAAATGTAGCCTGTTGTTAGCTGAGGTCCACACACAGTGTTTGACTGTGTAAAGTGTGTGAAAGGGCTGCTGGTGGAGCTCACTAGGATGAGCAGGTGACCACGAGGTGGAGAGCAGCTGGCCTGGCTTTGACCCGGGCCACGCCCCCTTTCTCTCTGCTTTGCTGTCACTTATCTTCACTGCTCTGTCCAATAAAGCTGAAAAAGGCCCCGAATCAAAGAAATCTGCTGCAGCCTCTGAAATGTCTTCTGTTTCCTTCCCGACGGCTTTTTCACCGTCAGCCCATCAGACAGTCCAGCAGCATTTATGATGATGTCATGATGTTGAAGAGGCTGCTACGGTGGCCTCCCATGACCCCCAGCCTCATCACAGCTGAGATGCAGACATTTGAAAACATTCAGCAGACAACTGAATAACAGTCCAACACAACAGTCTGTGTGCAGACACACACTGACCTTTCATATAGTCAAACACAGCTGGTTGAGTCATTTCTCTGTGAGTCTAAAGTGAATCTAGTATTTGAAAGTCCACTTCCTGTATTTGTTGTTGAAGACTTCTTCAGCTTCTTCTCAAGGACATCAGCTGCTTGTTTGGCAGCAGAGGCAGTTAAGAAGCTTCCTGAAAAACACTGAACAGTGAGTTCACTGTGGCATATGACAGATTCAGCTTTCTGTGTGCAAATGTGTCTGTGTCGACCTTTCAAATGCTGTTGAATCCAAAACATCAGCGGCTCCTCGGCTGCTCACTTCATGCACTTCTGTCTGTGTGACAGTCCAATGACATCACAGCTGTTTCCAGCCCCAGTGTCTCAGGACTGGACACCTTTAAACATGTCGAGGATCAAACAGCGTCCAGCTAAACACACATGAAACTATCAGAGCTGACAATCATTCCAATAACATCTAATGGTTCATGTATGTAGACACAGGACTACAAGGAAATGGCTCTCAGCATCTGGCTGTGGGAACACATGAGTCCCTGTTTGTGTTCAGATTGTGTGCATGTTTTAGACGTGTGTCACATGTAGAAACACAACAATCCCACAATGACACACAGATGTGTTTGACACAGCTGTGCAGCTGTAAGTTGTTTCTCATGATTCATTGAAGCTCTTCTAACATTCTGGAGACGATCAGTACATGAATCTGTTCAACACGACAACAATTTGACTTCAGTGTGAACGTTTGCATTAAATAACCTTCTTCATCCAGCTGACAGCATCTTCATCCTATGATGTGAACAGTTCCTCCTGTTGATGACAAACCTCTGACAGGATCTGCTTGAGGAGCTTTTTCATGTGCAGCTCTCTGAGCTCAGGGCTGAGCTGCTGTTTCATCTTTAAGAGCTGCTGCCTCCTCGCCGGACTTGTTCTCCTCTTCTTCTCCTAATGACACCATTTCTGCTTCATATTAAATTCAATAAAGATGCTGACATGTATCTGTAGCAACAACATCATTGAATCTAGAACAACTGGAGCCAAACCAGTGGCTCTGCTGGGATCACTGGTGAGCCAACACTTCCTTGTTGATGCAGATTTCAGGGCTTCCTTTTGCTCCTCCGTTATAACTGTTCTCTCTTCTCAACACATGATGACACAAAGGAATCAGCAGTGACAAAGATGATGCTGAAGAGAAGCACACACTTCACACATATAACAGAGCAGTGCAGTTACACACACCTCTGCTCGACATCAGGCCTCAAACAAAGACACAAAACACTAACTTGACTCTAAACAGAAGAAACGAGCAGCTGTTTCTGTTCTGTGCTTATTTATATTTGACACACATGCTTCTCTTTGTGCAAACACACATCGCACTATAAGGGTAACCTCGCACACAATGATTGGACAGCACAGTGATGATGCTGGGAGATCCTATACGCAGCAACACAGAAACACTGAGAACTTTAAACAATGATGGAAAGTGTTATAAATGACTTGTTGGCCTCTGATCTGTCACAAACAGCTGAAACGTGTCTCTCATGAGTCACATGAAGGTTTTTGACAGAAAGGACAAAAAGTAGCTGCAGTCAGTTTGTGTCATTTTTATATTTATTCATCTGGGAGAAAAATCTGAGGGACATTAAAATGTGTTTTCAACAGAGACAAGAACATGAATATAACAGAACAGGTAAATGAACATGTTTCAAGTAAACAGCTGGACTGATCAGGTCCAAACACAGAGTGATAAACTTGTCAAACAGCTGTCATATCTTTATATAGAAGCTCTTTATAAATGCTGCTCACTGCAGTCTGTTTACTAATAATGTCAAAGTGTTAGAAACACAGAAACATCAGAATGGTCTTTGTTCACAGAAACCTGTCTGGGATCCTTTGTTGTTCTTTTGATGCAGAGTTACATTATAAATATAAAGAGTTATTTCAGAGTCTCATCAGTTTTCCTGCATGTCTTTATTTAACACATCAGCAGGGCTGAAGCTCTCATGTTAAACACACACTGATCTATGGACACGTTCATGTGTTTCTAACAGAACCAGGCTGTTATCAGCCTGCACTAACATTATGTCACACACACTGAATGTAACAGTGACAGTTTACATCATCACACAATCAGCTGTGATTGTTTCACTGTCATCAAACGAGTCAACAGGAAGTAGAATCAATAGAAACCAATCATTTACTGACAGCATGTCTGATGGAAATAAGTGCAGATTATGTATGAAGTCTAACTGCACACAGTAACTGTGTTACAATAAGGACTTAACAGCGCCCTCTGCTGGAGTGTTTCAGTACTGCGTTAACTAGAATACACCACCTCCTCCTCACACCACCTGCTACAGCTCTACTCTTCTATGACTACAGTCATCCACAGCACTGATGTGAGGTCACATGGTTCATATGTAAGGAGCACAGCTGACCTCAGGTCAGTTTAATGACTGTGAGCAGCAGCTGTGTTATTGTCACTGTGACAGGGAGACACTCTCAGACACAGCGCTCATGTCAGCTTGTTCTCATGCAGGAGGATCAGGAGCTCCATGTTTGTCTTTCTGTTTGAATCATGATGTGTTTGTGCCATCAGAGTCTGTCATGAGTACTCAGGGTTTCACAGCAGCTCTTCTGGATGCTGACGAGGACTCCAACCTCATGTTTCACCTCTCTGAGCTTCTGATGTCTGTGAACACTCGTGTTTCTTCTCTGGGCTCATCTGGACAAAAACACCTTTCTGTGTTTGGCTGCAGCCTCATTCTGACTGACAGGAAGTGTGTTATCCATGAGCTGCACTTCTGTGAGGAAGTTTCCTGCTGTGTTTCCTGTCTGTGGACAAACACGAGTGTTCCAGCTGAGGACTTGGTTCCTTCCACCTGTCCATACAGGACATCACGCTGTCTGCAGCTCTGTAAATGCAGCTCCAGGTCCTTCCACGTGCTGCTCTGTATTTGTGCAGTTTGTAGTGTGTCCTGGGAAACGTAGCACACATGGTGTTCTTCTGCTGTTTCCTCCTTTCACTGAGTGTGAAACACTGACGCTGTGCTGTTGTTCACAGAGGGGAGCTGATTCTAGCTGCAGCTGGACTCTGTCATCTAACTGAATGTGTTGGTGCTGATCACGGGGCTCTGAGGGGGGAGCAGCAGGAGGACTCTGGATGCTGACGTCAGTGTATCTGTGGAAGCTCCCACAGCGTGTCTGTCATTCAATATTGTGCTGTATATTGTATCTATGCAAAGATGAACAGACTGTGTGTTCACTGGTCTCTGTGCTGCAGCTCTGATGTCATCATCACTCCCTCCTCCACCCTCAGCAGTCCCAGCATGCTGCTGTGGTGCACCCCACCCTCACTCTACACCTGAGCCACAGACCACACCCTCCACCTCAATATACACCACAGTTTTCTCTGCTGTGGAAATGAGATCAGGAGGAAATCATCATTATTATTATTTAATAAACGCTCACATTAATGTGGGCTTATTTGTTTCATATTAGAAACATTAGTTGAGTGTTTTTAGTATAAAATGGTCAAAGTCCCTCTTTTTGCTCCTCCCCTCACCTGTGGATGGGCGGTGCTGTTACCGTGGTGACAGCTTGGATGTGTTTCAGTCCTGCCTGGTTATCACTGCAGGAATCTTTCACATTTATTACAGGTAATAACTCTGATTTTTCTGTGTATTATGAACCAAATGTATCCTGATACACACAGAGATGGATGAGCAGAGGTCACATGATGAAAGAACAAACATGGAGTCTTTGATTGATTTAGATATTTATTGATGAATGCAAACAAACCTGACACTGAACCATCGTCCAGCAGAACAAACCTGATCACATGACCTGCTGACCCAAACAGTGAAAAGCTCCATGGCAACAACAACAAACAGCCTCACATATGTTAACAGAGGCTGTTAGAAGCACAGAGTCTTTACAGTCTTTCTCCTGTTTGGACACAGATCTCTGCACATCTTCATCACAGTTACTCACAGACGTGCAGAGTGTGTGGATATCAAAGCTAAGTTTCCACCATGTTTGTAGTCTGTACTGGGACTCATGGAGCATCTCTCTATGAGCACTCAGTGCTTTAAACAGTGAGTCCCAGTTTAACCAGCAGCCTTCACACCACACATCACACAGACATGGAAACTTCAAACCTCAGACTGAAGACACCATCAGAAATAAACAGATTGTGATGAAGATGAAGAACTGGACCAGTTTGCTGTGGTTTCTTCTGTTCCTGTCAGAAATAAGAGTCTGGCAGCACTTTGCTCTCCTTCCACATGTTTAAGGAGGAAGTGAAGAAGAGCGAGTGAGTCGTCTTCCTCTGTGGGCCCAACATCAGGCAGCAGCCACGTATTTTTAAAAACCCAGCACACTGCTTCAGAAACACTGAGTCCAGGTGACCAGAGTCATGTGATCAGTGAGGTCTTCACTCAGGACGTCACTGCTTCAGGACCTGATTCAGAGGTTTATAAGGACGTGGATCATTGGTGCTGATGTTGTGTGAGAGCTGGTGAACCATGGGGAACATGAATAACAACCAGGCCATCAGCAGTTCTACCCCCAGCTCTAACACCTACATAATACACTATACATATAGTTATTGTTAAGGTTCAAATATTGAGGAAGGAGAGTACAAACAACCAGGTCCAGAAGAGCTTGGTCAAACAATTGATTTTAATGAACACAGGCGTGGGGGGACCAGCGCCGTACGCAGACAGCGCAGATCTCCGACTAATCAAAGCATAAACAGATATTTTATACCATCGGGGTTTGAATTTAATGACGCCCCTTCAACGTCACACAGATACATACATACATACGTCAGATCAAAACCACAATGACTTTTAACACAGTTTGAAAAGAACATTGTCTCTATCTTCATGGCAGATGTTTCCTGTCAACCTTTTGACTGCCGCTTCTCCAAAACCACAGACCATGCTCTGCAGTAAGATACCACTTCTGCACGCCCGCAGTTGCAAGCAAACATGATTAACCTCTCACCTATAACTGAATGTATCTACTATGTGTGTGTGTGTCACGACCTCACTTGGCACTCTGTGTCACCTCTCACCTACTAACACTCGCAGTCAAACAGAGGCCACTCTCACATGTGTTAGCAGTTTACTAAAACTATATATGTAGTATATTGAATAAATGTTTTAATCAAGAACCTCTACTAGAAGCTTAATAAAAGAATATAAAAGTATAAAAGATAATAATGAACAACCTGGTTATTCAAATAGCATCATCCAAACAGCTCCTCAGAATAAGCTGCACTTACACTCTGCTTTTAGTTTCACTTTTGCAAAAGCACGCTCTGCAAACCTGCAGTTTCCTGTCAAGACTTTGCACAGAGTGTCCTCAGAATCAGCCCATACACACTTAAGATTATAACAAGCATTCAAAAGCATTTAAGATCATAGATTCAACTCAACAGTTTAAAGTGGTTATAACTGCACCTGTAGTAAAGGCTAACTGGGTACCAAAATGTTTAAACATCTGAATGCAATATCAATGCTGTAGATTATATTATTAATGCAATGGTAATGATGATGATTATTAACAGTAGCAACAAAATAATTTCCCTGATCTCCACATTATATAGGTTATAGTATGTTATATATAAACGTAGCTGAAGCAGTTTCATTTGTAGCTTCACGCTGCACTTCACATGTTTGTCCACCAGATGGCAGCACAGAGGCCTGTGTTGGAAAGCTTTGAGTAATGAAGCGTTTTCAATCCAAGCTTCAGAAAGCTTCATGTGGTCATCAAGGAAGCAACCAGGAAATATCTGCTGTGTGTAAAAACAGCAACACAAGAATCCAGGATGAAGACAAGAAACTCAAAGCTCACAAAACCGGTGGAGCTAATTTTGTGACGTGTTTCTGTAAAAACACCACAGAAGTGAATCATCAAAGTTTCCATGTGAGCTGATGATGCTGCTGCAGAGTTTCTGTGAACCTCCTGTGACCCCGCCTCCTCATACAGAGACATCTGATTGCTCTTCAAACTGCATCACGTGGACACATGTGATTGTGTGTTGTAGTATTGATCCCAATGCTGGTATCAGTCCTGGATCAATAACACTGGATGGATGCGTTCAGCATGGAGCCCCTGAGCTGTGTTACAGACAAACATGGAAACTGACAGGTCTGTGTCATTCACAGTCTGTAACACTTCTAAACAACAGAGGCTGACCCAAGTGCCTCAGAGCCAGGCACGCTCACATCACAGCTCTCTAAATAAGCCAGTTTCAAAATAAGAGCTGAAAGCTGTGTTTGCTTGTGTTAGCTTATTATTGTGGAGACTAACATTCAGTGATCATGTGTTCAGACTCATAATGATTACTCTCAGAAATCCTGATCTTTGTATTTACTGTGTGTTGGATCGATAACTGAGATTCATGGTATCACACAGCTGTGCTGCTGCTGATGTCAGCACATCTGGAACAATACGAGGTATCTGCTAGCAGACTGAGCAGGACGTGAGACCTGTGGACTGTTTAAAGCTGTCCCTCCACAGCTCACTCAGACCTGATCCACACCTCAGTGATATTCTCTGACTTCCTCAGTAGAGACAGAAACCATTCAGATCTGGGACCATCAGCTGACTGATGATGTCACACAGACTGTGTTTTTCAGGAACAGTGATTCTGATGTGAGCCTGCTAGCTGACAGCAGACCTGATGAAAGCACATGTTCACATCTGTGAGGACAGACTGGACTCTTTGACTGCACCTTGGTTCTCCTCAGAGGTCTGTACAGGAGCATGTCCACCCCCACTGAAGATCTCAGTCACTGTGAAACATAGAAAGCTGCTTGTGTGGCCTCTGCCTCACATGTAGATACAGCTACAGGTTTCTCTGTCAGTCAGACTGAAACAGTGTCCTGATGCTGCATCATTCAGCTCTGTGCCCCAGTCAGCATCACTGGGAGCTACCAGTGTTTCTGCCCTTTTCCTGTAACACTACACTCAGCACAGGCTCAGCTGGTATCCAGTGTTGGACTTTGGCTTCAGCTGCTGTGATAGATCCTCTAACATAGATCAGCTCTGCTACATGTTGTTAGATAAGTGCAGCTGCTGTCATGTCCTGATGTTTCTCTGGCTCAGCAGCTTCTCCATCAGAGGTTCACATGGAGCTGATCCAGTATCTCCAGTAACTGTGTTCTGTGCCTCACTGGTTCATCCTTCTGTCTGTGTGACGTCAGTCAGATGTTGAAGTTCAACTCTGTAATCTTCACTGTGTCACAGAGTTCAGTGAGTCCCGTTATTCACAGTATCAATCAGATCATCAGAGAACAGCTGATCAGCAATCAGTGGTGCCAACAGCGCCTCCTGTGGTGAGAGGATGCAATAATGCAATGTAGCATTTTTCCACTCAACACTTGCAGTCATGGAAACTGTCTGTTGGATCTGTGTGACGTTGCTTTCTTGGTTAGAGTTCCTCACAAATGTCCAGATGATTCTTCTAATGAGGCGTCGACCATGTTTGCAGCTCTTTGGAAGAAAACGTCGCCCTTTGCCATCCTTACTTTTCTTTGACTTCTTCAAATGCAGCTGAACTCCAGCTGGTATTTTCTTGGACTTTGCAGCTGTTTCTGGTCATCAGTTCATTCCTGCAAACCTCTGAAGCTGAACAACAATGATGCTGCATTGCTGGCTGATCCCAAAAGGTTGATTCTGTTCATCTGGACGTTTTCAGAAACGTTTGCTCACTGATCAGGTGACTTCTTCAGTCTCAGCTGACTGCAGCTTTACAAGCTTACAAACAGCACATTTGCACAATGACTGAAAGCAGCAGCACCTGATATATATGATACTAATATAATACATATACATATATAATCCATACTAATGATGAAGGAACTGAGCTCACAGTCCATTGTTCATTCAGTGAACTACTCAGTTTATTTTGGGCCTCAGAAATGCTCACTCTGTTTGTACATCACTGTCAGCAATAGACTCATTCTGCTGTGTGGACAGGAACACATGTGACATCACTTCCTGTTTGTTTGTGACTGAAGAAGTTTACAAGGAATCATTTAGAAGAGTTTCAAACATCAACTGATTGAATCCATGAATCTGAAAACGTGTTTGTGAGTGAAAGAGACAGACATGTACAGACTGAACTATCTGTTCAACAGTCAGAGTGTTTCTGTAACAGGAGACACTCTTTACACTCCACTCAGCACAGGGACACTGAGCCACCAGGAAACAAGAACATAAACCCAGGATAAAGAGTTTGAGTGAATGTGGTGTTGAAGGTGTGGAGGTGGATCAGAGTGTCAGAGGAGACTCTGTAGAAGGACAGAGTGCCAGCAGGACAGTCCACATACACTGCTGCTCTGTTAGAGACAGAGGAGGAGGAGGAGGAGGAGGAGATGGATGTTTTTATTCTATTGTGCCAGACAGACTGAGGACCATCATCAGAGCAGATCAGACTCCAGGACTGATCATTGAATCCAAACAAACAGTCATCACTGTCTCCTTTCCTTCTGATGCTTCTGTAACTCACTGATATATAAACATCTCCTGTCCACTCGACCTCCCAGTAACAGCGACCAGTCAGACCATTTCTACACAGCAGCTGATAAACATCAAATCTGTCTGGATGATCAGGATATGACTGAACCTCCTCCACACGTGTCACCTTCCTGTTGTTGTCAGACAGTTGGAGCTCTGTGTTCACTGTGTTTGTGTCGATTGTGAGTTGACAGGAATCTGATGGAGAGAACAAACACAATCCAGCTGCAGTTATTGATCCATCATCTGTTCATTGATTGACACTTTGATGATGACTCCTGACATGATGAAGATGGTTGAATGTGTGCTGCTTTGTTTTCATGAATCCCATTAAAAACACACTTACACTTCCTCAGACCTGGTCTCAACCATCGGACTCCAGCAGGCTCCACCCTGAAAGGAGGAGGGGGGTCAGAGCAGCACAGTCAGCATGCACACATGGACATTACATGGCTCTCACACACACACTGTTACACACTGAGCTCAAAGCTCGGCTCCACTGTTTTATTTCAACTTTGTTTTATTAATTTCAACAATGACATACAAAGTTAGCAACAGCTAAGTCCATCTTGATTTCAGAACAGTGGTATGTCCATTATACCCTCCAACCCCCCAACCCAAATTCTCCCCCTACCAGGTCTACAATAGACAAAACACTGCAGAAAACCAGTTTCTGCCCACACACACACACACACACACACACACACACGCACACACACACACACAAAAACCTAAAAAATAAATTTAGAAAAAACAAAAAACAAAAAAAAAACCCAACACCTCAGGACCCATACACATAACAAGCATAACCCCCAAAAAACAACAACCACAACTCCCCCCCCTCCCCCCGCCCCGTAACCAAACAGACAAACAAAAACAAACAAAACAAAAACTGAGAAAACAAATAACAGAGAAAGGACCAAGCAAAACAAAAGGAAAAACAAATAGATAAGGTATAAATAAGATTAAAAAAAACAAAAACAAAAAAACATTATAATGTAGCTTCGCTCAGTTCACTGCAGACTCAGGAAGTAAAGTAATAGTGTCGACCAGCAAGAGAAATGATTTCCAGATTTTATTAAATTCCCTAATAGAACCTTTTAGAGAGAATCTAAGTTTTTCCAGCTTTAAGTTAAAGAGTACATCTCTCACCCAATGGTCATGAGTTGGGGGGTGGGGAAGCTTCCACTTCAACAGAATAAGCCTCCGGGCCAGTAAAGTGGTAAAGGCTAGGGCCTGTTTGAGGGGACCAGATAAGTTCAAGTCAGGAGGAATGCCAAAAATTGCAGAGAGTGGGTTAGGAAGGACAGTCTGGCCATATGCTTGGCTAAGTGTGTCGAATATATTCCTCCAAAATGCACCCAGTTTCGAACATGACCAAAACATGTGGACATGGTTGGCAGGCGATAGTCCACATCTGCTACAGGCATCACTGATGGTTGGATAGATTTTAGATAATTTTGCGTTTGTATAGTGTACTTTATAGACCACCTTACACTGAATCAAAGCATGACGAGCACAAATTGAAGACGAGTGAATCAATTTCAAAGCACGATCCCACTGCTGTTCTGGCAGGGTTGTCTGAAGCTCTTCCTCCCATCTCAGCTTAATATGAGAAATGGATTTGGGGACCAAAGCATCTAGTATTTTATACAAGGCTGATATCAGTCTGTTTTGATGAGGGTTCGTCTGCAGGATGATATCCAGATTTGTTTCTGGAGGCCGATTGGGAAAGTGAGGGAACTGCGTTTTTACAAAATTTCTAGCCTGAAGATAGCGAAAAAAGTTGGAGTTAGGCAGGTCGTATTTGGACGATAGGTCAGCAAAAGATAGAAAGGTGTCCTGACTATACAAGTCCTTAACAGTCCTAAGTCCGTTATCTTTCCAACTATTAAAGGCCGCATCAATGTTTGAAGGTGCAAAATTAAAAATTTTTGATAAAGGTGTTAGCAAAGACGGTCCAAGTAGCCCGAAGTATTTTCTGAACTGTCGCCAAATAGTTACTGTTTCCTTAGCTATTAGATTATCCCCAACAAGGGTTGGAGAAAAAGGGAGTGGTGAGCTGAGTATTGATGATAATGAGTAACAGCTAGATGCAGTTTCCATTTGTACCCAGGCTGTTACAGGGGGGTCGTTATGAACCCATTGTAAAAGTTTTTGTATGTTAGCTGCCCAATAGTAGTGTCTAAAATTGGGCAAACCAAGACCACCATCACTTTTAGAGGACTGAAGAATAGACTTGCAAATTCTAGCTTGTTTCCCTCCCCATATGAAATGTAACAGAATCTTTTCTAACTTGTCAAAAAATGCCTTGGTAAGAAAAATTGGGACATGTTGAAAAAGATACAAGAATTTTGGGAGGACACTCATCTTTATCAGGTTAACTCTCCCTGCCACTGACAATGGTAGAGAAGTCCAACGGTCACAATCTTTCCCAACATTTTCTAGTAGGGATAGAAAATTCTCCCTCATCATTTTATGTATAGAAGAGGAAATAAAAAAACCCAAATATCTAAATCCGGTTTCTGTCCACTTAAAAGGCACTATTGAGTGGGGAAGAGCTCTGGCCAGGGAATTAAGGGGTTGCAACTCACTTTTTTGATAATTGACCTTATATCCTGACAGTGTACCATATTGGTCCAGTATGTCAAAAAGCACCGGGAATGAGTTTAGAGGGTCAGAAATGTACAGGAGCAAGTCATCTGCATAAAGGGACAGTTTGTGAGTCACACCGAACCTTGTAATGCCTTTAAATCTATCCTCTGAACGCAGCCATATTGCAAGAGGCTCGATAGCAATGGCGAATAGGAGGGGTGAGAGAGGGCACCCTTGCCTAGTGCCCCTCTCAAGTGGAAAAGGCAAAGACAAGTTGTTGTTAGTACGAATACAGGTGGATGGCGAGGAATATAGTAGCTTAACCCAGAGAATAAAGTCAGCCCCCAAGCCAAACCTATCCATCACCTCATAGAGGAAGCTCCACTCGACGCGGTCGAAAGCTTTCTCCGCGTCAAGAGATACCACAACCTCTGGAATTGAGTTGCACGATGTATGGATAATATTCAAGAGGCGTCTTGAATTGTCATATGAGTGCCTGCCGGCCATAAACCCCGTCTGGTCAAAGGCGATAATTTGTGACAGAACACGTTGTAGCCTAAGTGCGAGGATTTTAGATAGTATTTTAAAATCAATATTTAAAAGAGAAATTGGTCTGTAACTACTGCACAACAAAGGATCCTTATCCTTTTTCAAGATTAAACAAATAGTAGCTTCGGACAAAGTCTTGGGTAATTGACATTTTGAAAAGGCTTCATTATACATATCTTTCAACAACGGTGCCATAAGATCAGAATTGACTTTATAGTATTCTGCAGAGTAACCGTCAGGGCCCGGCGATTTACCTGTGTTTAAGGATTTAATGGCTTCTTGTACCTCTACTACTGTCACGGTTTGCGGGGCAAGCCGTGTGGATTTGTAGTAAGGACCCAAAAGGCGGCAGCTCTGGTGCAGGTGAGTGTTTATTTACAGCAGTGGGTACAAACAGCAACGGGGTGTGAACATGAAACCGAAACCTAAACTGGGTAAACTAACAACACAAACCAGGAATGACGGTGCAGGGAGGTCCGGGGAAATACATACAGGGAGACCGAGGGGAAACAACACAGACGAACCAGCAACTACTATGACAGAAGACACAACTTAAATACACTCAGAGAACACAGGGGGATTACATACAGGTGGGAACACAGCTGGGAGTAATTAACATGACGAGACTAGGGAGGCAAACTGAAAACACTCACATAAGACACAGACCTTCACAATAAAACAGGAACTTACACATGAAAGGACACAAACTAAGAAACGCGGACTAGATACAGGAACACACGGGCAGAACAGAGTAAACACTAACCAGAGGAAGAACAGAACCAAAATCGCGAAGAGAAAACACAAAACGCTGGGTCAAAAGGACCCAGGATCATGACAGTACCCCCCCCCCCCCCCCCTCAAAGGCTGGCTCCAGACAGCCCAAAAAGAAACAAAACAGCCAGAAAAAACAGAAAACAACCCGACCAGGGCGGGCGGCGGGGGCCCAGGAAGGAGGGCACGAAGCAAAACAAAACCGGAGCACCAGAAGGCCAAAAGACAAAAACAAAAAACGAGCCCAAAACCAAAAGAAACGAAGCACACCAGAACACAGGAAAAAACAGAAGAGTTCAGGGGGCCGACAGCACAGGAGTCCAGAAGAGTTCAGGGGGCCGACAGCACAGGAGTCCAGAAGAGTTCAGGGGGCCGACAGCACAGGAGTCCAGAAGAGTTCGGGGGGCCGACAGCACAGGAGTCCAAAACAGTTCGGGGGGCCGACCGTGCGGAAGGCAACGGCGGCCACTCAGGCGATGGCGGTCCGGGGGCTGGCCATGCGGAAGGCAACGGCGGCCACTCAGGCGATGGTGATCCGGACCAGGCGAGGCTGCAGACTCGGATGAGGCTGGACCAGGCGAGGCTGCAGACTCGGATGAGGCTGGACCAGGCGAGGCTGCAGACTCGGATGAGGCTGGACCAGGCGAGGCTGAAGGCTCTGAGGCTGGACCAGGCGAGGCTGAAGGCTCTGAGGCTGGACCAGGCGAGGCTGATGATGATGCTGCAGCCGGCGAGGATGATGATGCTGCTGCAGCAGGTGGCTGGACGGGCTCCTCGGGCCCTCCAGCTGAGACTGGAGACAACGGCCGGAGCGGTCCCTCGGACCCTCCAGCGGAGACACAAGACGAAGGCTGGACGGGCCCCTTGGACCCTCCAGCAGAAGCCATCACAAAGCCAGGAGGCATGGAGTCCTCTGGCAGACATGAAGGCAATGGGTGCTGTGCTGAGCACTGGCCCTGCTCAGACAGCACTGACACGGAGTTGTTCTCTGAGGGCTGCTTAATCTTCAGGGGTCCAGAATCAGCTGGGGACTGAGACCTAGCCTCTGGGGACGCCCTGGAGTGCAGAACGGTGCCTGAAGCAGCTAAAGCGCGAGAAACTCCCTGACTGGACCTTAAATCTTCTCCCTGCATGGAGTGAATGAGTGGAACCGGTACTGCTGGGGCCTGCGCTACAGGCGGCACTGGAGCTACTGGGGCCTGCGCTACAGGCGGCACTGGAGCTACTGGGGCCTGCGCTGAAGGGGACACTGGAGCTACTGGGGCCTGCGCTGAAGGGGACACTGGAGCTACTGGGGCCTGCGCTACAGGCGGCACTGGAGCTACTGGGGCCTGCGCTACAGGCGGCACTGGAGCTACTGGGGCCTGCGCTACAGGCGGCACTGGAGCTACTGCGGCCTGCGCTACAGGCGGCACTGGAGCCACTGGGGCCTGCGCTACAGGCGGCACTGGAGCCACTGGGGCCTGCGCTACAGGCGGCACTGGAGCTACTGGGGCCTGCGCTACAGGCGGCACTGGAGACTGAGCTGAGAGTGGCACTGGAGACTGAGCTGAGGGTGGCACTGGAGACGGAGCTGAGGGTGGCACTGGAGACGGAGCTGAGGGTGGCACTGGCTGCGGGGGAGCTAACTGGGCTGAGAGTGGCTGCGCGGGAGCTAACCGGGCTGAGAGTGGCTGCGGGGGAGCTGACTGGGCTGAGAGTGGCTGCGGGGGAGCTAACCGAGCTGAGAGTGGCTGCGGGGGAGCTAACCGAGCTGAGAGTGGCTGCGGGGGAGCTAACCGAGCTGAGAGTGGCTGCGGGGGAGCTAACCGAGCTGAGAGTGGCTGCGGGGGAGCTAACCGAGCTGAGAGTGGCTGCACAGGCGATAAGCAGCTCGCGTTGACATCCGCCACACAAAACGCAGCCCCTGAATGAACAGTCATGCAGTCTGAAAATGAAAAAGAGTCCTCACTCACCACAGCCGGCGATTTAGAAGCCCGAACGTCCGGCTGTGGGGTGGCGCGCTTGCGGCGCGATCGGCGTTTCCTCCCCGCAGCCGGCTCCGACGGGCCGGGCAAGATCACATCCGGCGAGTCGGGCAGCGAGGCAGGAGTGGCTGAGAGAAGGTGAGGTGTGTGCCGGAGAAAAGCCTGTATGGTCGGAGGAAGTGAATTCAGTAGCCATGGCAGGCCGGAAAAGAGACGTTGTAGCCGACCTTCCACGGCGCGGCGAAGCTCGTACGGAGGATTCTCCAGCCACAGCCCGAGGAGGATCTCCACATTGTAGCCGATGTCATCCTGGAGCTCCTCGGACGGATTGACTGCCGCTGGGTCCATGGTGGCTGGTTCGTTCTGTCACGGTTTGCGGGGCAAGCCATGTGGATTTGTAGTAAGGACCCAAAAGGCGGCAGCTCTGGTGCAGGTGAGTGTTTATTTACAGCAGTGGGTACAAACAGCAACGGGGTGTGAACATGAAACCGAAACCTAAACTGGGTAAACTAACAACACAAACCAGGAATGACGGTGCAGGGAGGTCCGGGGAAATACATACAGGGAGACCGAGGGGAAACAACACAGACGAACCAGCAACTACTATGACAGAAGACACAACTTAAATACACTCAGAGAACACAGGGGGATTACATACAGGTGGGAACACAGCTGGGAGTAATTAACATGACGAGACTAGGGAGGCAAACTGAAAACACTCACATAAGACACAGACCTTCACAATAAAACAGGAACTTACACATGAAAGGACACAAACTAAGAAACGCGGACTAGATACAGGAACACACGGGCAGAACAGAGTAAACACTAACCAGAGGAAGAACAGAACCAAAATCGCGAAGAGAAAACACAAACCGCTGGGTCAAAAGGACCCAGGATCATGACAACTACAGTGATAGGTCCCCCTAATCCTTTCGTCAGATCTCTATCTATTCTTGGAAAATGTATATTTTGGAGAGTTTCTTCTGATAGAGGGGGAGAACTTGAAGTGTACAGATTGGAATAGAAACTTACAAATACTTTATTAATTCCCTCTGGGTCCGATATTATGTCACCAGCAGCAGACTTGACCTTTGGGATTAGCTTAGAGGTTGCTTCGGCACGGGCTTGATAAGCCAGAAGTTTCCCTGCCTTGTCGCCAGATTCAAAAAAGCGTTGCTTAGTCTTAATTAATTGAACCATAGCTGTTGCGGTGGTGGTTAAATTGAGACTGGCTTGAACTTTCACACGTTCTGTATAGAGGTTAGGATCTGGGTTTGATGCATATCTGCCATCTAGATCTTTGATCTTATTCAATAAACTGGACGTGTAAGTTAACTCTTTCTTCTTTAAATTTGACACAAATCCTATAAGCTGGCCTCTCATGTAGGCTTTCGACGTTTCCCATAATACACCTCTTGACACTTCAGTAGAATCGTTCAACTCAAGGAAAAGTGAGAACTGTGATCTCAAAAAATGTGTGTAGTCATCCCTTATCAACAGGCTAGAGTTAAATCTCCAATGTTTAATGGGTCGAGACGGGGTCGCTAATACCACATCAAAAGAAACTGGTGAATGATCTGAAATGGCGATAGCATGATACTGACAATGGCTAATTTTACAGAGAAACCTAATATCAACAAGAAAAAAGTCTATACGTGTATATGTACGGTGGGGATGAGAGAAAAAGGAAAATGCCTTAGTAGTGGGATTCACATGTCGCCATGGATCCACAATCCCCAGCTGAGTTTTGAAAAATTCTAGGGTTTTAGCAGATTTATTCAGGGAACAGGCCTTAGTTGACGATCTATCCAGCAGAGTGTCCTGAACCAAGTTAAAATCACCTCCAATAATAAGATGATAGTTTTCCAGATTTGGAAGTGAAGAGAAAAGTTTAGCTATAAAAGAGTCGTCATCCCAGTTCGGCCCGTACACGCTAGCCAGTATCACAAGTGAGCCCTGCAAGTTTCCTGACACAAATGTGAAACGGCCATCTGGATCAGCAATAACTTTATGTTGCTCAAACAGAATATTATTACGAATAAGTATGGCTGTCCCTCTGGCCTTGCCGTTAAATTTGGAATGATATATATTGCCGATCCAGTTTCTCTTGAGTCGCCTCACTTCTCTGTTGCAGAGATGTGTCTCTTGAAGAAAAAACACATCTCCTTTAAGCTGCTGTAAATGCGCCATAACTTTGTTAACTTTGGTTGCATTCCCCACCCCTCTCACATTCCAGGAGACAATTCTAAGACCATTGATTGTGCTCGACATACCTTACTATATTCAGACAGGTCTTTGGTTTGACAAGTTGACCGTGGCCAGGGGAAAGCTGGTGTCTGTATTTGAGGTAGTAGACTGTGAACAGAACAGGGGAAAAAAAAAAAAAAAAAAAAACAGAAAGAAAAATAAGTAAATAAAATAAAATAAAATAAAATAAAATAAATAAGACACAACAACAACAACAACAGAAAAAACATAAAACAAGGCAATACATACATGCAGATCGAACAACATAAATTGGACCTGGATACCCCCGAAAACAAAACTTGCAAGTGTCCATTGCACAGCAGGGTGTAAACATTCCCATGTGAAGACTTCGCCATCACAACTCTTATCAAATGGCTTGCTTCCCTGTGGCGGCAAGGTCTCACTATGAAAATATGCCTTGTCAATATTCTGCTAGAAAAAATTGAGGAACTAGGATGTATCTTACTATACAAAAACGGACAGAAGAAAAGCACAAAAAAGGCAGGCTGGGGTATTGTTGTCCCCCATTTGTACATGGCAGGAATCAAACTGTAGGAGAGGCAATAATAATGAAAAAATGTGTGTTTATATAAAGTAAAACAGTATATACATATATGTATACGTAGCAGACTAGCGTGCCAACAGTGATATTAGAACAAAATATAAACAGGGGTATTATAAAGGAAAATGAGAGAAAAACAGAAAAAACAATGAGGTTAGAATTACTCAAACCATGCTGTCCTCTAGGTACCAAACATCAAACTAAAATGTCATGAGCCCTTCTATGGAAGTGGCAGGATCCAACCATGACCCTCAGATCAGGTTTCCAGAATGTTAGAACTCAGGGGACGGTGTAAGGCGATATAGCTCCGAGCGTCGCCTGGTGACGCCAGTCGCTTCCGGTTCCCTTCGTCAGTCATAACGAACAGTTTGGCCGGGTAGCGAAGCTGAGGCTTGAGTCCAAGATCGTACAACTCCTTCATAACTCCGCGGTAAGCGGACCGTTGTTCCAGCACCTCAGGGCAATAGTCCTCGACAATATGGATGGGGGTGTCCTTATATTTCAGTTTACCCCGCATTTCCCGAGCTTTGCGCACAACGAGCTCACGGGTCTGGTAGCTATGGAAACAGACAACAACCGCTCGGGGTTTCGCGTTGGGGCCTGGTCTTGCCACCAGTGCCCGGTGGGCTCGATCCAACTCCGGGGCCGTTTTCAAAACGTCCACTCCAAATATGTCCACAAACACCTGAGAAAAGAACACAGTCGGCCTGGGCCATTCAATATTTTCAGGGACCCCCAAGAGGCGAATATTGTTGCGGCGGCTCCTGCTTTCAACGTCGATTAGCCTAGCTCTCAGCTTCTCGTTATCCTCCGCCACCACCGCTAACTTAGCCACCACGTTCTGGAGCTCCGCGCTCGTAGTTGTGGCCATAGTTTCCAAGGCTGTAATCCGTTGGTCATGGTTGTTGAGAGTCGTTTGGATGCTGTCCAGCTTGTTTTCAAGTCGCTGAACGGATGTCTTGAATTCTGCCGAAAGCGAGGCTTTGTGCTCGTCCAGCGTGGTCTTTAGCATAGCCATGATGGCTTCATTAGCCGCAGCGAGCTCATCTCTTTTTTGCTCCTGGTTCCTGGTGTTTCTACTGGTCATCTTGGCAGATTATGACACCAGACACACAATACCACCAATACAACTCCACACTTTGTTGCGGGTAGTGAGAAATTATCAAGTAGTTGTGATAAAAGTAGAAGCCCTGCGAAGAGCGACTATTTCGACATGCCGTCTACCGGAAGTCCTCCGGCTCCACTGTTTTATTCAAAGAAATCTACATTTATTTATCAGCACATTTAAAAACAGCTTGAGCCAAAGTGCTGCACAGAGTAGAGAGAAAATAGGAAACATACACAGTAATGACTATAAAGACTGGTCAGGATTGAAAGCTACAGAGTACAAATGTGTTTCCAACCAGCTTTTAAAAATGTCCAGTGTTGGTGACGACCTGATGTGAAGGGCGACTGTTCCAGAGTTTGGCTGCAGCCATCGATAAAGCTCACCTCTGTTTTTACGTCTAGTTCTGGTCAGAAGCTGCTTATCTGCAGACCTGAGGGCTCCACTTGGATTCTTTTGTTAAAGAGAGATAAGATGGAGCCAATCCATTCACAGATTTAAAGACAACCAGATCTGGAAGTGGATTCTACCACGTACTGGTAACCAGTGGAAAAAGCTGGTGATGGGTCGTCTAGCACAGACCCACCGCTGGAACCAGACAATTGATGAGGGAGAGAACTGTGACAGCGCCGTTCCTTCACTTGACCTCAGTCGCTCTCGTCTGCTCCCTCGTAACACTGCTCTTTATTGAGACCCTGTGACCCCAAAGCTGGTGCTAAGAGTCCAGCGGTCCCCCTAACAAAGGGCTCTTATACTTAACCAGACACAGAGTAGGTGTCCTCCTACACCAGGGGTCTCAAACTCGTGGCCCGCGGGCCAATTGCGGCCCGCAGGACGATAGTTTTTGGCCCCACCTTAATATGAAAATGTAATGTTAGTTTGATAATGTATGACACTTTACAGTGTTGTGGGCGGAGCTGAATTAACCCACCAATCAGGGTGGGATATGGATCTCAGGGGACACCAGCCGGGCTTGATGCAAGCAGGGAAACATTTCTCAATGAGTCAAAGTTCCAGCAGCGTTGCCCTGGAGTGTTTCTTTCTTTCCTGTGCCTGGCTGGCTTCCTCCTTTCTATTGGGCAAACGCCGACATTCGCCCCAGCGCGCTGCGTTCACAACACTTCAAAAAAAGTTGTTTTTTTAAGTTGCTGCCCAGCGGGACATTATACGTATATAGATTTATACACACGTCAGTGGGATTTAAAGTTATTTTTCCACAGAGAGAGATCTCATATTAACTCTCACAGTGATGCGTAGGCGGCGGGATAAAAGAAAAGTCATGAACTCAATGCAGCCCAATTTAGTCTGCAGTCACATAGCGACACCTGTTCATCGGCAACAACAGTCCCCGGTAACCCGGACTAATTATAGGGTCGCACCGTAATTTGTGGCTCCATGTTTTTATTTGCATCACTGCGTTTGCATTGCAGCAAACATGAACATTACATATATTTCAATATAATGTAAAAGCAGTCAAAACAACTAACATCAGAAACAGCTGATGTTATTTGTTATATGTCACGGTGTCATTTCCGCTTCTTTCTCCTGTAACAACAGCCCGGCGCCGTGAGCAGTCGCCTTTTTTGCGCTCGCTATCCCTGCACTTTCTACCATCTGCAAACGCCACGGTGTTCGTGTCGTCATGAAAGACATGAACATCGAGCGTAAAAACAAAGGAGACTGCTACCGGCTTTTTATCTGCCGATCGCCGTGCTACGGTTGCAAGAAAAAGAAGCAGAAATGACGTTCTCTACGCGTTGAGACGTTCCCCGTCCGTCGGCTAAACGCTTGATTGAAACTTCAATGCGACAGTGACACCAAGTAGAATTATAAATGTCACATAGCCCCAAACATGTCTTTTTCAAAGCCTGCGGTGAAGAGAAAGGTTGGTGATGAGCACCGACAATTTCAGGAAAAGTGGGAAATGCAATATTTCTTTGTTGAGCACAGGGGCACCCCGACCTGTCTTATTTGCACAGAGAAAGTTGCGCTGCACAAGGAATACAATTTGAAACGTCATTACACAACTAGACATGCTGAGCTGGATGCAGAATACCAGGGAGACGAGAGAGCGAACCGGGTTGCCAGTCTTAAAACAGATCTACTGAGGCAGCAAGATTTCTCCAAGAAAGCAACCAAAGAGAATAATGCAGCAGTCGGAGCCACGTGGTTAGTGAGATGATTGCTAAAGCAGGGAAGCCATTCACAGAAGGTGCATTTGTCTAAAAGTGCATATTGCAGGCTGCAAATATAGTCTGTCCGGGAAAGAAAGGTCAGTTTAGCAACATCAGCCTTTCTGCCAACACCGCAGCAGATCGCATTTCTGACCTGTCAAGTGACATTTATGACCAACTGTGTGAGAAAGCCAAATGTTTCAGTGTATACTCAGTCGCTCTTGATGAGACCACAGACATCACCGACACTGCCCAGCTCCCAATGTATGTCCGTGGTGTTGATGACAGTTTTGAAGTGATGGAGGAGCTGCTCACAGTAATTCCAATGCATGGCCAGACCACCGCTCAGCAGATATTTACAAGCTGTGTGATGCCATTGAGAATGTTGGTTTGCCATGGAAGAGGTTTGTTGGAATAACAACAGATGGAGCGCCATCAATGACAGGGAGGAAACATGGACTGGTGGCACAAAACAAACTGGAAGAGGAAGGCGTGGAGGAGGCCATTGCTCTGCACTGCATCATCCATCAGCAGGTCCTTTGCAGCAAATGCCTGAAGTTTGACAATGTGATGTCTATTGTTGTGAAATGCATCAACCAAATCAGATCCAGGGGCTTAAAGCACCGAAGGTTCTGAGCTTTTTTAGAGGAAATGGAGTCAGAATATGGGGATGTGCTCGACTTCACTGAGGTACGTTGGCTCAGCAGGGGAAATGTATTAAAGAGACTTTTTGAGTTGAGAGCAGAAGTGAAGCCTTCATGGAGAAGGATGGAGTTAGTGTTCCTGTGCTAACTGATCCCAAATGGCTCATGGACTCAGCTTTTCTTGTTGATATGACACATGAGCTTAATGTACTGAACAAGACGTTACAAGGCCAGGGGCAACTTGTCAGTGCTGCCTATGACAACGTGAGAGCATTCTCCACAAAACTGGCGCTCTGGAAAGCTCAGCTCTCTCAGACAAACCTTTGCCATTTCCCAGCATGCAAGGCACTCGTGGATGCAGGCACACCATTCAGTGCTGACGAGTATGTTGATGTCATTTTGAGGCTACAGGAGGAATTTGATCACAGATTTGCTGACTTCAAGACACACAGAGCCACCTTTCACATTTTTGCGGACCCCTTCTCCTTTGATGTGCAAGATGCCCCTTCTGTGCTTCAAATGGAGCTCATTGAGCTGCAGTGCAACTCTGAACTCAAAGCAAAGTTCAGGGAGGTGAGTGGAAAAGCAGACAAGCTTGGACAATTTTTGAGAGACTTGAGCCCTAGTTTCCCTCGGCTTTCCCGAATGTTCAAGCGGACCATGTGCCTTTTTGGTAGCACATACTTGTGCCAAAAGCTCTTCTCCACTTTGAACTTCAATAAGTCCAAGTACAGGTCCAGACTTACGGATGATCATCTTCAAGACATACTGAGGGTCGCAACTGCTTCCTCCCTCAGGCCAAATCTGGCTCGGCTATGCGAGAGGAAACGCTGCCAGGTCTCTAGCAGCAAGGAGTAGGCAAGAGAAGCCATGTTCAGAAGAACAGTTCATTTTCTACAGTGTTCCATTCATGTTCAGAAGAAGGTTATAGAACTGTTAATACAGACATTTCAATCTAAATACAGCAGATATAGAAGACTGAAAGAAACACACAAGTTCACTGACTAAAAATATCTTATTATTATTTTATTTATGTATTACAGATTGATTTTTTTTCTTATTAATTCTTAATTTGTTTATTTATTTTTCATATTTTGTGTTAAAAAATAAAAATAAAGAGATTTGAGAAGATTGGAATTTTTTAACCATGCCTTTCTTGTGGAAAACCTAATGCGGCCCAGCCTCACCCAGACTCTGCCTGCAGCAGCCCCCAGCTAAATTGAGTTTGAGACCCCTGTCCTACACCATAAATCAGTAAGAGAGGGTACGACCTCTCTCATGGCCCCAAGTGGTGTGTGCATGCCAGAGCACTCTGGAAGGCACACAGAGTCTTTACAGACTACTCAGGATCAAACCTCTATCATTATGCAATCGATTATACAACTCTAAGCATATATGAGTAAATATTTCTAAGCATAAATGACAATCAACAATATAAACCTTACAGCTGGTTTTAATAACAGAATTCATTTGTTTCTCAAACGAGAAAGAGCTATCGAGAAACACTCCTAAATCTTTAGTTCTTAACTTTTCCAGTGGGCCAAGGTCAACATTATCTGCTAATGCTAAATAGGCTGCCGTTATTAACTAATGCTAATTTGATGTGAATTAGCATTATGCACTAATGCTAACACTTACTTTTTTTTAAAAATGTGAGTAGCTAATGCTAACACTATTTCCCTTAACTTTATAACAATGTGAACGGCTAATGCTAACACTCTTTTTCCTAGCATTGTAACATCTGAGCTGCTAATGCTAAGTAGGCTGCCATTAGCACCTACGTCTAATTTAAGGCAAATACGCATTAGAACCTAATGCTCATATCGTTTTCCTTTGCTTTATAACAATGTGAGCAGCTACTGCTAAATAGCATTAGCTAATAACAGCAGTCTAATTTAATGCAAGTTAGCCTCATTTGCATTACAACGATGTGAGGAGTTAACGCTAAGTATGCTGCCATTAGTGGCTAATTCTAATTAGGGGTGAATAAATATTACCAGCTAATGCTAATATCGTATTCTCTTCCCTTTTAACAATGTGAGCAGCTAGTGCTAGGTAGGCTGATGCTAGCAGCTAATGCTAAAGCTAATTTAATGTGAATTAGCATCACATTAGTGAGGAGTTAATGCTAAGTAGACTGCCATTAGCAGGTAATGCTAATTTTAGGTGAATAGGAATTGGCAGATAATGCTAATACCATATTTTCTTGCTTTATAACAATGTGACCAGCTAATGCTATATAGGTTGCCGTTATTAGCTAATACTAATTTGAGGTGAATTAGCATTATCCCCTTATGCTAACAATGTTTTTTCTTACTTTTTAACAATACAAGTAGCTAATGTGAACACTTTTTTTTTTATTGAATTCTAATTTTTCCCTTGCGATGTGAAGAGTTAATGCTAAATAGGATGCCATTAGTGGCTAATTCTAATTTTAGATGAGAAAGCATTACAAGCTAATGCTAATACCATATTTTCTTGCTTTATATCAATATTAGTAGGTAATGCTAAGTACGTAGCCATTATTAGCTAATGCTAATTTAGGTGAATTAGCATTATCCACTAATGCTAACACTGTTTTTGCCAACTCTTTTCCCTTGCATTATAACAATATGAGCAGCTAATGCTAAGAAGGCTGCCATTATTAGGTAATGCTAATTATTATGTGTGTTAGCATTATCCGCTGCTGCTAGCAATGTTTTATCTTACCTTTTAACAATATCAGCAGCTAATGCTAACACTACTTTAATTTCATTAATTAACTTCATTTAGCATTAAGAAGTTTTTGCTATAGGCTACCATTAGTGGCTAATGCTAATTTTAGGTAAATAGAAATTGGCAGCTAATGCTAATACCATATTTTCTTGCCTTATAACAATGTGACCAGCTAATGCTAAGCAGGTGCCATTATTAGCTAATACTAATTTGAGATGAATTAGCATTATCCGCTTATGCTAACAATGTTTTTTCTTACTTTTTAACAATACGCCATTAGTGGCTAATTCTAATTTTAGATGAAAAAGGATTAACAGCTAATGCTCATACTGTTTGCTTTGTAAGAATGACAGCAGCTAATGATATGAAGTCTACCGTTATTAACTAATGCTAATTTGATGAGAATTAGCATTATCCGATAATGGTAACTCTTTTCCCCTGCATTATAACAATGTCAGGAGTTAATGCTAAGTAGACTACCATTAGGGGCTAACTCTAATTAGGGGTGAATAATTATTAGCAGCTAATACTAATACCGTTTTCTCTTTTTCCTTATAACAACTTGAGCAGCTAATGCTAATTTGATGCGAATTAGCATTATATTAGTGAGCAGTTAATGCTAAGTAGGCTGCCATTATTAACTAATACTACGTTGACGTGAATTAGCATTATGCGCTACTGCTAATACTGTTTTCTCTTACTTATTAAAAATGATAGTAGCTAATACTAATACTCTTTTCCGTTGGGTAACAACAAAGTGAGGAATTAATGCTAAGTTGGCTGCTTTTAGCGGCTTATTCTAATTAGGGGTGAATAATTATTAGCAGCAAATGCTAATACCGTTTTCTCTTTCCTTATAACAATATGAGCAGTTAATGCTAATTTGATGTAAATTAGCATTATATTAGTGAGGAGTTAATGCTAAGTAGGCTGCCATTAGCAGCTAAAGGTAATTTGAGGTGAATAAGCACTAGTAGCTAATGCCAATACCCTTTTCTCTTGTGTTATAATGATGTGAAACGTTAATATTGTTCTCAAACAACAGAATGAGAATGAAATATTGATTCTAACAGGGCCCATAAACAGCATTAGCTTAGCAGCATTAGCTTATCAGAGTCTCCATCATGGTCACACAAATCCTTAGCGGAGCAAAGTGGCCTACTTAGCAATAGCTGCTGTAGAAAGCAAAGGGAAAACAGTATTAGCATTAGCTGCTAAATGTGCACTTGAGAACAAATCTATTGTGAATTCAGCCGTGAATGTAGTGTTTCCAGTAAGCTTCCATTTCCAAATGTTAGCTGCTCCTGTCTGCCTCTTTGTCACACACACAGACTGAAATGATTCACAGCCTTGTTTCATCCTTCTGTCAGTGTCACTGACTGTCACTGTGACTGTGGACATACAGCATGGGAAACACACACATGGCTGATACTTGTATCTAAAGTTACAAAATGTTGTCTCTGTCCAAATATTACCTAACTGTAAGTCTACTTTTAATGAAACTCTCAACATGACTTATCAGTTATCATTAATGTTCCTGCAAACAGACTCCTTGAAGACCCCCTACATAAATATCCATGTACTATCCAGCTAGACTAGTGTGTCTGTCCCTGAAAATATTCCTGCATGTGTGATTGTTCATGTCTCATCTGCAGGAAACAAACAGGAAGTGAGTGAAAGACACAGGAAATGATTCCAGCTCTTCCTCCTATATCAGACATTCTCTCCATACCTGAGAGTGTCCAGTCTCCAGCCTGGATCCTTTAGTCCAGCCGACAGAAGCTTCATTCCTGAGGGACCTGGATGATTGTAGCTCAGGTCCAGCTCTCTCAGATGGGAGGGGTTGGAGGTCAGAGCTGAGGCCAGAGAAGTACAGCCTTCCTCTGTGATCAGACAGCCTGACAGACTGCAGACACACAAAACAACAATCCATCTGTTATCCATCTCTATAGCAGCATAACTAAGTGATGGTTCAGGGTCACCTGATCCAGCTCTAACTATAAGCTTTATCAAAAAGGAAAGTTTGAAGCTGATCGTCAAAGTAGAGAGGGTGTCTGTCTCCTGAACTCAAACTGGGAGCTGCTTCCACACCCAGTCCAACATAGCCAGGCTTTCTTTGCTGCTTTGACAAAACCTCAAATCCCAGTCAGAGATGGTGAGCATCATCACAGTGATGATCATTTCTCTGTTAACCCAGGCTTTCTGCTTCAGGATCTGTGCACGCTCACAGAACAAGGAGACCTTTAAACATCATTTCACTAAATGGATGGACTGAGCTCAGCCTACAGATGAACTGGATAAATAAAGATTTGACCTCAGTGTGCTCAGTGTTCCTGTCTATTCCTAACATATTCCTAACATGATAGCTGCACTTTAGAGCTCTAAAACTGGAACTGACACATATTTAAACTCCACATGTTACTCAGTACATTCAGTTCTGACACTCGCCCACAGTCCAACAAAGGAAACATGGAGATCACATCAGTTTGTCACCAAAGTCTAATTATTCCAGAGGGCAGTGTTGATACAACTAAAGTTATTTTTAAGCAAAGTTGAGTTTTTTATCGTCGGAGTACTTCATGTCTGAAGTATCATTTAAATGCATTACACGCTGTTGATGGCAGCAAACAAACCACCCAAACAAACAGAGGTGGGAGGCTTGGACAGACTACGTAGGATCAGCTTGTGGGAGGAGTCAGGATAAAACCAAAGAAAGACAAGCTAACAAACACCACAGTGAAGTGAGTAGCTACAAACTGCAGGCCGATTAGTGTTGTTGAAGAAGTCGGTCTGAGGAACGTTCTTAGGATCAACAAATGACGGCATGTATGAGCCTCCCTCAAGACGCACCATCACAAGAAGAACACATGAGCTGTAGAAAAAGGAGAGACTATGAAAGCCACGGCGTTACAACGTGCACCAGCTGTTGGTCTCTCTGGAGACT
Organism: Astatotilapia calliptera; assembly: GCF_964374335.1. Classification (NCBI taxonomy): domain Eukaryota; kingdom Metazoa; phylum Chordata; class Actinopteri; order Cichliformes; family Cichlidae; genus Astatotilapia; species Astatotilapia calliptera. Next base: position 7,693,249 of record NC_137424.1, on the reverse strand, counting down.
ACTGGGCGTGGCTGGGTAACCATGGTTACTTGGGAGTTACAGTACATGATATTAATGAAGAGTGGGAGCTGCGTTCTATAGCAAACAATTTGTTATGAGGTAATCAGCTGATCTTAGTTTAACCGGAAGCCCTTCACAATAATTGCAATGCCTTTATTTTGTACAACTACCATCAGTTCATCTGTACTGATGGTAACTTAAAGTCACACTAATGTCGTTTAGTTTCTATAGTTTATGTAGTGGAAGTATACTACAGTACCCTGATCACTGATAGGACAGATTTATGTAGATATACACCTTTGTGTTTAACATTACTGCATTATAGTGCTGTGATCTTTGACCTTATCAATGGTTATGTTAGCTATACCGACGTATGCATATAACTGGATATGTATCTTATCTATTCATCTTATTTGTCATGTATTTGTATTGTGTACTTCCTTTTTGTAAGAAACCACACACATGATCACAGCCGCAAGAATCAATCAGTGAAAGAATAAAGTGTCTTAAACCAAACCTTAAGCTCTTTATTCCACATGCTGGGATCATTTGGCCTTCAGTGGTGTTCTGGCTGACACACCGGAGTGACCAGAGTGCTAAAGAGTGAATCGGACACACCAGTGTCATCTCTGATATCTCCACTACATTTAATCGTCCTTCAGCTTGTGGCTGCCGTTAGCTGGTCTGCTAGTTAGCTGATTTGCTATTTAGCCGGTGTGCTAGTTAGCTGGTGTGCTAGTTAGCCAGTGTGCTAGTTAGCCGGTTCGCTAGTCAGCTGGTGTGCTGACCAGCGAACCAGTAGGTTACAAGATGAGCTTGTCTGTCTGATGAGCCAGCTCTCTCTGTCTTGGTCATTTTGTCCTTGGGCAAAACCTAACCTACCACTACAACTGTAGCTTACCTCCACCAGTGTGTGAATGTGAGAGTGAATGAATACAGGGAGTGCAGAATTATTAGGCAAATGAGTATTTTGTCCACATCATCCTCTTCATGCATGTTGTCTTACTCCAAGCTGTATAGGCTCGAAAGCCTACTACCAATTAAGCATATTAGGTGATGTGCATCTCTGTAATGAGAAGGGGTGTGGTCTAATGACATCAACACCCTATATCAGGTGTGCATAATTGTTAGGCAACGTCCTTTCCTTTGGCAAAATGGGTCAAAAGAAGGACTTGACAGGCTCAGAAAAGTCAAAAATAGTGAGATATCTTGCAGAGGGATGCAGCAGTCTCAAAATTGCAAAGCTTCTGAAGCGTGATCATCGAACAATCAAGCGTTTCATTCAAAATAGTCAACAGGGTCGCAAGAAGCGTGTGGAAAAACCAAGGCGCCAAATAACTGCCCATGAACTGAGAAAAGTCAAGCGTGCAGCTGCCAAGATGCCACTTGCCACCAGTTTGGCCATATTTCAGAGCTGCAACATCACTGGAGTGCCCAAGAGCACAAGGTGTGCAATACTCAGAGACATGGCCAAGGTAAGAAAGGCTGAAAGACGACCACCACTGAACAAGACACACAAGCTGAAACGTCAAGACTGGGCCAAGAAATATCTCAAGACTGATTTTTCTATGGTTTTATGGACTGATGAAATGAGAGTGAGTCTTGATGGGCCAGATGGATGGGCCCGTGGCTGGATTGGTAAAGGGCAGAGAGCTCCAGTCCCACTCAGACGCCAGCAAGGTGGAGGTGGAGTACTGGTTTGGGCTGGTATCATCAAAGATGAGCTTGTGGGGCCTTTTCGGGTTGAGGATGGAGTCAAGCTCAACTCCCAGTCCTACTGCCAGTTTCTGGAAGACACCTTCTTCAAGCAGTGGTACAGGAAGAAGTCTGCATCCTTCAAGAAAAACATGATTTTCATGCAGGACAATGCTCCATCACACGCGTCCAAGTACTCCACAGCGTGGCTGGCAAGAAAGGGTATAAAAGAAGAAAAACTAATGACATGGCCTCCTTGTTCACCTGATCTGAACCCCATTGAGAACCTGTGGTCCATCATCAAATGTGAGATTTACAAGGAGGGAAAACAGTACACCTCTCTGAACAGTGTCTGGGAGGCTGTGGTTGCTGCTGCACGCAATGTTGATGGTGAACAGATCAAAACACTGACAGAATCCATGGATGGCAGGCTTTTGAGTGTCCTTGCAAAGAAAGGTGGCTATATTGGTCGCTGATTTGTTTTTGTTTTGTTTTTGAATGTCAGAAATGTATATTTGTGAATGTGGAGATGTTATATTGGTGTCACTGGTAAAAATAAATAAATGAAATGGGTATATATTTGTTTTTTGTTAAGTTGCCTAATAATTCTGCACAGTAATAGTCACCTGCACACACAGATATCCCCCTAAAATAGCTCAAACTAAAAACAAACTAAAAACTACTTCCAAAAACATTCAGCTTTGATATTAATGAGTTTTTTGGGTTCATTGAGAACATGGTTGTTGTTCAATAATAAAATTATTCCTCAAAAATACAACTTGCCTAATAATTCTGCACTCCCTGTAGTGGGATTGTAAAGGGTCTTTGAGGGTCTCGAAAAGCGCTATATAAATGCAATCCATTATTATTATTAAGAGCATCTTTAGGCCTGACTGTGCTCATCCTTCCTCCAACCTCTCCTTACCAAAGATAACAACTACATCAGTATTAGCTCAATAACAATTTCTGCAATTCAATTGTGGACATTCATTTTTAAACCTTGTGTAAAACGATAAAACCTCAAAGTCTGAGCATTATTCTTTGTGCAAACAGCTCTTGCAGGTTCCCCCGGACTTAGGTTATTTTTATTATTTAATTACTTTCCTTTAAGCAGCTGTTCAGGCTACTAAACTCATCCCAGAAATAACAAGTGACACCATTAATAGTAGAGGTGGGAATCACCATACAACTCGCGATACGATATTATCACAATACTTAACGCACGATACGATATTATTGCGATTTTTTAAAATATTTTGCGATATTTAAATTCTGCACATAAAGGTAAACTTTATCAATATTCATTTTATCTAATATCAAAGTCTCACACTCAGTCTTTCTCTCATTTCAGTCAGTTTTATTGTTGACAAACTGAACGGTTTGTATTACAGTCTAGTCCAACTTAACTGAATGCAACCATCTGGTACAATTATAGCTATTCTGAACTATGCAATTTATGAAAACTATGCAGCCCCTTCAGCAACTGAAGAATTTGAAAGTAAATTTAAAAAAATATATAATTTTACATTAAATAAAAAAGTTTCAAACTTAATTAAAATTAAACATGTCTTAAATTAAAATAAGTAAACTGTCATGTTTATTGCTGCCAAAAAAAAAGTTAAACACATTTGGACAGTGAAGGAATGTCAGGATTGTTGCTCAGAAAAAGGATCAACATGCTCTGAAGTCAACATGCTCTGACTCCAGAGCATGTTGACTTCAGAGAAAAAATTGTTTGTAACAAAATATCGATTTCTGCTGTCCCTGTATCGATACATTATTAGCAAACAAAATATCACGATACTACACAGTATCGATTTTTTCCCCCACCCCTAATTAATAGTGGAGCTAACTTTAACAGGTGAAACTGATTTGACCTATAAGGCTACTGCAGTTACTTCTTATCAGGTTTAGTAGGGAAGACATCTGGATGAGGTAGTTAGTAGTATGTAGTTAGTACCGGGCGACTCCCCTCCCCCACATCGGCACCAGAACCCTGTATTATCTACAGGGTAAGACTGCCTGTTTTATCAAACTATGGCCATTACTACTGTGATCATTTGCAGCCCAGTGTGCCGCTCTCTCTGCTGGGATGAACCACTGGAGCTCACCCAGTCATCCCTTTCTTTCTCTCAAGAAGAAGTGAAATAAATATATTTATTATGTTACGAGTCTAATATTCTTTAAATCAAACTGTAATGAATAAATCAAGCAAGAAGATTTGGTGGCTCCACGTGTTGTAGAAGAAAAGATAAACATCTCATTTTGAGAAATCAGCCTTTAAAATTAAGTACTGTGAATAAAAAACAAACAGCGAGCCAATCAGCAGTCGCCAATATCCTCCTAATTTCATTCACAAAGAAATCAAATATATATATTATGGGCCCAAAGGAGCCTAAATCTTTAAATTAGGCAGTGCATGAAGTATTTTTTTAAATAAACAGAGACATGACTATAACAACTTTTAGTAATTAAGAGTCCAATTATCCACTCAAATGTAAATAAAAGTTCACTTGACAGCTGTAAAAGTTACCTGTTTATACAATAATATAAATCACATTTCAAATGATCATCTGTGGAAAAGTTTGAATCCTGACCTGAGAGTTTCCACTGCACACTGTGAACTCTTTAGTCCAGCGGACAGAAGCTTCACTCCTGAATCCTGCAGGTCAGAGTTACTCAGGTCCAGCTCTCTCAGACTGGAGGACTGGGAGCTGAGGACTGAGGACAGAGCTTCACAGCTTCTCTCTGACAGGTTACAGCCACTCAGTCTGAAAAATAAAAGACAATCTATAAAACAAGTACTCATGTAGAGTTTGTTAATACATTTCACAACATTAAATGTTGACTTTCTATTTTTAAAGGAAACATAAACATACTAAGATACAACATCATATGTATGAACTTTAATTAATAATTCTAAAAACAAACTGTTCCCTGATCTGACCTCAGAGTATTCAGTTTACAGTTTAAACGTTGTAGTCCAGCAGACAGAAGCTTCACTCCTGAATCCTGCAGCTTTCTGATACTCAGGTCCAGCTCTGTCAGACTAGAGGACTGCGAGCTGAGAACTGAGGACAGAGCTTCACAGTTTTCCTCTGAGAGTTCACAGATGTTAAGTCTGAAGATAAAAACATGAATAAAGATTGTTGTTAAAGTGTAATCAAGGTGCAATAGCTTATTGTCTTGTGCTGAGCAGGTTAGTAAAACTTCTGTTTAACTTTGAAATGAATAAAAATGCTATGAAACAAGGATAACTGGATAAAGACATAAACAAAAACAAACATCAAACACATAAACGAACAGAACTAAACATAATACAAATTGATCTGACCTCAGAACATTCAGTTTGGCATGTGGACTCTCCACTGCAGCAGACAGAAGCTTTACTGCTGAAGCCTTCAGGCTGTTGGTACTCAGGTCCAGCTCTCTCAGACTACAGGACTGGGAGCTGACCACTGACAACAGATTTTCACAGCCTTCCTCTGAGACGTTACAGCTGCTCAGTCTGTGAGAGAAAGGAAAAAAACAAAAACAAAAAAAAAAAAACAATATATGTGATCAAATTAAATTTGTTTATATGTTGAACCCTTTTTTTTAAAAATGTATTTAAACCTATGAGACTATGAGTGCTACCAGTCCAGTGCACATGATTGGTACCTTGATGGTACCTTGCTCAGGGGTACCACAAGGTAACTATTCGGTGGATTCGACCCCTGACCTTATGATCATGGGGCGACCACTCTGCCTACTGAGCTAATAATTCTGTGTACACAGTCATACAATATTAACTAAAACAATTATTTTAGAAAATTTTAGTAATTCAATAATCATGCTCATTACCTGTGTATTGTGAATAACACTGGATTTTAAACACTAGCTGTATAAAACTCTTCCTGTTAAAGGTGTGTATAAAGGAGATGAGCTGAAATGCAGACTTCATGGAGAATGTTTGCTGTCAGCATATATCAAAGACAAAGCAGAGATCCATCCAGTCTCTTCCACTAAGCCCACAGAGGGACAGACAACCACTCTCACTCACACCTGCATGAAGTTTAGATCACCAGGTAACCTAACTGCATGTCTGTGGACAGTGGGAAGAAACTGTAGAGGACCCAGAGTGAACCCACTGTAATTCTGTGATAACACTGGTTATGGAAGCCTTACAGTTACATATGGTTACTGACAAGAAACACGACCTTAGAGGCAATTTCAGTAATGAAGACCGAGTTTCTCCCTCCATACAGGATGAAAACATGACAGCACAGCAGAGATTTATATTTAAAAAGGGAGAGTGTGCACTGAAAGTGAGATACAAACTTGAACTTAAATTATGAACATCAGAAAAAGATGTAGGTGAAGTCTGGCAGGTGAAGTTTGTGCTTTAGAATAAAACAACCAAACTCCTGGAGTTGGAGACAAATGAACAAGCTGAGGATAATAAACCTGTCAGAGGGGCTGAAGCATCAGAGCTCATGTTCTTATAGGCTGGGTCTGGATTGTCCTTTGATAAGAGTTACAGAACAAAGTGTGTTTTAGAAATGCTGGAGTGAAACATTAAAACTACCATATATTTACCGAGTGACTGATGATCATTTAATTTACTATTTTAAAAAAATGTTACAGTGCTCTTTGAACTCAGCATTTCTGATTTATTTCCCATGATTTTAACAATGAAGCGATGACAACATGTTTACTCACAGAGCTTTGTTGGAGGCTTTGACCACTGGCAGCATTCTCAGAAGAGCCTCCTCTGAAGCAGAGTATTTCTTGAAGTCAAACTCATCCAGATCTTCTTCTGATGACAGTAAGATGAAGGTCAGAGCTGAGCACTGAGCAGGAGACAGTTTACCTGTGGAGAGACTTCCTGAAGTCCTGTATTGTTGGATCTCCTCCACTAGAGAACGATCATTCAGTTCATTCAGACAGTGGATCAGATTGATGCTTTTCTCTGCAGACAGATTCTCACTGAGCTTCTCCTTGATGTACTGGACTGTTTCCTGATTGGTCTGTGAGTTACTTCCTGTTTGTGTCATCAGGGCTCGTAGGAGAGTCTGATTGGTCTGCAGGGAAAGACCCAGGAGGAAGCGGAGGAACAAGTCCAGGTGTCCATTTGGACTCTGTAAGGCCTTGTCCACAGCACTCTGGTAGAAGTGTTTCTTTGCAGATTCTCCTGTTTCAGACTTCTTGGATGTTGTTTGTTGTTGTTCCAGCAGATTGAGTCCAGAGTTGATGAAGGTCAGATGGACATGAAGAGCAGCCAGAAACTCCTGAACACTCAGATGGATGAAGCAGAACACCTTGTCCTGGTACAGTCCTCTCTCCTCTTTAAAGATCTGTGTGAACACTCCTGAGTACACTGAGGCTGCTCTGATATCGATGCCACACTCTGTCAGGTCTGATTCATAGAAGATCAGGTATCCTTTCTTCAGCTGATCAAAAGCCAGTTTTCCCAGAGACTCCATCATCTTCCTGCTCTCTGGACTCCAGTGTGGATCTGTCTCAGCTCCTCCATCATACTTGACCTTCTTCACTTTGGCCTGAACCACCAGGAAGTGGATGTACATCTCAGTCAGGGTCTTGGGCAGCTGTCCTCCCTCTCTGGTTTCCAGCACATCCTCCAGAACTGTAGCAGTGATCCAGCAGAAGACTGGGATGTGACACATGATGTGGAGGCTTCGTGATGTCTTGATGTGGGAGATGATCCTGCTGGCCTGCTCCTCATCTCTGAATCTCTTCCTGAAGTACTCCTCCTTCTGTGGGTCAGTGAACCCTCTGACCTCTGTCACCATGCCAACACAGTCAGGAGGGATCTGATTGGCTGCTGCAGGTCGTGTGGTTATCCAGAGGCGAGCAGAGGGAAGCAGTTTCCCCCTGATGAGGTTTATCAGCAGCACATCCACTGAGGTGGACTTTCTAGGGTCAGTTAGGATTGTAGTTTTGTGGAAGTCCAGAGGAAGTCGACACTCATCCAGACCATCAAAGATGAACACAACCTGGAAGTCTTCAAAGCTGCAGATTCCTGCTTCTTTGGTTTCAGTAAAGAAGTGATGAACAAGTCCCACCAAGCTGAACTTTTCCTCTTTCAGCACATTCAGCTCTCTGAAAGTGAATGGAAATATGAACTGGATGTCCTGGTTGGCTTTGTCTTCAGCCCAGTCCAGGCTGTATTTCTGTGTTAAGACTGTTTTCCCAATGCCAGCCACTCCCTTTGTCAGCACTGTTCTGATTGGTTCGTCTCTTCCAGGTGAGGCTTTAAAGATGTCTTCTTGTCTGATGGTTGTTTCTGGTCTGTCTGGTTTCCTGGATGCTGTTTCAATCTGTCTGACCTCATGTTCATCATTGACCTCTGCAGTCCCTCCCTCTGTGATGTAGAGCTCTGTGTAGATCTGATTCAGGAGGGTTGGGTTTCCTGCTTTAGCGATGCCCTCAAACACACACTGGAACTTCTTCTTCAGCTTAGACTTAAGGTTACGATGCCAAGCAGCAGCTGGAAGTTCTGAATAATAATAATAAAAATACAACTTTAACAATCATATTTTACAAAATGCTGATGACAATTTCTGACCCACTGAGAAATGACTGAACACACTGGTGTCACAAGTCTCTCATTTATCCAGCAGCTTAAATCTTTAGATTAATCCTCTTACGTCTCTGCAGACGGTCAGCCAGCTCCTCCTGCTTCATTCTCCTCAGGAAGTCCACTGTGATCTTCACAAATGCCTCTCTGCTGTTTCTCCTCTGCTCATCATCCTCCCTCTGAAACCCCAAGCACTGGGGCTTATTTGGATTCAGAGCCTTCTGGATCTTCTTCAGCTCGTTCTTCACAAAAGTGATGATGTTGTCCTCCAGCAGCTGGAACAGAATACTTTATGAATGACCCACCACTCTGAACTTTAGTCCACACAACGTCCACTTCTTTACGATCAAGGGGCATATCATCCGCGAACTCTTTACCAATTATAGGTTTGACTTTATCTGATTAACTGAGACTTTGTCCACAACTCCATGATCCCAAAACGTTGATTCTGTTCATATGAATGCAGCGATTTCAGTGGGAGAAACATTTCACTGGTGTTCAGAGCTGAACTACCAACAGGTTGATGATCAAAGCCAGAAACTTGGAGATGTTTCAGGTGACTGAGTTGATCGTACAGACAACTGGTCTTAAAGGTTCACTCTGTTTACGCATACAGATCAGTATTTAAGGTTTGACTCTCATCATCCACTGGAGCACAAACTGGGCGTCATCAGGACACAACAACACAGAACAAACACCATCCCCACAGACACAGCAGCCAGGGAAGCAGAAGAACTTCACATCAAGAAGGTCCTGAGTAAATGTGAACGCTGGTTTGAGGGCGGAGTCAAGGAGGCCATTTATGTGAAAAGGAAAGACCATCTCTGAATGGAGGAGGGGCCTAAGGGTACAACTGTCACCATCTTACATGCTGTGATTGCAGCCATTCCCCAGCTCTCTGTGAACTGGACTCATGACCATTGATCAACAACCATTGATCAATGGTCCTGACAATATGCGTACCAATGATCAATGAACTGACCTCCCAGCCCATTGTTCCTTCAGTGAGCTGGTTTCAGTCATACAAATGTCCTGTTTATGAGATTGAAACCTGCAGTCAGCTGAGACTGAAGAAGTCACCTGATGATGATGAAACGTTTCTCCCACTGAAAACATCCAGATGAACAGAATCAAGCTTTTTGGGATTTACGTACCTGGATGATTGAGCATCAAGACACAACTCTGTGACTTTTCTCAGATGAATAAATCCTCTCCTCCAGCTTTGTTTACATCTACCAGCCCTGTGGCGCTGCCCAGGGACAATAATCTATGTGAGAGGTGGAAAGTCATACAGGTGTCTGCTCCTGCCTTCAGTTATTTTATCTACTGTGTGTCAACTGGCTGAACCTCCAACTGTCTACTGTCTCCCTAAACTCAACAATGACTTAGTGATCTATCCATTCTCTGACCAAAGACATCCTGCTGCAGGAGGTTAACATAGCAGCCAATGATGATCCCACTCACTGTGAACAACACATTTGGACCTGATTTGCTGCTCTGGTTTACACGTGAACTTCCACTGCTGCTGTCACCAAGTTGAGAGGCTCTACAGAAAAACTGGACTTGTCCATAAAAATCATAAACTACATTACAAGGACAGCATTGCTCAATCAACTCTAATTACTACTGACATGTTATCTCTTCTAACTAAGGTACAGACACTCAAACTTGCTGCTTTCAGTGAGAAGTCAAATGTCTGAATATGAGCTGGAAGCTGCTGAGAGTCCTCCCTCCTTCCCGTGGGGTTTACTTTCTCTACTACTTTCACTATAAACACGCCCCTTTCATGCACCTGCAGAGGGCCACCAGCAGATGGAGCTGTCTTAAACAAATCCACTTGGATAGTTAGCTGTAGATGACTTTATCAGTATGATTGTAGGATTTTGAGTTATTCTTTAGATTTATTTAAACTCTTATATTGTGCACAAGTGTTGAGCGACCCATAATTTCTCTGTACTTTTCATAAGAGCAGCCAGACTTTCAGCTAGTTTTTCTTTTTTAAGAGCTCAAAGTTATTGAAGAAACAGTTATTCAGCTTCATCTCCACTGATCTCGACTACAAACTGTTTCACTTTGGTTTCTGTTTAAAGCCTCGATGTTTAAAACGTTTCCCTGTGATCACATTTGCACCATCTGATTTCAAAGTTTGTTTCTTTTGGTCATTTAGTCCACAGAGTCCTTGGTGTTCTGAAAGGGACCTATAAATAAATGCATTATTATTAATAATAAAGTAGTTGTTGTACATGTACAGACCATAAATATGGAGTCCAGCTGTGTTTGATGCTGCTGGGCAGACTGACCACTGGGAACCTCTGAGCTCTGCTGCTCCACTCTGTGGAGGAACCATGAAGGATTAGATCAACACAGGATAACGATCCAGGAGTTTCTGCTCAAATAACTTCATCTGAATCAAGTCTGTCAAGTTTTAGACTCTCAGATTCTGAAGATATATTTTCTGTTTTCTATGAACTTTCTTTCATCAGTGATGGAAGTGATGATGCTGCAGAAGCTCAGAGGAAACTTTGAGAAAACTGTGATGAACCATCAACTAATGCTCTCAGGAGGCCAAAGGTCCCTGAATGTAACTGTGCAGTAGATTCAACGACTGTTTGAAACCTGACCACTTCCATATGTTTTCATTCTAACACAAGAAGTCCTTTTCTCATTGCTTTGATTTGAGTTTTCATTTGAGTTTTCTGAGTCTCGTATTTGGAGTCAAGTCTAATCAATGATCTGACAGAAGAACATTAAAAAGGAGTTACCAGTGCTGTCAAAATTAACATGTAGGGTTAGGGTTAGGGGTTCATCTGTTATCATGATTAACATGATAAAAACCTTTAACACGACACATCTGGAGAGCAGAACGACTCAAAATCCCTGAAATGTTTCTATCAACGCACTTCGAGCAGTTTGTCCGAGTAGAGTTACCTTTGCACACGTGCAGATGTGCAGCACATCTGTTAGTGACGGCAGCTGAACCAATCAGCTCAATATGGAAGATGACAAACACACACTGACCTCCCGATGGAAAGTTTGAGTATTAAAAAAATAACAAGACGGACCAGCCGACCAACATGAAGGATTCTGCACATCGTGACAGAAGGAATTTTCTTTTCACCGAAGCACTTCCAGCTTAAAATATCACAACAATGCAAAGCACTGATGACACAACTGCCAAGTGGACAAACTGCAGACCTGTTAGTGTTGTTAATGACATAGTTTTGGTTCCTCGTGTCAAAGACTTGAAGAAGAGTGACAGAGAGTGTTAGACTGCTGCAGGATCAGTGCCACCTCCACAGACCTGTGAAGAAAATGATGGTTTGACAGATGGGCTCAGATTCAGGATCAGCTGAGGAGTTTGTGGCTGACAGAATCCTGCAGGTACAGAGCAGAGCCCATCATTAGCATGCAGGACTGTCCCTGGGGGGGTCGGCTCATTCAGGAGGTTAATCAATGTTTACATGTTCAATAAACATGTTAAGTGTGTAAATTTGCCCTTTTCTCTCGAGTCTGTTTGCTCATGAAATGAAATTTGATTCGTTTACATTAAAAATGATGTTTAATGGTGATTAATCCAAATGAATCCACAGTAACCCTGTGATGAGTCTGATTAAACATTTTCATTAACAGCAGTAATATAGATTATATATTATTATATATTAGTGCACACTTAGCTTTTAGTATATATGTTTGTTACAAAGTTGTATTTACAGCAGAGAAGCTGAGTTAAAGACTGAAAACTATTCAAAGTCTCTTTGAATTGAAGCGTTTAACATTCTTTGTGTTTATTCTGCATTGACTTCATTATATGGTGTAAACGTCTGTTACAGGCTTAAATATAAAGTTGGAAAAATGTAACTGCAGCTATTGATCAAGTAATTGTGATTAATCAGGATTAATGACAGAAGATTGTGTCATTAATTAGTCATGTTTTAATCTACTGACAGCACTAGTGTTCACTCTGGTGCCTCCAACTGTTTTACGCCCTTTCAACACCTTCGTGGTCAAAAGTGTACACGCACAAAATCTACAATAAAACCCTCACGCAGCAATAGGACAGACACACAATCCATTTATCTCTGTGTCTCAAACACACACACGTGTATTCAAAGCCTCGATTTGTTCATATTTCATCTGTTGTGTTTTTATCTTCAGCGTTTTCAGTGTTGCTGCATTTACACCAAAAATGTTTCCATTGATGAATCAGATTGATTTGAATGTGTTTCATCCATACAAATCCCTCCCTGGTGGTCACATGACTCTATAACATAACAGGAGTCATGTGACAAGAGTTTCATGCTGTAAAATGTCAAAATGGTTGAATGTGGTGGAGTAAAAATGTGAGATGTCAGCTACTTTTCTTCAATATGAAATGTTTGCAGGGCCTGACAGGAAGTGGACGGACGCTCTGATCACTTCCTGTTTGCTGAAGTGGGTTTTCAGTTGTTTAGAAACCAAAGGCTTGTTTTAAAAGACAGTTTAAATGGGACTGAGGGAACGACGTGTTTGTAGTTTATATCCAACAACATCAAGCAGTTTAATCAAAGAGTTCATGTTGCTAACAGCTCACCTCTCTGCAGCAGACACAGGCTGGACTTTAAAATCAATGGGAAGACCTTTAGACCGGTCACTCTGTAAGGACACAGAGCTGGGTGGAGGTCCAGCTTTGAGTCTCTGATGGATCCTGAAAAAGTTATAAATCTTCAGTAAAATTCTCATCACATATCAGCTGATATTATTGGTATTAGCTTACCTTTTCTCAGCTGACTGTCTTTGCTCAAATCTCTTAATGGCATCTTTGACTGAGTTACTTTCACAGGACACAGAGCTGGGTGGAGGTCCAGGCAGGTTCCTGTGAATAATGATGCAGCAGTGATGTGAGTGCTGAGCTGTGACATGGAGAAGAGTCATGGACAGTTAGAGATGGTCATCTCACCTCTGAGCTTTGGTCTGGCTCTCATGTTCCCCACACAGAGTGCTTTTAGAGGGAGGGACTCCCTCCTCTCTGTCCTCACACTGATCCATGCTGCTCAATTCACATCAGCTCACACACACTTTCTACCTGCAGAGGAAACACAAATCATTCATGTGCACATCAGCTGAAATCCTCCTTTCATCATGTGTGCTGTCCAAATATCAGCTGCTTCTTTCCTGCTTCATCTCAGTGTCAGCTGGATGCAGTCAGACAGCAGTGTGAGGCAGAGGAAGCTGCCATCAGCTGCTCTGCTATCAGTCCACTAGATGGAGCCTGAAGCACACACGATGCATTCACTGACACACTGATTCACTGTGACTGGAAGCTTCAGTCAGTCCAACACGTGTGAACAACATTTTAAACCTTTCAGCTGATCCAGGATTCAAAGAGGATCAGCAGAGTTAAAGCTTCACACTAATTCTTCCTGCTGAGTTTGCAGAGAACTGCACACACACTGATTCACTGCTAATGAGAAGCTTCTTCCATCCAGTAATTCATCATCCATCAGCTCTGCTGCTGCTCTCAGTCCTGGACTCTGATCACAAACTAAAAGCAGCTTTTTAACTCGTGTCTGTAAGAACTCTTAGCGTTAGCTTAGTGTTAGCTTAGTGTTAGCTTAGTGTTAGCTTAGCGTTAGCTTAGCGTTAGCATGCTGTGTGCTAGCTTAGCGTCAGAGCTCTGCAGGTGTCTCGTGTGTAAATATTAATCACAGTGACAGTAAAGGAGGTAAAGGGCTGTGACGTCATCACGTACGCTGCGTCCTCTGTGGGCTCTGAGTGAACTCAAAGTACAAACTACAAGTACACAAACACGAACGTAGCTCAGAGTGGCGGACACACTCGGCCTCGTTGGTCCAGCTGTGAGTCCGTTACCGTGAACTATGGAGCGGCAGATTTGTGCTGAACTAAGCTGCACACAGCTGATGTTAGCCAGGAAACATTACACACTGACTTTAATGGAGAGACCGGAAATACAAACACACACAGTTTGTTGTGTGAAGAAATCAAACACGAGCTGAACAAACAGTAAAGTTCCTAAAGACAAACTGTTAAAGGAGGAAACAAAGCAAACTTACAGTTTCTTCACACCAACAACAAGCTCCACTCCACACCTGGACACTAAACACGGACACACAGGTGAGCTGCTTCCTGGAAGGAGGCGGGGCTCCACCTGAAACTCAGCACAGGTGGGAGGGGCTCAGCTCTGTGTGTGCTGATGTGTTAACTTTAAAAATATGCCGTCTGACTGCTCAGACTGAGTCAGAGTACAGTTCACATGCTGACGTGTGGAGACATGAAACCTTGTTGTAGCTGCAGGTGTGAACACACTGATCCCAGATCAGCTCTGCTGTATTTGTAACATGAACATTTCTGCTGCAAAGCTTCAAATGTTCAGCATGTTTCTCTGTTTCCAGTCTATAGATCCAGTCACACTTTCTACCTTCACCTGTGCAGTAAAGACTGAGAGCAGAGCTGAAAGCAAGCGTCCAATCAGTGAGCAGCATCAACACCTGAGCTTCATTCAGACTCTGTTATTGAAGATGTTGTTGGTACAAAGTTCATCTGCTGCTCACATGAATCCATGAAAGATTTATTTCACTGAATGTTTCTTCAAAGCTCATTTCAACCTGTTGAAGTCATGAATGAAAGTGCAGACTGAGAGTGGATCACATGATGTTTGAGGTGTGTCATGTGACATGTTCAGTATTGTCACACATGTCTAGATTGTCCCTGATATCATAGCTGCTCAAACACTGATGATTATATTTGAAGAATTATTCCTGATGGCAGCAAAGTTTGAATGGAGCTCTCTGTCTGTGCTGATTTGTCGCCCTCTGGAGGTCAAAGCACAAACTGCATGATGTCACTGTAACCACCACAGAGACAGGAAGTGTTTTTATGACTGAAACACTGAAATGATGCTAACGGCTGTCGTTAGGCTCACTGACAGCAGTGCTGATGTGTTCATGTCAAACACTGGCTCAGGTCAGACTCCTTCATCCTTCTCCAGCGTGAGGCCGCCCTCAGACCCACAGGAGCTCTGACCTTTGACCTCCTGACCCTAACCATTTTAGTCTTGTTGCATCTTTAAATGCAAATCCATCCAAACTGTAGCCGAGCAAAAGAAGCTGGAAGCTGTTCTATGAATGATGTTGTTGAAGGAGCTTGGAAAGAAAAGCGTCTGGACTTCTTTAAGTTGTTTGAAGAGGGACATGGACGTCTTAACGCCCACTCACATCCTGGGACATTTGATCACAGGAAATCACATGATAGGGTGGGGCTAGATCTCACAATGGGTTCACCCAAGACCTTGGCTGATTGTGACCCACACCCGTTTTCACTGAGGAGGAGGAGTTTCACATCCTGAACATGTGACAGCCTGGTTTAAAGGGACCAAAAGTAACTGGACACCTGATTCAGTTCAGGTTTATTCATCCGCTCCAAACCACAGCAGCAGTCACCTCCAGGGAACCAGCTGATCCATGTAACTGGGGACAGACCACAGCCCAGAGCACTGGTTCATGATGTGTTTGTGGACTGTAGGTTGTTTGGATAGAGATGAGATGTACTCAGCAGTCTGTCTCTAATGTTTAATGAAATGTTCTGAAGATGATAATAACTTGTGATTTTCTTTTGAATGAATCTTTAATCGTGTTGTAGGGCCTCTGACTCTCATGAAGATTTTCACATCAATGTGCTTTTCACAAAGATATTAACAATGAAAATGACGTGCAGCCCTGAACTACTCATGCGTTAACTCAGCGGTTCCCAACCCCTGGGTCACGGACCGGTCCGTGAGTCGTTTGGTACCGGGCCGTGAGAGTCGAGGCTCGGTGTGAAATTGATGGTTGATAGGTTTGTAGCATAAACCTGTTAGAACCAGCACTGAGCCCTGTTACAGTTATAGTGTTAGAGCAACGGCTGCAGCCTACAGCATTTAAACTAGCTGACAGTAAACACATCACTCAGGGTTCAACACTCAGGAAAGTGTGTGACCTTCCACACTGACAGAAGATGCTAAACATGACTTTAAACTGTTGTTTGTTAAAGCCTCACAGATCTGAGAGCAGGGCTCAGTGGGTACATGAGCCTTTATACATGAAGGCTTTCTGTTTCCAGGAGAGGAAACATGTGATCCAGCTGTGTTTGGTCACATGGATCTGCTCTGCATGGATCACCTGACTAAAACATGTTATTATTGTTCTTACAGTCTTAAATCGGTACATCAGGTGGGTCACATGACACCCGGGGGTGACAGCAGCATCTTTCCTCTTTAGAAAGCTGCTCTCTGTCCCAGGAGCTGTTGTCACAGTAACAGCAGGAACAGGAAGTCACATGCTCTCTGCTCTGTGATTGGCTGCTTCTTATCTCAGCTTCCTGCAGAGGGTGGAGGTCTGCTGATGACGCACAACAACAGAAGTGTGACTTTCACTTCCTGTTTATTGCTGTTGTTCTTAAAGCTCTCAGGCGATGCTGCAGCGCCCCCTGCTGACACAAACTCCTCCCTCTGTCTCAGAGGTCACAGGTCAGCCTGCTGCAGAGGGTCTGCCTGTTCATGGTATTCCTGAGACAGAGCCGAGGCTCAGCGTCAACGCTGGTTTCTGATTGGGTCAGCATGTGCAGGTGACATGGTGTTGGTGTCACCACTACAGACAGCTCAGGTTCAACTGGTTCTTCTTTGATTTGCTTCTATAGCACAAAGGTTGACACCAGTCTGGTCCAGTTAGCATCTGAATCCATAAACGTGTGAGCTCGTCCCACCAGAGGACGTCAGCATCATGGGGATAATGTCTACAGCAGGAAAACACAGGGACAGTTGGGTTTGCTGCACATCTGGAACACACAGTTAGCTCAGATATGTTCATGTCGCTAACACCAATACAGTGACTGAGTGCTCTATAGCAGCTAATGCTAACAACTGTAACACTGCTGTTTGTCATGGTTTTCAGACCAAATGATAACAAAACGTTGGGAAAAGTGAAATATTGGAACATGAAATCATAAATTATTACATTTAAACAACAATAATACAGCTAAATTTCCCCTGTTGGCTCATAAGCTGCTCACCTGGATGCTACATCAGTGCAGTCCTCTCTGAACATTAGATAATCAACACACACACACTTATTGTTGAGAGGCTGACTTCACTAAACTCACAGAAACTCTTAAGAAGCTCCTCAAATGATGACTTTGGAGTTTTGTGTTACTGTCAGTGTATAAAAGCTAGAAAAGGAAGAAAAGCAGGAGAAATGATCAAAGTGCTGCTGTGTGCAGGAAGAACTACAACATGTTAGTGAGAAACACAAACAGGGTGTGAAACACACTCCAGAGGAAACGCTGTGTGCAGGCTGTCTGTGACTTCCTGTATCTCTGCCACAGACTGGGACAGACACCAGTGAAACCAGTCACTGTGGTCATGTGCTTGTAGCCAGCAGCCTGTGATGTGAGGCTGCTTGAGTCAGTCGTCTGCTTCCACCATGTAAACCTTGGTGTCTCCTACATGCACAGATGTTTCCTGCAGACTGTGCTCCTCCAGCTGTCACACAGATGTTGAATCAGCAACATCTGTGTCACGTGCTCCCTGGTCCCACAGATAACAGGCTGCATACAAGAGGCTCACCTCTGCTACCTGCTGCTCCACTCCCCATCGCTGTTTTGGTCAGCAGGTAAAGGTGAAGCCTGGGACATGGAAGCCTTTACAGCAGAGCTTCATGGGCCTGTCCAGCAGCAGGCTGAGGAGAGAAAGGTGACAGAGTTCGCTGTTACAAACAGTTTCTCAGCTTTGATCTAAAAGAGCTTCTTTCCTGTTAAAGCAGCTGAGAGTGAGCACATGTTCTCCCCCTGAGGTTCTCATGACAGAGGAAGAACTCACAGCTGAGGAGGACCAGGATCTCCATCCACTCACAGTCCCTGCAAACAAAACCACCATTTGAACTTTAACATTTGTTGTCAGTTCTTGTGTCACTCAGCACATCTCAGCTGTTCCTCTGAGTTTCTTCTGAAAGTCTTCCTGTGATTGGCTGTTCACAGACACATGACTACATGAATCAGCTCCACATGGGCAGCTGTGACAGGTTAAAGACAACATGTTTCTAAGTGCAATTAGAAGAAGAAGCCAGTAAAGACGCGTCTGTGATGCAAAGCAACAGAAGAGAACGTGAGCCACAGTAAGTGATGGAGGATGAACTGGTCCTGTCTCTGTTGGTGGGCTCGTATACTGGCAGGAAGGAAGCTTCTCTGGGATTTCTCCCTCAGCACCAGTGAAGCCTCTGTTTCTGTCACTATTGTCTCTTTGAACTGTGATTATTTTGTGCTTTCACAGCATTTTCCTGTTTCATGGTGTTTTAGAAGCAGCAGTGTGTGTGAGCTCTCAGGGCCACCGTCCATCCTGTGTACTTGTTGTTTGTAGTGTCACCAGTGCAGTGATGACCACAGGGTGGCGCTGTGCTGCATCACAGGCAGCCTGAGCTGGGCCTGTTCCATATAACATATATATCAGATGATGATATGAAACATCGTTTGTTTCATGGTGTAAAATATGTTGCATGGTTGTGATGCTCACTGTAGTGTCTGTATTAAAGTTCTCTCTTTCTCTTATATTTAATATAACCACACTACGGACGCTCGTTAGCAACAACGCCGGCAAAACCATCGCGTGGCTCCGCCGTCCGCTTCTTTATTTTCCACATAAACCTTTCACAATAAAGCTCAAGATCCTATTGAGACTTTTCAAAATAAAAGGAATCACATGAAAGAGCATGCAGAGAGTTTAGGGATGAAAAGCCAAAAAGAGCCGTCAGGGGCTAAAACATGAATGTTACAACAGGCTTTTCCCCGCAGCACGCCGTGTGATAAATACTCACAAAGACTCACAAACGTGTCGTTTCATGCGTCGGTCAAACACTCGACACCCAGCAAGAAACACTTCAGGGAAGTTCATCTGCCCGAGATTCAGAAAATCGCCATAAACGCTCCATATTCACCTTTACATGGAATATAAAGGGAAAAGAAGAAACACAGTGCTGTGTCAGCGTTAGACATATAGATATATCCTTGCTTTTAATACATTTGAAGGTGGGTGGGAGAGGTGCTTCTCCGCGTAGTCTACGGTCTCTTTGGGATGGGTAAAGCTTTTCCTCACATCACCATGGGTCACTAACAGCTTTGCAGGGTATAGCAGTCTGTACCTGACGCCGGTCATCCCACGTAGTCTTCCTCTCATATTTGCAAATGCGGCTCTGCGTTTCCAACAGAGGGAGGGAAATCTGGGAGGATGTTTATTTTAAAAACCCTTATACATCAGGTTCTTGTTCTCTGCAGCTTTCAGCAGAATTTCCTCACCAGTGTGGTAGTAGTGCAATCTCAAGATGATGGGCCGAGGAAGATGACTTTGTTTGGGACGCTGGCGATTCACTCTATGTGCTCGATCGATGAGTGGCTTCTCCTCGAGAGATAGCGCCTCCGTCAACAGGTGTGAACCAACTCAGTCATCTTGGGTCCCTCTGTGCCTTCTGGTATTCCTGCAGTTCTTAAATTATTCCTCCTGGAGTGCCTCAAGAGCTCCACATCTCTCATCTAACTTCTTTACCTCCGCAGACAAACGCTCCACAGTGGCCTGGAGAGTGGCGATGGTGTCAGAGTGGTTCGAGGCACAGTCCTGCAGTTCAGTCAAAGTGTTATCATGCCTGGCCACGTCGCTTTTTATGTCCGAAATTGAGGGCTGGATGCTCTGGTTCAAGGATGATATCTCGCCTCCTATGGTGGTAGAAATCTCTAATATGCAAGTGTCCAGTGCTAGTTAGTTAGTTCTAGTTCTAGTGGTTAGTGGGGCTTTATTTGATGATTCTAGTGTGTGTTACATTGTTGTCATATTGTTGAGTCGCA
The DNA here is from genome assembly GCF_964374335.1 of Astatotilapia calliptera. Taxonomy (NCBI): domain Eukaryota; kingdom Metazoa; phylum Chordata; class Actinopteri; order Cichliformes; family Cichlidae; genus Astatotilapia; species Astatotilapia calliptera. Next base: position 7,673,115 of record NC_137424.1, on the reverse strand, counting down.
GAGCTGTACAGTGTTACAGTTTCTGTAGAGTCTGGTATAAGGAACTCAGATCCCTCTGTGAATAATGTTCACTGAAACTGATCTGTAGTTAATGAACTAGTCAGGATTTACACTAGAGAATGTTTCTGCCATTACATGGCCTGTATTTGTAGAGCGCTTTACTCGTCCCTAAGGACCCCAAAGTGCTTTACACATCCAGTCATCCACCCATTCACACACTGGTGATGGCAAGCTTGTAGCCACAGCCACCCTGGGGCGCATCGACAGAGGCGAGGCTGCCGGACACTGGTGCCACTGGGCCCTCTGACCACCACCAGGCCCGAAAAACAGGTGGGGGTCCTCCGCCACCACCACTCACAGAGGCTGAGCAGTTGGCTTCCACATTTGTGATAATGTTGGCAGCATCACATATGATCTTCACAGTGCAGAGAACACAAATTAGCATCCATTACTATAATGAAATAATTTGTTAGTTTGAAATGCTACAGGGAACTATGTACCTGTACATTAATGCTGTGGAAAGACTGATACCTGCAATTTTGTGGAATCCCTCTTTGATAAATCTTGTGGGTCTGTGACTGGGGAACACCACAGACGAGTACAGGAGACGTTTCAGTGCAACTGTAACATTCCTGACTGCCCGACAGACGGTAGCCTTGGAAACGTGCTCAGCGTCACCAATATTATACAGAAAGCTCCCGTTTGCAAAAAACCGAAGTGCAATACAAATAATATGTAATGAACTGAGAGAATGTCCACGATGTGTCACATGAGCAATATTAGGCCTGAGGATGTTATTCAAATAAATTATAGATTGTGCTGAGAAACAGTAACGTTCACACAGAAAATCATCAGGAAATGATAAAATGTCCAAACGCGCTCTGATCACTCTCTCCCGGTGGAGAGCTCTGCGGAGAATTTGGGCTTCAACATCTACTGGCTCTTCAAGGAAGTGGCACGCCATGTCCGACAGTTCCTACTGTCAGGTTTCCGACACAGAGGCGGAGAAGGTCAGGGTTAGTTGAAGTAAACCTGCTAGGGGGCAGGTTAGCTTCACGGCGTGTGTCGTCATAGTAACTCACTCAGGATTAATCTAAACTCGCTTTGTGAAACCGAAAACCCAGAGTTTTCGTTAACTCAGGGTATACTTACTCAAAGTTTGCACTAAACCCTAACCCCTTCCTGAAACAGGGCCCAGGAGAGCAGCAGAACTAGTGCTAACAATTAGCACTGCTAGCCTGCCCACCAACACCAGCTAATGTTCTAAAAACGATGATCAATGATTTTGCTGTAACGGCTCCAGCTGTCTGTGTCAGGGACACGTTGGAGATGAAGTGAGTGATCCAGTGACAAAGGTTTGGAAAGCTGCAGTCAGCTGAGACTAAAGGAGTCACCTGACCGAGAGACCAAATGTTTCACTGAGAACGTCCAGATGAACAGAATCAACCTTTGGGATAATCTGTTCCACACATCCATGTTTCACTTACTGCATTATATTTCCTCATTGCTGTGCACACAGGCCTGTGGCTTATAACCAACTCCAAGTTCAGACTCAGAGGCTGCTGAAGCTGTTTTCTGGAACAGAGACGTGTTGGATATAAAAGCAACTCTTCTTTATGTGTCAGCACTGAGGAAAGGAGCAGCTTCGTTTCTAAGTGTATGAAGGACTGTAGCAGTGTGTGTGTGAGCTTTATTTCACAGACAGAACCATGTCAAAAACACAACTTCAGGTAAAAACAATACAAAATCAAAGAGTCTGATCAGAAGGATTAAACAGAGGAGTGTGGGACTGTTTTTAACAGACAGCAGGTTAAGCCAGGCTGGAGGAGTAAACTGAGCCTCGGTGTGAGCAGCAGTGTGTTTGACAGGAAGCTGAGATAAACAGTCTGGAGCCCATTTAGTGCTTCATATGAAAGTGTGAGGATTTGAAAGCAAATCTAAAATCAAGCAGGAGTCAGTGTGAGAATGATTTGTGCTTTTCCTCAGTCAGATGCTGGGAGTTTCAGTTCATCCATGTTCAGCGTGCTGTGCTTTGTGTAACAGGAGAATATGACAGTATAAATCAAGTCTTCATGTCACTGAAAGCCTCCACAGTCTGCTATGGAGGTGCATCAGTTTGGATTTACAAGAAGAACATTTCTTAAACCTGCCACAAGATGGCGCTCCAACAGAAGGGATGTCCACAGTGTAACACAGACACACACATACTGTGTGAATGTGTGAGTGAATGGGCTTTCAACACAAGGCTTCTGCTGCTACCTTTAATGACATAATTAGCTAACAAGAACAAACTGTTAATTACCACCAAAGAACGGCTCCAGATTTTAGCTGCTGACCATTTTGTGAAACGTTGATTACATCAGCTTATTGTTGATTTTTCAACCTTAATATCAGCTGCTTTAAAGGAGCCTCGTTCTCTGGCAGTAACACTTTTCTTCACTAGATGCAGTGCAGGCACAGTCTGTGTTTCTAAACTACACACTAATGTTCATTGTTGTGCAGCTAAATCCTCCCTCTGGATGGGAAGAATCCCTGTCAGGCTTCAAACACCTGGCTTGGTGTTCTGGAGCTAATGTGTCACCTGTGAGGACTCTGAGATGAACACACAGCAGACACTTCAGTTCTCCGTCTGTGTGTCCTCAGTTTCCCAGCATGCCTTGGCTGTGGTGGTGGAGGTGAATGAGGGGGAACATGCTGCTCTGTCAGCACTCAGGTTTCATACCTGGTGATCTCAGAGGACAAAGCGGCGTTACAGCAGCGCACGTTGATGAGACCTGATGCTCTGAACAGTTCAGACTTCAGCCTCACTCTGAGAAAACAAACGACTGACTGTCAGCAGCAACTACACCTGCTCCATCAGTGACGGAGAGAAGAACTGAGACTGAGAGACATACAGCTGCAGGTCAAAGGTCAGAAACGCCCGCTCTTTGTACGGGTCAGGAGTTAGTACTGCAGAGGTCAGAGGTCAGCTTGCTGACAAACCATTTGAAACAGTTTGGAGCTAAAAGCACAACAGCAGAGGAAAGAAGAGACACTGCAGAGATGATGCAAAATATTGTGTTTTGTTCTCAGCTGTCAAAAAGTGTAACACACGTGTTCCAGCACAGCCTTTGTGTACTTTCACTTCTCCATACTGTCCATTGGAAATCCTGTTTGTTACTTTTTGATTTCAGTCCATGTGTCCAAAGCAAACTTCTGTCCCACACTTTCTCTGCTGACTCTTCACCGATGCTCAGATGATCTCAGATGATTTCACCAGAACTCATCAAAATTCGGGCTCCACAGAAACCCAGACGTCACTAAACAAGCGTAACAAGCAAAGTGAAAACTGGTCGTTCAGCTTTATTGACCAAAGATAAGCTCACATGTCACCTCATGACACAGACACTTATTTCCACAGCATGCACGAGGACTGACAATAAGTGTCTATAAAGCCACTTCTATCTGCCACACCTGTGCTTCTGTCATGGTTGCTCTCCTCTCACTCTGTCATTTATCCACAGTCTGCCTCCCTCTGCTCCGTCAGCTGACGTCCTCTCTACACCACCTGCTGTGTTTTATCCTGCAAAAACACATTTAAGAAGCGTTGCACCGAGTAACGGGAGGAACTGCTATAAAATCCATTTAAAGGAGGTGGTGCTGAGTGCTGTGACTGGGGTCCCACCACTGACATCACGGGTGGAGGACATGTTGGAAAACTGCTACAAAGTGCTGTGCAGCCAGCAGAGCTTACAGTCTGTCCTGTGTGTCATACAGGCTCTCACACTTAGTGTTTCTGTGACACATTGAAGAGAAGTTTGTGTTGTTCACAGTTGTGCTTGTACTGAGTGACAGCTGACATGACCTAACAGGAATAATGTGTCTGTGCTGAATGAGAAGTAACACACAATGAAGTCTTGATGCATCTCAATCATCCAGGAAAGTGAGTCTGTTGCTTCTGTTCATCTGGACGCAGCGTTTTGTGGGAGAAACGTGTCGTCATCATCAGGTGACGTCTTCAGTCTCAGCTGCAGGTTTCAGTCTTACAAACAGGACATTTGCATAAAGACTGAAAGCAGCTGCAGGAACGATGGGCTGGGAGCTCCGTTCCTTCATCTTAATTATGCAGATTCTCAGGACCATTGATCAACAACCACTGATCCATGTCCATGAGTCCCATTCACAGAGATGTGGGAATGGCTGCAGTCACAGCATGTAAGATGGAAATAAATGAGAAGTATTTAGCTGAAGTGGATTTGATTTATGTTACTTCTTTTTTAACTTGTAGTTCTACATTGGAAGATTATTGTGATATTGAAATATAAAAATACATTTATATTCTATTATTTTCTCAAAATAAGCGTCACACTCGTGGAAGCCGGTGTAGCCGCCGAAACGCCTGCATTTATGGAGACTTTCAGCCCCAGGTAGGCCAGTTATGGATCTTGGGATCCACATTATGTCAGCAGCTGTTCTCCACCGTGAACTGTGTTCAAACAAACACGCTCACGCCTCACAGACGACAGCTTACAGTCTGTAGAGATAAAGTGACTTCGTACAGCCCCGTCTTCAGTCTTGTGGAGATGATCTCGACGCTTTGGTGGATGTTACTAGCTCCTGTGCAGTATTTTGTAAAGACATGATTATACCCCGTAAGCGCGTTAAAATGTACTCTAACAATAAGCCATGGGTCACTAAAAGTGTCAAATCCTGTTTAAGGAAAAAGAGACAGGCCTTTAAAGAGGGGCTGTTACCGATTTTCAGACAGCTACCAAGGAAATGAAAATCGAGATGTTGAAAGCAAAACAGACAAAAACCTTCTTGAAAGCAAATTTGCTGCAAAAACTTTTGGGTCTGCCTGGACTTGTATGAAAACCATAGCAGGGTTTCAAAATCCCCAGAGCAGCAGTCAGGTCATTTTAGATGTTTTAATTCAGACAGAGATTTTCAAATGCTTTAAACATGTTTTATGCTCGTTTTAGTTCTTCTGATTTCAGCGAGGATATTTGGGAACTGAAACAGAAACTGAGAGATACTCAGCACTTTATCATTGAACTCAGCGATGTTAAAAAGGCCTTTCATACAGTCAATGTGAACAAGAGCCAGGTCCTGATAATATTAGTGGCCGCCTAATTAAATCTTGTGCTGATGAACTCAGGCCTATATTTCAGGTTATTTTTAACAAATCCTTGCAAACACAACATGTGCCCTCTCTTTGCAAAGAAGCAGTCGTGGTTCCTGTCCCTAAATCTAAACGACTTCAGGCCTGTTGCCTCACTTCAGTTGTCATGAAAGTCTTTGAAAAAATCATCAGAAATGTGATTATGAAGAGACTGAAGGTCAGCTGGATCCAATGCAGTTTGCATACAGGCCCAACAGAGGAGTGGAGGACGCACTTTTGACTTTACTAAATCTGATTCTTAAACATGTAGAGAGTAAAGGGACTTTTGCAAGACTTCTTTTCATTGATTTTTCTTCGGCTTTTAATACAACACAGCCCCATATTTTAATTAAGAGACTTTTAGAACAGTTTGAAATCAGGAAAAACCTGGTGGGCTGGATTTTAGATTTTCTAACTGACAGGTCACAAAGAGTGAGAATAAATGGGGTTCTGTCTGACCCAGTGTTCTCCTCCACAGGTTCTCCTCAAGGCTGCGTCCTATCGCCCTTATTATTCACTCTCTATACAAACATGTGTCAGGGCAGACATGAAAACAGGGTCATTATTAAATATGCAGATGACTCTGTTATTGTCAGCTTACTGAAAGAGGGTGAAACTAACCACGGCCCAGTCATTGATGACTTTGTTCAGTGGTGGGAGGAGTCTTATCTCCAGCTGAACATATCTAAAACAAAAGACATGGTTGTTGATTTTAGGAAACAACAAAATGGGCACGGAGTCACTTTAATTAAAGGTCAGAAAATAGAGCAAGTACAATCATATAAATATCTTGGGACCATAATCAATGAAAAACTGAACTCTGATCAAAATTGCAAATCAGTTTGTAAAAAGGGTCACCAGCACCTTTATTGCCTTAGGAAACTTGTTCATTTCCACATTGACCAAAAAATGTTAACTTTGTTTTATCGTTCTTTTATTGAGTCTGTTTTATCCTTTTGTTTGGTGGCATGGTTCGGTCAGACCTCTGTCACAGAGAAAAACTCTCTGAATCAGATAGTGAGATGGTCCAGTCGTTTGATAGGTGAGCCACAGTCTTGTTTAGCCTCCCTGTACTCTGAGCAGGTACAGAGGACGGCTTTATCGATCCTTAAAAATGGTTCCCATCCTCTAAGGGGTGAATTTCAGCTTCTTCCCTCAGGACGGAGGTTTCTATTTCCGAGATGCAGGACAAAGCGTTATAAAAATCGCTTTGTCCCCGTTGCTGTCACTGAATTAAATAAGAACTGTTTTTGATTCGAAATATTAAAGTATGTGTCACAGTGAGTTTTATATATTTACTAGGTATGTGTGTTTTTAAAGGGATGTCAAATGCTGTCATTTGTCTGTAAAGCAAATTTACCTTGCCTTTGGGTATAAATAAAGTTACCTTACCTGCAGACGCTGTGCGCAGAGGTTCAGGAGCAGAAGTCCCGTTGTAAACATATCACGGCAGACCCGACGATGTTTGCATGAACCCTGCACTAGGCCCAACTGACACATATATTTGATTCCAAATACAAAAAATAATGTGTAACCTGCTGGAAGAATGTAGGAGGTTGAGACAGGATCTCAACACTTGGTGTCTGCAACAAAAGACAACAATATGTGGGCCGATCGTGGCTCAAGAGTTGGCAGCTCGTCTTGTAATCGGAAGGTTGCCGGTTCGAGCCCTGGCTTGGACAGTCTCGGTCGTTGTGTCCTTGGGCAAAAAAGCACTTTGGGGTCCTTAGGGACGAGTAAAGCGCTCTACAAATACAGGCCATGTAATGGCAGAAACGTTCTCTAGTGTAAATCCTGACTAGTTCATTAACTACAGATCAGTTTCAGTGAACATTATTCACAGAGGGATCTGAGTTCCTTATACCAGACTCTACAGAAACTGTAACACTGTACAGCTCTGCGACTCAACAATGTAACACACACTAGAATCATCAAATAAAGCCCCACTAACCACTAGAACTAGAACTAACTAACTAGCACTGGACACTTGCATATTAGAGATTTCTACCACCATAGGAGGCGAGATATCATCCTTGAACCAGAGCATCCAGCCCTCAATTTCGGACATAAAAAGCGACGTGGCCAGGCATGATAACACTTTGACTGAACTGCAGGACTGTGCCTCGAACCACTCTGACACCATCGCCACTCTCCAGGCCACTGTGGAGCGTTTGTCTGCGGAGGTAAAGAAGTTAGATGAGAGATGTGGAGCTCTTGAGGCACTCCAGGAGGAATCATTTAAGAACTGCAGGAATACCAGAAGGCACAGAGGGACCCAAGATGACTGAGTTGGTTCACACCTGTTGGCGGAGGCGCTATCTCTCGAGGAGAAGCCACTCATCGATCGAGCACATAGAGTGAATCGCCAGCGTCCCAAACAAAGTCATCTTCCTCGGCCCATCATCTTGAGATTGCACTACTACCACATTGGTGAGGAGATTCTGCTGAAAGCTGCAGAGAACAAGAACCTGATGTATAAGGGTTTTTAAAATAAACATCCTCCCAGATTTCCCTCCCTCTGTTGGAAACGCAGAGCCGCATGTGCAAATATGAGAGGAAGACTACGTGGGATGACCGGCGTCAGGTACAGACTGCTATACCCTGCAAAGCTGTTAGTGACCCATGGTGATGTGAGGAAAAGCTTTACCGATCCCAAAGAGACCGTAGACTACGCGGAGAAGCACCTCTCCCACCCACCTTCAAATGTATTAAAAGCAAGGATATATCTATATGTCTAACGCTGACACAGCACTGTGTTTCTTCTTTTCCCTTTATATTCCATGTAAAGGTGAATATGGAGCGTTTATGGAGCTCGTTTATTGACCAGCTGTCAGTTAGAAGGTAAGAGTTACTAGGTTAACAGAGGTTAGCAGTAACAGTACGGGGAAGTATATTGTGTTGTTCTTTTGTTGGTTTTTATTTTATCCTACTTTACTTTGTTATTTTGATTTTACCTGTTGTGAGTGCTTCCCGTAATTCTCCTTTTTCTTGCGCCGCTGCGGCCAGAGTTCACAACATTACATATTTTTGTATCTATAAACAGGAAGCTGACACTCTCCAGACTTTATCAAAGGTGTGAGCGTCACAGCAGAGGCCTTTGTGTCAACGTAGCTGAAGACAAAACACAGAAACACATGAAGGAGATTTTCCTGGCCTGGATTTTATACAAATATTCTGCAGTACATCAAAAATGAAAGAAAACCATTAGTCAACATATGAACATCACCTCTGAAGTTACAGAGCTTTGATTGGAGACACAGCTGAGCGTTTTGCATTTTGCATAATTAATTACATAATTAATTATGTAACCATAATTAAATGGTTACATCATCTTTAAAGTCCCCAGAGATCAGGAAAAGGGCCTGAGGGTGCTGTGTTTGGAGTCTGCTGGTTACAGTGTGCAGGACCTCACAGGCTGCTGCAGCGTTAGCAGAGGGCGGGACATACACAGCTATCATAATCACGTGTGTAAACTCTCGTGGTAGATAGTACGGTCTCATGCTAACCGCTAGCAGCTCAATGTCCTTACAGCATAGCGTCTCTTTGATAGAGAAATGCCCAGAGTTACACCATCTATCGTTCACAAACACAGCCAGACCCCCTCCTCCCTTCTTACCACTCTCCGCTGTTCTGTCATAAGAGGCTCAGCAGCTAAAGCAGCACACCTGGGTCTCCCAGCCTATTAAAAGCAGCCCTTTGCTTCACCTGCTTCACTAAACATTATTATTTTAAGCAGAGTGGTGTGATTTATGTAGGCATTGCTGTGTGACAGGATGACTTTTCTTGCACACCCACCAAATGAGGGCGCACATGCTTCCACGCCCACTGGTGACTGCACACATCCTTTCAAGGAAGCATTTCATTCATCCCTAACAAATGGAAGAAAACACTGTGCAGCGTGTTCAGGTTTGAACGTGGCCCTGGCCTCTCTCTGCATCCACCTGGCACATGCAACACACATCCACTCCCTGCTGAACTGCTTGTATTTGATGTGTTGAAGTTTTGGTAAAGTTTGAATAAATTCCACTTTATTTATAGGAACATTTCATCTGTGGACTCCTGCTTCCCCTCTCCTTGAGCCAGTTTGTGACGGGAACATGACATAAGAAAAGTAATTTATCCCTTTTTGATTCTGTGTATCTGGCGCTCATCCAGTGAGTTCACACTTGGCAGAAACAGACTGAATTTGTCTGGAGAACTTTGGCTTCAGCCAAGTTAGATAAACACACTGTGTCTCTGTCAAAACAGCAGTGTAGTTGTGGCACCCCTGTGAGGGAATGACCACATGAATATTATTTTGTGTAAAACACTCATGTAACGGGACATTTTTCATTGCTATATGTATTTATTTTCAGTTTCTTTAAGAGGATAGAAAATCCATGTAACAGGGATTCATTTTATGTTAGAAAGCAGTGAGGGCGGAACTGTGGTGCTTGCTCCGGGGTTTCGGGGAGCAGTAAGTGGAGCCCACCTTCCGCTGCTTCCTCAGACACGTTCTGGAGGAAAGCAGAGACGCATCGTGTCTTCCTTACTCTGCTCTTCACCTGCTTTTACAGGTCGGTACACGGTGCTCGCACCGAAAATGTTGTTTATTGTCACCATGGTTACCCACGTTAATGTGAATGGGAGAGTTAAGGCGGTCCGCCAAAGTTATTTATATGTAAACACGGGAGAAAACCAGAGGAGTGTCCCGCGCGACCGCACCGCGAGCCCGCTCGTTAGGTGGAGCGCTCGTGAAGCAGAGTCAGTGCGCTCCTATGCTCTGTGCAAACGTGTTGTAATGCTCCAATCAAATCAGTTCTGTGAGATGTGAATGTTAATAGTTCTGTTAAAGTGACTGAGTAGATTAGCTAGTGTAACACAAGCACTCTGAGCAACTCTGTGTAGCTAACAGAGGCATTCATGGGTTGATTCAACAAGCTGTGTTTCATGATGCACTAAATAGTGATTTTGCCAGTAAATTACTGGAGGGAACAAATGTAATGTATTTACCAATGCTGTTATTGAATAGAACTGTTTAGCCAGTAAGACACTGCAGAAGACAATGTGATGTGTTTATTGATATGATAAAAGGATGTAGCTGTTATGGAAAGAAGTGTGAACTTGAGAAACTGAACCAGTTAAAAAGAGTATATTTCACTGATGTTGTGAAATAAGTAAATGTAATTGATGTGAATGAGGAACCAGCTGAACAGTATATTGAAAGCTCATGTTTAGTGTTTTATAGCATTTATTTGTGTGAAATAAATCAGACTCAGACACGTTCTGGAGGAAAGCAGAGACGCATCGTGTCTTCCTTACTCTGCTCTTCACCTGCTTTTACAGGTAACATATTTGTCATCGAGGTCTTCATCCTTGGGACCCGTAACATAGTAACTTCTTCATTGTTATACTTCTATAGTTTTCCCATTTTGTGAGCTGTGGATGTGGAAAGTGTCTCAGTGACACATCCACATGAAAACGGCGTTACCTTCGTTCATTTGCACGTCAAATGAACGAGCTGTTTGGACTTTAACGTCACAGCTGATGCTTCGATACTCGAACTCAAGAGTTCAGCTTCCACTCAGAGGTACAAGTACACACAGCAAAGATAAACGTGTACACAAGGTGGAACCCACAAGTGCACAGCTCCAACCAGAGATGGGCAGTAATCTGATTACTTTTTTCAAGAAATGAGTAAAGTGAGGGATTACTATTGCAAAAAAGGTAATTAGATTACTGTTACTTTCCCGTAAGCACGCTGCGTTACTGCGTTACTAAAACCGCAGCTGTGTGCAGATGAACAATGGATAATCTATCGAGTGTGGAGAGAGTGTGAGCGTGCAGCGTTTAAAGCGTGGAAGCACTGACCTTACTTTGAGTTTGACTCTGTAAAAAGTGACAAAAACATTAGCATCCGCTGTTCACTGCGTGGGAAGACAACATGCTCACTCACTATGTGTTAATGGGCATGCTTATTTATAACTTTGATAAAATGTCATAAAAATAATTCCATGCCAGCTCACCATTGGTGATCAGGTAGTTTCTGTTCCAGTTCCAGTCCCATAAATCATGAAGCTTGCTGCCAGAAAAGCTTCAAATCTCCTTTGAAAGCTGTTTGTGGTCTTGATTGTGGGAGCTTCAGTTGTCTGACTCCAGCTGCCACACAGTGCTCACTGATATCATTTGCAAAAACCCCAGTGTGACAATATTTATCAGTGAAGCAGAAATCAGGAAGTGACGACTTTTCTTTGAACATTTGCTAAGGCTAAGCTGTGCTTTCTACCACAGTTGGGAATTTCCTGGTTTACAACAAATTATTGTGTCAACACCGCATAAGATTTCAAACTACAGGAAAATCACTGGAGTTATAAGAGGCAGACAACGACACACACACCACATGCATGCTGTTGCTATTTATTGTGGATTAACCTGTCAAGGGCAAGAACAAAAGAATTCTGCCTCAAATACAGGAAATCATAGCTTTCCTGTATTTCCTCCATTGTTGGCATGCTGGTTAGTGCTGTTGCTCCACAGTAAGAAGGTCCTGGGCTAAATTATCCATGAATGTAAACGGCTGTGTGTTTCTATCTGATAGACTGGTGAGCTGTCCAGGGTGTACCCTGCCTGGTAACCTATCACTTCAGGGTTATTTCCCAGCCCTGCTGCAACCAGGATAGAGATAGGAGGATGGTAGTTGTTGTAGACCCATTCAATTTCAATTGAAGGATTAAAATGTTCCAGGAGCTCAACTTACTCCATCTGAACATGTTTCAATCGTGTTTTATGAACACAACATGCAGCTTTACTGAATATGAAAAGGTTGTGTTGATTTAACTCAGTTGTTTAAGTCAAAGGAGCTTGCAAAGAAAAGCGTCTGGACTTCTTTAAGTTGCTTGAAGACGTTTCACCTCTCATCCGAGAAGCTTCTTCAGTTCTAAGGTCAAATGGTGGAGAGTCCCAGATATAAACCTAGTGGGAGTGACCCCCCACAGAGGGACAAAAGGACCCCCTGATGATCCTCTAATCGCCTGAGCCAAGGTGGGAAACTGGGCGTGGGTCCCAATCAGCCAGTTGTTTAAGTTTCTGCCAAAGCAAAACCTTTGTGTGCAACCAGTGTCCACTATTGAATCAAGTAAATCCAACATGTTTTTGTCAGTGCAAAAGGAGTTACGGTGCCTGTATTCCTGCACAATATTGTCCCGGGAGGGAGAAAAACTTTCTGGTGAAGTTTTGGTTGATTTTTGGGTTTTGCTTGACACTAGGTTGATTTTATCAGTGAGGTTTGGATTGTTTTCTTTCTCTAAGAGAGAGAAAGATGGTTTTATGCTTGGACATGTTTGCAATGGGCCCCAGTATTTGTTACTTTATTAGTATTTTATTGGTTGCGTTTGTTTGTGCTTTTGTTACAGTGCACTGAGATAAGAACATCTGAGAGGTGTGATCCACCGGTGGTGATATTTTGGTATTTTGTGAGTTCCCGATTTAACAAATCAGCTCTTTAATCCAGACCTGAGAGGTTGAACTTTAAAGCTCTATAAAATATTCTTACTGGAAACAGTGGCAAAGTGTTTTTCTCCATGATTATAATGGGCTTGGGAGAAATTCACTGATATGTGACATTGATCACATGAGAAGTCCTGAGCCTAAAAGGATTGCAGCGAGTCAATCCAGTCCAAAAACAAGGAGCTGTTTTCCTTTAAAATGATGACGTCATCTTGCTGGTGATGGAGGCTCGAATAGGCTGCGCGTGAGACTCCATTATCAGCAATATCTGGTATGAATGTGTGTGGATGTATGCATGTGACTGGACTGTGACGGACTGACGACTAAAAATTTAACTGACTTGACACTGAGACAAAAACGGTGCCGACTTTAGGATTAGTGAATGTCCACAACAATTCACCCAGCCTGTAGAAGAAGGGTGGAGGTTTTGTCTTGCTTTGTTTTGTTGTTGCAGGAGCAGAAGGATGACAGAGACTAAAGGGGGAGGCTGTAGCTTCACATGAGTGTGAGCTGCAGACTGAACCCTTTGGTTGCTAATGTTGAGTCACTGATGTTTGCATTAAGAAAATTGTGTTTTAGTAGCTGTGTTTTAATTAAGGTATCACATTATATTGTTGGGAATGTTAAATGCTAAAGTGAAGAAAAGCTTTGATTTCACTCATGACTGAACATGTTATTATTAACCATAGCAGGCCACTGTAAAGAGTCAATTAACTGTTATAGAGGAAAAAAGGCCAAAAACTCTGTTAATACCTATGAATAACAGGGAATGATAGACTTGTCACATTCAAAATAGAGATATGTAATAACAAACACGGGTCCGTGTCATTTAGGTTCTCCATTGAAATAGTCAATCATTTAGAAAAGTAGAATATATATATATACAGTGGGGCAAAAAAGTATTTAGTCAGCCACCGATTGTGCAAGTTCCCCCACCTAAAATGATGACAGAGGTCAGTAATTTGCACCAGAGGTACACTTCAACTGTGAGAGACAGAATGTGAAAAAAAAATCCATGAATTCACATGGTAGGATTTGTAAAGAATTTATTCGTAAATCAGGGTGGAAAATAAGTATTTGGTCAATAACAAAAATACAACTCAATACTTTGTAACATAACCTTTGTTGGCAATAACAGAGGTCAAACATTTACTATAGGTCTTTACCAGGTTTGCACACACAGTAGCTGGTATTTTGGCCCATTCCTCCATGCAGATCTTCTCGAGAGCAGTGATGTTTTGGGGCTGTCGCCGAGCAACACGGACTATCAACTCCCGCCACAGATTTTCTATGGGGTTGAGGTCTGGAGACTGGCTAGGCCACTCCAGGGCTTTCAAATGCTTCTTACGGAGCCACTCCTTTGTTGCCCGGGCGGTGTGTTTTGGATCATTGTCATGTTGGAAGACCCAGCCTCGTTTCATCTTCAAAGTTCTCACTGATGGAAGGAGGTTTTGGCTCAAAATCTCACGATACATGGCCCCATTCATTCTGTCCTTAACACGGATCAGTCGTCCTGTCCCCTTGGCAGAAAAACAGCCCCATAGCATGATGTTTCCACCCCCATGCTTCACAGTAGGTACGGTGTTCTTGGGATGCAACTCAGTATTCTTCGTCCTCCAAACACGACGAGTTGAGTTTATACCAAAAAGTTCTACTTTGGTTTCATCTGACCACATGACATTCTCCCAATCCTCTGCTGTATCATCCATGTGCTCTCTGGCAAACTTCAGACGGGCCTGGAGATGCACTGGCTTCAGCAGCGGAACACGTCTGGCACTGCGGGATTTGATTCCCTGCCGTTGTAGTGTGTTACTGATGGTGACCTTTGTTACTTTGGTCCCAGCTCTCTGCAGGTCATTCACCAGGTCCCCCCGTGTGGTTCTGGGATCTTTGCTCACTGTTCTCATGATCATTTTGACCCCACGGGATGAGATCTTGCGTGGAGCCCCAGATCGAGGGAGATTATCAGTGGTCTTGTATGTCTTCCATTTTCTGATGATTGCTCCCACAGTTGATTTTTTCACACCAAGCTGCTTGCCTATTGTAGATTCACTCTTCCCAGTCTGGTGCAGGTCTACAATACTTTTCCTGGTGTCCTTCGAAAGCTCTTTGGTCTTGGCCATGGCGGAGTTTGGAGTCTGACTGTTTGAGGCTGTGGACAGTTGTCTTTTATACAGATGATGAGTTCAAACAGGTGCCATTCATACAGGTAACGAGTGGGGGACAGAAAAGCTTCTTACAGAAGACGTTACAGGTCTGTGAGAGCCAGAGATTTTCCTTGTTTGAGGTGACCAAATACTTATTTTCCACCCTGATTTACGAATAAATTCTTTACAAATCCTACCATGTGGATTCATGGATTTTTTTTTCACATTCTGTCTCTCACAGTTGAAGTGTACCTCTGGTGCAAATTACTGACCTCTGTCATCATTCTAGGTGGGGGAACTTGCACAATCGGTGGCTGACTAAATACTTTTTTGCCCCACTGTGTATATATATATATATATATATATATATATATATATATATATATATATATATATATTAGGGGTGCAACGATATTCGTATCGATATTGAACCGTTCGATACAGTGCTTTCGGTTCGGTACGCATATGTATCGAACAATACAAAATTTGTAATTTATTTTATCAACTTTCCTTCTGACGATGCTGTCTGTGTTGAGCGCTCAGTGAATCTGCGTTCGACTACTCCGCCTCGGCTCGAGAGTACAGCCTAGGCGGAGTAGTCGAACGCAGATTCACTGAGCGCTCAACACAGACAGCATGGTCAGAAGGAAGAGCGCAGGGCAAGCTAGCGAGACAGAAGTGGACCTCCCCCACCCTCATTCAGATCTGGCGTTTGGAATTATTTTGGTTTTCATGTGACGTATGACCCTGAAGGTAAGCGAGTCATGGACTCAGGTAAAACAGTATGTTGGATGTGCCATGCAATGTTCAATTACATTGGTGTGAACTAGTGTGTTAGCGCAGTTAGCTGGTTAACGTGTTGGCCGTCTAGCCCCATGCACGGGACGATCGGCGGTAGCTCGTTAACGGAGATTTGCCGTGTTGTGGCGTTAAGGTTATTTCAACGAGATTAATCTGAAAGCACTAGTGGGAACACAACGAATATGACTGCACATTTACGCCGACATCATCCTAGTGCAAAGACAAAAACAACAAGCATGCATGCTACAAACTTTAGCCGAGTCATTTAGACAGCTGTTAGCACGTGATTCTCCTTATGCTGCTGAGAATATAGCCCAGAAGAAGCGGATAGTATAGCTTTTATTTTGGAAAGAGACATTTTTCTGTAATAAACTCTCTTTTCCAAGATGAGTGATTCCTCAATCAGATACAGGGCTCGCAATATCGCTAGCCCGACGTCCCGGGGCTAGCGATTTTTTTCAGTCGGGGTACCAAAATCTATCTCTGCCCTGCCCGTCGGGCTATTGTAGGAAAAATATATGTCAATGCTTTTGCATTCTTTCAGAAATGTAGCTGGGTAATTATGTCATTGGCATCGGTGAGCCACTGTCAATATGTGACATATTGAAATCGCGTTTGAATTTGCGCTTGTTTTTTTGCTTTCACTTTGCAATCGTGCGAACTGTGTATAGAGAGCGACAGAACTGATCTGTGAGTGATGATAATTTGTGCACCAATTCCTCTGACATCGTCTTATTAATCGTTAGCTTACTATGCAAACATGACAAGTGAAATCTCCCGCAGCTTAAACATGTGAGAGGTTGATCGCGCAGAGAATCGCTGAGTGCGTGTGTAAAAGCAGCAGGATATATGATATATATTTTATATTATTTTAGTTCTGCTGAGCCAAATAAGACAGGTCAGGGTGAAGAAGTGACAGCCAAAGAAAAGCTTACCACAAAACGGAGAAGTTATGACAAATCAGACTATAAGGCAAAAAGAAAGTGCAGCTTTATGGTTTCATGGACAAAAGAATTTCTGTGGCTGCAATATGACGAGCTATATAACCAGGGCTGCACATAAGTGGTCCGCAGGTGCGTATTCGTTGTCAAAATAAAAAACACGCACAAGGGTTAGGGTTAAATTTAAAAACTGTACTTTTGAGTTAAAATATATATTTATAATTTTAATAAATGACAAATTAAAAATGCATGAACATTTTTTTGTATCGAAAAAATATCGAACCGTGACACCAAAGTATCGAACCGAACCGTGAATTTTGTGTATCGTTGCACCCCTAATGTATATATGTCTCAACGCTGTTTCTCAATAATATTAAAAACCTAAAAACTATTGTTGTGGAAGATAGAAGTCACTGTGACAGCCCTCTGACTGTGGAGGACGTTTGTAATCCTATTTCTGCACTTAAGGCCAACAAATCTCCCGGCACAGATGGTTTAACTGCAGAGTTTTATGAATCATTTTCTAATCTCCTGGCGCCGTTCTTACTGCAGCTTTTCATAGGAAGTGTAGAGAATAACATCCTCCCTCCTACTCTTACTCAGGGTCTCATAACACTTATTCCAAAGCCAAACAAAGACTTACTTCTTATTGATAATTGGAGACCCATCTGTCTGCTCAATGATGACTATGAGATTATGGCTTTAGTACTTGCTAACAGAATGAAAGAGTTCTTGGACACAATTATCGATGAGACACAATCAGGCTTTATGAGAAACAGACACCTTTCTAAGAACATGAGACTGGTTTTAGATCTACTTGATTACTCTGATTTGGTATCTGACTATAGCTTCATTCTCTTCCTGGATTTTTAAAAGGCTTTTGATACAATTGAACATCAATTTATTTTCCACTCTTTGGAAAAATTTGGCATTTTTCTGTAAAGCTATCAAAACCTTGTACACGAATGGCAATAGCTCAATTAAAACGATTAAGACTCCACCCCGAGATTTGACCTGTTATACAAGGAATCAGCACAGCTGATAAGGAGCTCATCATCAGCCAGCTAGCTGATGACACCACACTCTTCTTGAAGAATGCAAATCAAATCC
Source organism: Astatotilapia calliptera (assembly GCF_964374335.1). Taxonomy (NCBI): domain Eukaryota; kingdom Metazoa; phylum Chordata; class Actinopteri; order Cichliformes; family Cichlidae; genus Astatotilapia; species Astatotilapia calliptera. The sequence continues at coordinate 7,655,491 of NC_137424.1, read as the reverse complement.
GTCCAGCCCTTAGTGTTATTAGTGATTTCTCTGAGGCATCTGCTTTATGTCGAAATCTAAAAAAATTTGAATTACTAGCAATTAAAAGCTGCACTGCAAATGCTCTCTGTAACATTTCTGTTAAACAAGAAGTCACATGCCCAGGACTGTTAATATCCAAAGACCAAAAGTCAAGATGCTCGTCAAACTTGTCAAACAGTGTTGGGGAATTCTCAGTGGTGCTTGGTGCCATACCCTCAGGGACTTTAATGTTATATAAAAACACTGACAGCTCAATATCTGCCTCAGTCACTCTCCCTGATCCAGCTGAGTCAGCAGTGGGAAAAATCTGCTTTTCACAGGAACTTGGTAACAGCAATAAGAGAATACGTAGTTTATTCCAAGAAGATATCATGTCTCTCCCATATATAGAATATCTTACTGGAACCGACATGTTCCAGATATCACCTGGAAGACAGTCTGGATGATCCCATAAATATCTAATTGTGAACAAGGTGAAGGAAATCTCATATAAAATTCTTCATAAATGTTACCCAGCCAGTCACTATATGGTAACATTTAAAAGAGACATAAATACTAATTGAACTTTCTGTGGGGATCATCCAGAAACTGTGGCACATCTCTTTTGGTTCCTCTACACAGAGATTCTGGAAGAATTTAGCAGTTTTGTTATTGTCTATAGTTTAAGGGAGTTTTCTTTACGATGGGAAAATGTTTTATTCTTTTTCTTTAAGTTCCCCAGGAAGAATGATAAATGTTTTTTTATAAAAAAAATTGTTAATACTTTTAGCTATTTTATATCCATAAATGTAAGTTTATTAATAAAACACCATATTTCTGCCGTTTTATAAGGATATGAATTGTACATACAATCAATTTCAGACTCAACCAACAAAAAGCCTCTCAGAACAATATTTATATTGTAACAGTTGCTATTGTAATGCAGTGTATCACCACATGGCGGCGCCTCCTGTCTCACAACTGGTGTCACCCCCTTTTTGTTCTTCTTCGCACTCCTCCTGTAATGGATGCTCCCGTGTGTACGCGGACTAGTGTCCTCTTTAGTAATGTGTGGTAGAGGTAGCACTTTTATTTTTGATATTGTAAATAAATGAGTACTTTTTGGAAAGTCAGAAGCTGTTGCTCATTCGCTATCCATCTGCACACCTCCGCGGCTGGCTTCATCTCCACTGCACGTTACAACTGGCGCCCGAACTTTTTCCCCTTGGACTTCAGACGATTTTTGCATCCCGCCGAGGATTCTTCTCTTCTAGCACGTGAACTGTCTCGGAAATCCCCCCAGTTTTGCGGACACTCGGACGTTTTCTCCAGCCATGGCCGCAGCCTCAGCTCAGGTGGGACCCGACTAATTTCTGGATACCGTGGTGTGCTGCTGCTCCGCTTGGGAGAAAGAAAAAGAGAGAAGCTGACTCCGCGACGCGAATGGACTCCGTGGATTTGTTATTTGTTGTTGGTTTTGTCTTCTAAGGATTAATTCTTCTGTGGAGAGCCTGGACATGAACATTTCTGCTGGCTTTTCATTCCCCTTTACCTCTGCTGAGACTGACTGTAGCACATGTAAGTGATAGCTTGGCTGACTACAACCGTTGGTGCTGGTCTTCGGCTCAGTATAACAAAACGACTTAAAACTAATCTTGCATTGAGCTCTAGTGTTGCAGACATGCTATTGTAATAACATGGTTCTGATCACTCCAGTCTAATTTCAGTTGTTGGGCAAAATTTTATATGTGGTTTTTCTAAATTTAATCTTGAACGCATTTTTGCAGTTTTGTCTTTCTAGTCTGACCTAACTGACTCTTTTACTGCTATATCAATAACTGTACTGTGCCCTGGAGCGGCTTAATTTTTTTGAAATCGCAATGGCACATTGCCCAGACGACTCTGACTCAGACATGGAACTTACCTCGTTACCTATGTGCCAGATAGTTGAAAATGTGACTCCTAGCCTTAGCCAACAAGTGGTGGAGTTAAGAACTGAGGTGAATAAGCTTAGTGATTGTTTACGTGACTCACTGAACATACAGCAGAGTTTACTAAGGCAGTGGGACCAACTCACAACAGGGAACTCTCCCCCTCCTGCAGTCCCACAGTCTCCTGTTTTCCCAATGGCCACATCGACACCTCATGTTCATGTGATGGACAAAACTGAACCCACCAACAGTACCAATCCGTTCCTGCCCAGCAACCCATTTCAACCTACAAATCCTTTCCTCCCATCTCACTCACTTGAACTCAGCAGCACTTCCAGAGTGATTGCGGCAGCTTTACATCACGCAAAGCTGGAGCCTCCTGTGTATGCTGGGGACGGAAAAGTGCAACCTGAGGACTGGTTAAATGCAGTTGGCACATACAAAGCCTCATTGAACCTAACTGATGGGCAATTGCTAAACGAACTGCCACACTTTCTTGCAAAAGAGCCCGGGAAATGGTTCAAGGCACTGAGCTCCCACATCACATCATGGGCTCAATTCTGTCAACTGTTTAAGACAGTTTTTCTGCCCTCCGACAACCAAGAACGCATCCTGAGAGGAATTTTGGATCGTGTTCAGGCTCAGGACGAGCCGCTCCCAACCTTTGTCGCCCACATGTTGAGTGAGTTTGACAAACTGAAGAGCCCCCCACCTGAAAAAGACAGAATTGACCTAATTAGTAAACATGCTCTCGAAAAATACAGAGTTGCCCTGTATGGCGCTAATGTCACTTCTGTAATGGACCTGCTGCTACGCGCTCATGAGCTTCACTCAGTGCTTGGACCACAAAGACCACAGCCTGCTTTATGTAGCAAAGACAACTATAAGCCTGAACCTTACTGCTTCAAATGCTCTCAGCCAGGGTTCACTACACGCACCTGCCCAAACTGTAACACCCAACCTCATTTGCCACAACGAGCCTCGAACACCGCTAGGCATGGCCCAGTCCAGCCATTGCCAGCACTCTGGCCCCTCTGATCCTGGCCATGAAAAGGTCAGCACCACATCCCAGCCACAATACAGGCAGTCGGGAAACTACAGGGGGGGGAGGACATTTCACAGAGGCCAACCTTCCCCCAGTTACTAACGGAGCCTCACACGCCCGATTCACTACAGGGTGGACACAGTCTTGGACACTTGGAAGACAATTTTTCACAAGTCCACTGGAATACCCCACTAAGAACGAAAGTGAACTTCAATGCTTCATCTGTGGATGCTACCCTCGACACGGGTGCTTCCCTCTCGGCTGTACGAACAGATCTCATTCAAGTAAATGACTCTTACCCTAGAAACACAAGTGAGTGGAATGGTCCTGCAGTTAACCTCGCCAATAATGCTCCCTGTATCCCTGTTGGTGTTATTTGTCTCAATATTGGATTCATGAACAAGAACTTTTACCAGCGTTTTGCCATAATACCAGATTTGTCCTCTCCTTTCATTCTGGGAATGGATTTTATGGCAAGAGCTTCTGTTTCTATTCACATTCCCACTAGAACAGTCTACATTGAGGACATCCCCTGCCCACTTGCAGACAATGAAGAGGACCTTCAAAATGATTACTCACATTCACCTGGAACACTGATGTCTTTGGACTTGGTTCGCTCAGACTTAACAGCCAAACTGTCTGAAGCAAGTCTCTCAGAGAACAACAAGGATGCTTTACTAAATCTGCTCAGCAAGTTTAGCTCCTTGTTTGATGGTCAACTTGGTCGAATGGCTCTCACTGAGCACGCCATAGAGACTGGCAATGCAACACCTGTCAAACTCCCACCCTATCGCACGTCACCTGCTAAGAAACGTGTGATTGAAGAACAGGTGCAACAAATGTTGAAGGACAACATCATTGAACCTTCCACAAGCCCTTGGGCAGCTCCTGTAGTCATTGTAAATAGAGCGGCCACGGAACCAAGGTTTTGTGTGGACTTTCGAGGGCTCAACCAAGTTACCCGAAAAGACTCTTATCCCCTGCCTCGTGTAGATGAGTCTTTGGACTTTCTGTTAAGAGGAAAGTTTGTCTCGACATTGGACTTAGCGCGAGGCTATTGGCAGGTTGCTGTAGCAGAGGACTCGAAGCCTAAAACTGCCTTCATCTCTCACTGCGGTCTCTTCCAGTTTCGGGTGCTGCCCTTTGGGCTCTGCAACGCACCTGCAACTTTTCAGAGACTCATGAACTCTGTGCTTGCTGGCCTCATTTACAAAACGCGCGCAGTCTACCTGGATGACATTGTTATCACCTCACCTACCTTTGAAGAGCACTTAGTGGATCTTGAGGAGGTGCTGGGAAGACTCCAGGCTGCTGGCTTGTCATTGAAGCTCAAAAAGTGCCAATTCTGCCTCGATGAATTCACCTTTCTCGGATACCGCATCACATCATCAGGTGTTAAGCCCGATCCGGACAAAGTAAAGGCGGTTAAGGAGTTTGATACCCCAACCTCAGTGAAACACGTCCGTCAGTTCCTTGGCTTGACTGGCTATTATCGACGCTTCATTCAGAACTATCCCCGCCATGCCGAACCTCTTCACGCCATCACCAGAAAGGACAATGCTTTCCACTGGGACGACAGCTGTCGAAGGGCCATGGACACTTTGAAGGATCATGTCACATCAGCCCCGATCCTGTCATTTCCAGACTTCAACCGTCCCTTTTCCATTCACGCCGATGCATGTGACATTGGTCTTGGGGCAGTGTTGATGCAAAAGGATGACAAGGGTCGTGAGTACGTTGTGGCTTTTGCTAGTCGCTCCCTTCACAAAGCTGAACTCCCCTACTGCACTTCAGAGAAGGAGTACCTCGCTGTGATATGGGCTCTGGAACACTTCCGCCCATATGTTGAAGGTGTTCATGTTACTATCTTCACTGACCACAACAGTCTCAGGTGGCTCATGTCTCGTCAAAACCCAACGGGCCGACTCGCCCGCTGGTCACTTCGTTTGCAGGACTTTGATTTCACAATAGTGCACAAACCTGGTGCACAGAACAAAGTTCCCGACGCACTGTCACGCAACCCTTTGCCTCTGACCTGTGACAGGCCGACTGATCTTTTACCAGATCATGCTGTTATGGGCAGCCTGGACATTCGTACTCTGCCCCCCGTCATTCTGGCTGACCGTTCACAATTGAGACAGCTACAGTTAGACGATCATGTCACAGGTCCACTCCTCAGAGACATTGAAGCAGACTCTCTGAACAGCTCGGACAATGCCACCTTGTTACAGTATGTTGTGTATGACTCTTTTGTATCACAGAGAACCCAAGTTCACATGTGCTTTGCACCCTTTGAAAGAGCTGAAACTGTTTGCCCCTACTTCCATGAGAGGCACCTTGCTGGACTATTACCATGACCACCCCACAGCAGGTCACTTGGGTGTTTCTAAGACATTGGCTAGACTGCGTTTTAGGTTTTTCTGGCCCAAAATGGCAGCTGATGTGAAACGCTATGTGATTTCATGCTCAGTGTGCCAACTCACCAAGCCAAGTCAGAAAAAAGCAGCCGGTCTTATGGTTCCCATTGTCCCCCAGAGTATGTGGGAGTGGATTTTGTTGGGCCACTTCCCCGCACCCCCACTGGTAATGCTTATTTGATCGTGTTTGTTGACTATTTGACTAAATGGGTTGAAGCCAGTGCTGTCAAAGAAGCTACATCTCAGGTAGCAGCTGGTAAATTCGTCACTGACATTTTTGCTAGGCGTGGTACACCCACTTACCTCATTTCTGACAGAGGGTCTCCTTTTGTGAGTGAGCTTTTTGAACATGTTGTTTCTGCCTTAGGCTCGGTGCACAGACTCACTACGGCATATCACCCTCAGACAAATGCTACTGAACGCGTCAACCGGATTCTGAAAACTGCAATCCGCGCTTATGTAGGTGATAAGCACACATCATGGGACAAGTTTCTCCCTCAGATTTGCTTTGCTCTGCGCACCGCCCCCCATGACAGTACAGGTATGACTCCTGCCATGATGCTTTATAGTCGTGAGTTAGACACCCCGCTTGACCTTATCACTCAGCCTTCTACAGCAGGTGTTGATGAACCGGGTGTGCCTTACCCTGAGACTTTGAGAGCCTCCCTGCAGGAAGCTCACAACCACGCCAAAGCAGCTTTGGACTATAGCCATGACAGACAAAAACATTACTATGACTTGAGACATCAACATGCCACGTTTCGTGTTGGTGACCTTGTGAGAGTTAAGACGCACCCCAGGTCAGACGCTCAGTCTAACTTTACTGCTAAACTTGCACCACTGTTTCAGGGACCATTGTGTGTATCTCAGAGACTCAGTGATGTTAATTACAGGCTCACTTGGGTGGACGCCGGTGTGGATGCAGGTGTTTATCATGTTGTGAACATGCAACCGTTCCATACCTGGGACTCTCTCACTTCCAAAGAACATTCTGTTTCATTGCCTGCTGAGAGAGAGACCGCAGAGGGTCGGAACTCTGACTCTCAGGCCCACCCTGGCCCCCCTGCAGACACTGACATTGACTCTAAGCCATTCCCCTTTGATTTACCGGACATTGACTCTTCTTCTGGTGTGGGCGCTGTTCCAGAGAGTGTTTCACCCAGATCTGTCCAGCACCCAGCTGCTGGTGGACATTACAATCTCAGGCCCAGACGTTGCCCCAGAGTTACGTCTGGCTGGAGCAACAAAAGATGGACTAATGATTTTCACACAACCAGGCTTGATCTGAAGTGAAATGTTTTGGTTAAACCTGTTTGATGCTGTCTTGTTGCATTGCTACTTTGAGTCATGATATGTAGATGTTTCTGTTTGCTCTACTTAATCCAGTTTTATAGATCTTTCGTGCGTTAAGGTTCATTCTTGGCATTTACTTAGAAAAAAAAGAACAAAAGAAAAAAGTGAAAAAAACTAAGAAAACTGATTTTCCACTGTACATATTCGTCTTATTTTCACCAATTTCATTTTTAAATGGTCTTTTGCCCTGTGTGTGTGCACCAATCTTAGCTGTAACCTCTATGTATAGGGTACTGTTAGGTGTGGTGTGTGCTTTTTCAGCTGTGTACGGCTGAGGACAGCCTTTTTCTCACCAGGGGGGGACTATGTAACAGTTGCTATTGTAATGCAGTGTATCACCACATGGCGGCGCCTCCTGTCTCACGACTGGTGTCACCCCCTTTTTGTTCTTCTTCGCACTCCTCCTGTAATGGATGCTCCCGTGTGTACGCAGACTAGTGTGCTCTTTAGTAATGTGTGGTAGAGGTAGCACTTTTATTTTTGATATTGTAAATAAATGAGTACTTTTTGGAAAGTCAGAAGCTGTTGCTCATTCGCTATCCACCTGCACACCTCCGCGGCTGGCTTCATCTCCACTGCACGTTACAATATGTTGATTTTTTTCGCCTACTCATATCATCATTTTTTTACTCCTGGTTCTGTATGTTCATGTTCTGTTCTTTTGTAAACTTCATCTGTTTGTATGTTGTATACTCATTGTGTTTCAATAAAGTTCGATTTAAAAAAAGGTACGTTCTAAACGAAGCTTCATACGTCACTGATCACGTGACTCTGGCCAAACGAATCAAGCCTCGACACGGTGCTTCTGAAGCAGCGCGTTGATCTTTCTGACACACGCACCGGAGCGTCAGCTTCAAGCGTACCATCACTACGTCTCACATGTAAAGGTGTCAAGGTAACTTTGAACTGAGTTCAGTCAATCTGGAGTTTTTCCAAGTTTTCTGTTGCTCTCTGTGAGAGAAGAGCGTTAAAGGCGGGGCTCTCCAGAGTCCAGCAAAACAGGAAACCACAGCTGGGTGTGTGTAAGTGTGCAAACCAATAGAATGCATCGTGGTGGGGGGGGCATCACGGGCAAGAAAAAAATAAAAGAATCGGTCGTACCCATGCTTCCCCGACGTCATGCCAGCGCATACTGGGAAATTCGTAGGCACCGATCGGTTTTCTATCAGCCATTTGCTGGGAGTAAGGGCGCCCTCCGTTTGCGAGGTGCGCCTGCTGCTGGCGGCACAGGGAGGAGAGGGCGGGGCGGCGGGGAGTCTCTGGCTGGCTGGAGCGGCATCTAATAACCAACTCGCAAAACAAAATAAAAACAACACAACAAACAGATATTATGATACAGACTTATAATCTGCACCGATGTTTTTTCTAAATTCTATAAAGTGAGCGCGAGAGCCCTCGGTGCGCCTGCGCACTGCTGAAGTCAAAGTAAACTTTATTGTCATCTCCGCTACAGACAGTCCAGCATATAGAGAGACGAGACGACGAGGCTGCAGTTACAGCGGTGCAAGTAAACAAACAATAAATATAAGAAGAGTAAGAAAATAAATCTACACTTTAGGACTCGGGGTAAAGGATCAATAACAATTTAATTTATAATTTACAGTTTGATGATTTAAAGTCTCACACAACCCGTCAAAAGGGGCGGGGCCGGCTGCTTCCAAGTAGAGCACATTTCATTTATAATGATGTAAATCCAAGCCCATCATGGATTCACGATCTGAATCCTGGGTTGTGTGAAATCCCAGAAATCAACCTTAGACAAAGTGAATCTGTGAACTAAGGTGTAGGTCTGTTAGGTTAATTGTGCTGATCCTCGGGTTGGGGGATTTGTGTTTGTACTGGAGCGCAAAATTCAAACCAATGGAAGATGGACAACAAAAGTTCAAAGCCATCAGGTGCTCAGGTTAGAAAAAAGAGAAAAGATGCAGGTAAGCAGACGTGTGATTGGATAATGGCAGCTCATCCTGAACCAATCAGACTAAACCCCAAACAATACATTATGTTACAGATTTTAATATTAATTAGTCATTGTTACTTGTTGATTTGTCCTTTTCTCATTGTGTGACGAATTATGACGACTGTTTGGTAGCTGTTATTGTCTCTCTCTCTCTCTTCATGTGTGTTTCTCTGGTGAAACAATAGTTTTGTGTTAATGTTAGGGCTGCACGATTTTGCATAAAATGAGAATCACGATTTTTTGGCTTAGAATTGAGATCATGATTCTCTCATAGCAATAAATAAACATAAAACAACAAATGTCTCACGTTTTGTTGTTGCAGCAAAATGTTGTCCTTCTTGAAATTCCGTCTCCACCGTTGCTCGACGCTGCGTGTACAGAGCAGGTAGTGCAACAATAGAAAAATAGTTGCGGGACGGCACTGTGTAGCGTTTGTCTAGGGTGTTGATCGTTTTCCTAAATCCCTCGTTTTGCACAGTGTTAATGGAGCCATATCTTTGGTCAGGTGATAAGTGATAGCCTCCGTAATGTCTTTGTGCCTGCGGGAGTTCGACGTGTATAGGGAAGCGCTGTATAAGGTTCCCGTTATTGATGTTTGGGTGGTTGACCGGGACGGATTTTCTCCTGTCACTTTCTCGTCATCCCTGACGTGCTCTCCGTTGTTGTTTCCCTGCTAATTTTAGCATCACACGGCACAGCTTCTGTATCACGTGGTATAAGGCTCCGCCCTTGTCATTTGTTGAGCAGGAAGAGTGAGCGCTTGTTTTCATGCAGAGTACGTCCCGGATCAAAATGTGAAGTTTTACAAATCACCACTTCTTTAGTGAATATCATTTCAGTCTCAGACAATCTCGTTTCTCTTACAGAGGTTGAATGCACCTTCTGCGGATGGCGGTACCACACAGTGTGCGTGGACTTCCCCTGCACAGAAGGCAACTACAAATGCTGTGAATGCTAAATAAACGGAAACAAATGATCCCTGTTGTCTTTGCTTGATGATTGGTTTGAGTCTTGACAATCCACATTGCTGGCGTTGCATCTTTCAATGGCAGCAATGGCAGGTATCAGTGCTCAAACCTTTTGTGTTTGTTTCCAACAAGTTGCCCACCTCGGGAAACAAAAATGTGTTCTTTTACTTGTCAGATGAACATATGAGACACTTTGACTCTTCAGTGCAGTGTGGAGCCTAACAAAGATCTGTTTTGTGTCCCAGCTGATCAGCAGGAGGAGGAGAGTCTGACGGAGCAGCAGAGGAACATTTTCAGCTACTTGGACTCAGCTCAGCCACTACAGAGGAAACAATGAGCTCAACACAGAAGGTGACAGACAGAGCAGGACCATATGACCAAAGATATTTATCACCATATACATTTGAACATTTGCCATAACGATGTAGCTGACGATAGAATTGACAGCAGACAAAATACTTTACAGCTGCACAACTTTATTAAAAACCCATCAATGTATTTTCACTGAAACAAGCAGCTGTTGTTTATGTGCATTAAAGTTATATAAAAATGTAACAGTGCAAATGCAAATTCCTCGCTGACAGTTTAACCAAAAGGCGTTTCCAGTGGAAACTGGCCGACACATCCTGAGCATAACCATGTATAATATCCACTAAACTTCAGAAGAGGTTATACAGTCGTGGCCAAAAGGTTTGAGAATTGCATAAATATTGGAACCTGGAGAAGTTGCTGCTTAAGTTTTTATAATAGCATTTTGCCTGCACTCCAGAATGTTATGAGGAGTGATCAGATGAACTGCATCGTCCTTCTTTGCCATGAAAACGAACTTAATCCCCAAAAAGCCTTACCACTGCATTTCATTGCTGTCATCAAAGGACCTGCTGAGACCATTTCAGTGATCGTCTTCTTAACTCAGGTGAGAATGTTGGCGAGCACGAGGCTGGAGATCATCATGGCTGTATCCCGATTCAGGTTCTGCAGCTTTAAAGTCCTCAAGGGCCGCGTACTCAAAGACCGCTAAGGCCGAAGTGCGAGGCTCGTAGGCTCGTGAAATGGGACGTCTAGCCTCCGTCGCGCTGCCCAGGTTGCCTAGCAACCATGATACTAACAGCTGGAAACGTTTCATACAGCTGTGTTTGACAGAAATGAAGGAGAACATATTTAGTTCATTTGTTTCTACATGAGCTCTGTGTGATTTGATGAGTATCTGAGGCTGAGACCACAGGACTGTGAAACATGATTGTTGGGCTTCATTTCTGTGCTGAACAGTCGTTTAAGATTAGCTGTAAATAACAATTAGCTGATGTTGTTCATGAGACTAAAGTCATCTCACTGTGGTAATGTAAATATAATATGTTCAATATTATAGTTATTATATTGTTGGCATTACTAAATTTGGCTCAGTGCTTACATACATGTGTAAAAAGCAAATGTACGAGCTGTGATGTTACACCCCGGCCTAGGCAACCGGAGTGCAACACGAAAAAAGTAAAAATAAAGAAAAAAAAAAACACACAAAAAACCCCACTAAAGCTCACCACCAAAATCCCGAAACGAAAGTATCGACAAATCTATTTACAACAAACTATTTATTTACAACAAAACACCAAACTATTTACAACACGGGGGAGATCGCGACCATGACACACTGAAACACAAGGCTTAAATACATAGGAGCAATCAGGGGATGGACCACAGGAGGGAAACACAGCTGGGGCAAATTAGACCTGACGAGACAAGGAAAAGTAAACTGAACACACTAAGATAACACAGACATTCAAAGTAAAGCAGGAAACACATAACAGTCACGCCAAAAACAACACACTGACAACACCGAAACGTAACAGTTCCCCCCACCCAAAAATCAAACATTTAACACCAAGTGAAAAGTTTGATCCAGACAGACGAAGCCGATGAAGGCTGGAGCGGTCCCACTGACCCTCCAGCAGACGACGAAGGCTGGAGCGGTCCCTCGGACCCTCCAGCGAAGGCGGATGAAGGCTGGAGCGGTCCCTCGGACCCTCCAGCGGAGACGGACAGCTGAAGCGAAGGCAGACGAAGATGATGAAGGCTGGAGCGGTCCCACTGACCCTCCAGCAAAGGCGGATGAAGGCTGGAGCGGTCCCACGGACCCTCCAGCGACGACAAAGGCTGGGGCGGTCCCCGGACCCCCCAGCGAAGGCAATCCCGGACGAGCCCCCATATGTTACACCCCGGCCTAGGCAACCGGAGTGCAACACGAAAAAAGTAAAAATAAAGAAAAAGAAAAAAACACACACAAAAAAACCCCACTAAAGCTCACCACCAAAATCCCGAAACGAAAGTATCGACAAATCTATTTACAACAAACTATTTATTTACAACAAAACACCAAACTATTTACAACACGGGGGAGATCGCGACCATGACACACTGAAACACAAGGCTTAAATACATAGAAGGAGCAATCAGGGGATGGACCACAGGAGGGAAACACAGCTGGGGCAAATTAGACCTGACAAGACAAGGAAAAGTAAACTGAACACCCTAAGATAACACAGACTTTCAAAGTAAAGCAGGAAACACATAACAGTCACGCCAAAAACAACACACTGACAACACCGAAACGTAACATGTGATAACTGTGTCTGATAGAATGAAGAGTAGACTGATATATGAAATATTCCTTTATTGGGTGAGAAAATCAGACCATGTCATACCTGGTTTAAGTCACACAGAATAGATATCAGAGCCTTAAACAGGCTGACTTCTGCTAAATGGGTCAAACTGGGCAGAAAGTCTACAAACACATAACATCCTTATAGAATATGATGTAACACTATAGATCAACTTAGCTCAGAATATATAAAGCATATAAACAGTTACAGCAATATGATGCAACAAACACAGCAGCTACTGATCCAAAATACTCAAAGCTTCATAGAACTGAAACCAACATTTATTTTTAGCTCCATCCTGCTGCTGATACAGACTTTAGGTTTCTGAACATTAAACTTGTTGCTGCCTTTCATAGTGTGTAACTTGAAGGCCCTGAGTACTTTCTCCCACACTGAAAACACTGGGATGATCACATTATTTGAACATTACCTAATAAGACTGATTCAGCACAGACAGTTATGTTAAACTTTCCTAGCAGTCCTTCACAAACAGGGAACAGTCTGTCTATTCTCTCCATCTGTCAGCTGCTGCTGGCTCTTCCTCCTCCTCTTCCTCACACACTGCTGAGTTTGTCCTGGTGGATCATCAGGGCTGCAAAGCCTCACAGATGATGTGCAGCAGTGGCTCCCTCAGTCTGTCCTCACTCTGGACACTTGCAGTCGTCACACATGGAAATCAAATGCGTGATAAGCTGCAGGATTCAAACACAAGTGTAACTTATAAACACATGTTCATACTTTTATTCCACAATCAGAGAGAAAGAAACAGAGAGAGAGTGCAGGACAGACAGACAGGTGACAGTCTCAGGTGTACACACTGCTACACAACAGCACCAGAGAAGCAGGATTTAGTGTTTGTGTTATTACGAGTGTAAACAAGAAGAGTTCCAGATGGTGCAGTGGACACATGTGTGACTGCTGTGATTAAAGCATCTTTCTTTCAGCTTAACGAGTGAACCGTCAGCTCGTTCAAACACACGTTAAAGTGCGCCGAACAGAGGCAGCAATATAACACAGCTAACATTAACAGTGCAGTGGATCCTGCTTGTGCCGTGATGTTCAGGACTGCAAACCGAGCAGCATCACTGACTTTCAGCTTGTTGTGTTTGTGGATATATGACTGACTTTAATTATCCACAAAATCATCACATTCTCTGTCAGATGAAGGTCGACTATTGAACGGCGTATATTTTAAAGGCTTTAAAACCAAGTTAACGCTGAAAGTACAAACATCACTAATGTCACATAACTCTGCCGACAAGGCATAGCTATGGCTATGAAATGCTCTTTGTGTATCACTTCTTCATTATGAAAGATGTCATTAATGCACTAGTAATGTCTCATCTGGAGTATTGTTCAATCATTTGGTCAGCAGCTAATAAGACAGATCTTAACAGACTTCAGTTAGTCCAGAATAAGGCGTCCAGATTAGTGTGAAGATGTTCATACTATACTAATATTGATCAAATGCATAATAACCTTTCTTGGCTTCCTGTACAGGCTAAAATATTCTATGGCTTACTTGTAGTTCTAAAGAAAGCAATTCTGTTAAACACACCACATTTATTCTGCTCAGCTGCAGTATCCAGATGAAATACATCATCATATTACACAGTTTTCAACAAACTGCAACTTAGTAAATGCTCGAGTTAAAAGTAACGTTTTGTAAAACTGTTACATTTAGAGCAACTTTTAAGTGGAATAAGTTGCCTTAAAAAATTAGAGAATTATTCAAAACTTCAATGAACACTTAAAAGCCGATTTACAGAGCTTTTAGTTGTTGTAAATATTGTAAGACATGATTTGTTTTTGAAATTTGTGTAATGTGCCTCAATGTTATTGATATTATTATTATTATTATTATTATTGATTGCTTATATTTGAACAATTGTGAAACCTCACTGTGGATGTAAGAGTGAAATTATGTGGATATCTTGAATCCACTTTATTGTGTAATATTTTATGTGAGTATTTGACGGACAGTGTTGGGAAGGTTACTTTTAAAATGTATTCCATTACAGAATACAGATTACATGCCCCAAAATGTATTCCGTTACGTTACTCAATGACAGTAACGTATTCTGAATACTTTGGATTACTTAATATATTATCATGCTTTTTACAACAACGTGAATGTACTATTGCTGTGTGATTTATTACTATTACTGAAGGTCCGCGACTCCGAACTGTAGTAAAGGGACCTCTGACTAATACGGCGGGGTCCCTGTCGGCTCGTAGCCGAAAAATAGCTTTACTTTGTTGTGTGGGTCAACTTTTCTTGCGAGAGACAGAGAGAGGCGTTGAAAGACTGCTCCAACGGAACTTATTGTTTCGGAGGAAAACACGAACACTGTTTACAGTCGAGTCTTAATAGCTTACTTACAGCTGGGCTCGTCAGGCACTCTTCTTGGCTGCAGTGGTTATTATTATATTTACATGCCTCCAGCTCCCGTTTTTCCTCAATGACAACTCGTACCTTTCCACTCCCCTTTTTCTCCCTCCTCGCTCACAGACCCATAACGTGTATGGCAGTCCATTCTCCCTGCAACACGGACTACACTGCCCATGATGCTACATTCTTTAGAGCTATGCTTGTAGCATTCTGCCTTTTAGCTTAGCACAACAACAACAACAACGAAAAGGTGCTCTCTCACCCAGGAAACACACAGTCGCAGAGAGAGAGAGCGTTGCCCTGTAACCATGGCAACCGTAACGCTGCCGCCTGGAACAACAGCTGTCAAACAAAACCCAAACAGTCCTGACCCGCGACAAAATGAAACAGGAAAGTACCGCAGTGTAATCAATTTATTTCAACCATGTAACTGTATTCTGAATACCACCTTTTTAATCGGTAACTGTAATGGAATACAGTTACTCATATTTTGTATTTTAAATACGTAACGGCGGTACATGTATTCCGTTACTCCCCAACACTGTTGACGGAAGACGAGCAACATCTGTTGTGGAAGCTAACGGGGTTCCTTTAGAATAAACAAACATAGGATTTATTATCACTGAATAATTCTGTATAAATCTATACAAATTATAGAAATATGTAATAGGAAACAACAAAATAATCTAAATTATAAAATTGTGTGTGTGTGTGTGTGTGTGTGTGTGCATGATTTTAGTGTTTGAACAGTCATGAATTATCTTTAACAGCAGGTTGGATGTAATGTGTTAGAACTACCAGCAGGTGGGGATAAGAGACCTTTAAGGTGTTTGGTGCCACGCTCCACCTTCAGGTTTAAAACTAGTGTTAATGGAGTTTGAAGGTTGAGTTTGTTCCACGACTGCATTTCACTCACTGCCTCTGTTTGTATCTCTGTCACTGCAGGACCAACATGGAGCCAGAAGTCAGCGCTCTCAGGAGGCCGACAAACCTCACAGAAGAAAGGGAGAGAAAAAACACACCTGTGACGAGTGTGGGAAGGGTTTTACTGTGAGGGCTTCACTAAAACAGCATCAGGTCATCCACACTGGAGAGAGACCGTTCAGCTGTGACTTGTGTGGAAAGTCTTTTTCCATGAAGGGTTCCCTAAAAACACACCAACTCATCCACAGTGGAGTTAAAGCGTACAGCTGTGATCAGTGTGGCAGAGCTTTTACTCAAAGTAGCCACTTACAGAGTCATCTAGTTACCCACTCTGGAATTAAGGCATACAGCTGTGACGAGTGTGGGATGGAGTTTACTGTGAAGGCTTCACTAAAACAGCATCAGGTCATCCACACTGGAGAGAGCCCGTTCAGCTGTGACTTGTGTGGAAAGTCTTTTTCCATGAAGGATTCCCTAAAAAAACACCAACTCATCCACAGTGGAGTTAAAGCGTACAGCTGTGATCAGTGTGGCAGAGCTTTTACTCACAGTAGCAACTTACAGAGGCATCTAGTTACCCACTCTGGAATTAAGCCATACAGCTGTGATCAGTGTGGCAGAGTTTTTACTCAAAGTAGCAGCTTACAGAGGCATCTAGTTACCCACTCTGGAATTAAGCC
This sequence comes from Astatotilapia calliptera, assembly GCF_964374335.1. Taxonomy (NCBI): domain Eukaryota; kingdom Metazoa; phylum Chordata; class Actinopteri; order Cichliformes; family Cichlidae; genus Astatotilapia; species Astatotilapia calliptera. The sequence goes on along the minus strand of NC_137424.1, from coordinate 7,639,167 downwards.
ATACAGCTGTGATCAGTGTGGCAGAGTTTTTACTCAAAGTAGCAGCTTACAGAGTCATCTAGTTACCCACTCTGGAATTAAGGCATACAGCTGTGACGAGTGTGGGATGGAGTTTACTCTGAAGGCTTCACTAAAACAGCATCAGGTCATCCACACTGGAGAGAGACCGTTCAGCTGTGACTTGTGTGGAAAGTCTTTTTCCTTCAAGGTTTCCCTAAAAAAACACCAACTCATCCACAGTGGAGTTAAAGCGTACAGCTGTGATCAGTGTGGCAGAGCTTTTACTCAAAGTAGCCACTTACAGAGTCATCTAGTTACCCACTCTGGAATTAAGGCATACAGCTGTGATCAGTGTGGCAGAGCTTTTCCTCACAGTAGCAGCTTACAGAGGCATCTAGTTACCCACTCTGGAATTAAGCCATACAGCTGTGACATCTGTGGAAAAAGTTTCAGCCAGAGAAGGAGCCGAAATACACACCTACGCATTCACACCAGACATGATGTGTACTGCTGTGAACAGTGTGGCAAATACTTTACAACAGACGCAGACTTACAACGACACATGTTTACCCACACTGAGGAGAGACTTTATCAATGTGACCTGTGTGAGAAGACTTTTAAATCTCCACATCACCTGAGACGACACCAACAGATCCACACCAGAAAGAGACTCTACAAGTGCAGCTACTGTGAGGTATGTATTTATATTGTTATCTTGTCATTTTAGCCTGACTGTTTGGAACAACTCTGCTCATTAAACTGTGTTAGCATGTTAGCAATTCTACTGCATGGAAAAGCAGCTCTGAGTGATTATTCAGATTTTCCTTTCAGTTATGATTTTAGTATTACTGTAGTATTATGGTGGTAGTATTGTAGTTATTGCAGCCAGTAAACTGAGTGTGTTAACTGAAACAGTCAAATGTAGTTGGACGTCTGCAGAGATGCTCTTTATTTCAGGCGACGTTCAGGATACAAATGTTGAAGGACTGACTTACACTGTCTTTGTGTCTTTGTTTAGAAGCAGAGCGACACAGATGGATCCAGTTCTCAACCCTGTCATCACTGTGGTGGTGGGAAAGACTTTCATTGTGACCTCTGTGGAAAAACTTTCAGTCGGCAAAAGACCCTAAAACTACATCAACGTAGACACACTGGAGACCAACGGAAATACTGCAAAGAATGTGGGAGAAGCTTCACCACATCAAGTGAGTTAAAACGACATGAACTGATTCACAGTGGGGTTAAAAAGCACCTCTGTGATCAGTGTGGGTCATCCTTCACCACTGAAGGTCAGCTTAAAACACACAAACGAGTCCACACAGGAGAGAAACCACACAAGTGCAGACACTGTGAGAGAAGCTTCTCACATTCAAGTACTTGTAACAGGCATGAACGTGCACACATGGAAGGAAACTACAGCTGTGACCAGTGTGACAAGAGCTTCAGGAATCTCAGTTCATACTCTGCACACAAACGATCCCACGTTACTAATAAACTGTTTCACTGTTACCAATGTGCCCAAACATTCACCTCATTGTCTGCTCTGTGCAAACATCAGCGCGATCACTCAGGGCTGAAATCACTCCCATCACTGGATCACAGTGAATCTGAAGACACAGAAAGATCCTCTGGTTTCTGTGTCAGACTCAAAAAGCTTGAGATCAGGCTCCACAGAGTTCAGATAGAATCATTTAAACTTGTGTTGAACTGAACTGGTTGCTGGGCTGAACTTCTACATAATACAGATCTACATGGGATCTTCTTTTCTGTTGTTTTACTGAGTCAGTTTTGTCCTTTTTTCTCTGTCCTGGTTTTGCTCGTCTGTAAATGATTGAAACTCAGTCAAATAGTTCATTGTTCTCCAGCAAAACGTTTTGGAAACTCATGTTTAACCTTTGAAACTCTGACATGTTTTAGCACACAAGGCTTCATCGGGGAGTTCACTCATGATTGGACCATGAGAACAAAGGTTTTTAGTTCTTTCAAAGAGAGTCTTGGAGATGTTTGATGTTTCTGTTTTTCTGAAACCACCTGAAAGAAAAACTATTTTTCTTGCTTTATGTATGTTGTGAATTTTAGCACTACGGTTAGCATTTACAGGATATTGTTTTTGATGATATTATACAAAGGACCCTGTTTCTGCAATGCCCTTTGTTTTAAACTTCATTCCCTCTTCTTGTGACCCCACGGCAACTTCCTTTGGCCTGCTAGTCTGGAAAATCCAACAGTTCATCTATATGTAAAGAAGGCACTTAAACTGGAACAGGCATAGCTGCATTGATCCTGCCGTGGGACAGTGCATTCCTCAGTGCAGCCTGCTAAAAGATCACACACCATTGATTACGTGCCTTTAGGTATATATGGTTAAACATTTCCTAATGCAAATAACTACATGTAGTATTCTACCATGTGCAAACTTATATCACTAAAGGATTCTAACTGTCTAGTGTTTAATGGACCTGTCAAAAGTATGTTGAGATTATAGAAGGCCCCTTTCAGAGCTAGGGGGAACTTCCTTATATGGTTGTAACTTGTAACTTGAAACTTGCTGACACACGAACCCTTCTGCCTATAAAACTGTTGCACAGAGAATAAACTTTGAGTCAGTTTGGAATGACAACCTAGAACAGTCTCCGCGTCTTCTTGTTCTTCCAAACTGCTCCCGGTACTCCGGCCGGTACCGTGATTAACCGTTGATCATGCATGAGAATATTTTAATTTTGTTATATGTTAAAGGATGAACTCTGCTTATTGGTGCCCACTTTCCTTCAATGTAGTGTGGAAGTTTTTAATGTTTCTTCATCTGTGATGTTCTTGAATGTGTTCACGTGAAGATGGTACAAATAAACTGTCCTTTCAGCTTTAGCTCCTAATTTATTCATTATTTATGGATGTAGCACAGCAGCCGTCTCTTGATTAACACATGGAGGGCTCGGGATCTGATGGTGTCGTCTCCCTAATTTGCCCACTCAGTAAATCTCACTCATGGCCAAGAAATTGAAATAAACCTTGTTTCCCTGCTGGATAGTGATCCACTGTAACTCTGCTCCTCCTTCCTGTTTAGGATTTCTGTGGCTGAAGTAAAATTCCCTCCATCCATCACTTATCCCAGCTAACCCAAAGTGAAATAAAGTTTTGCTGGTCTTAAAAAAGCATTACAATAATGGGCATTACCAATGCAAACTGAATGATACAGAAGATGAAAGAAGAGACTTTGATCAGTTAATAAAGCTCATGATCTGGATTCATTGTGGCTGCTACACAGATACTTCTGGGTCACTTCTCTCAGTTAGGAACCTTCCTCACCAAACTGACTGTTGGACCACACCCCTGGTTTCATGAGAAATTGTTTCAGCCATGATTTCTCTTCCTGTATTTCAGAGTAAAGACTGAAGTGACAAATGGAAGCATGTTTAAAAAACACAATGTGAGAGAGACGTTGAGGTCCTTAGAAGTTACCCTGGGTTTTTCTGTCACCCTGCTAGATGTTACACACCTTGTTATTGGACTGATTTCTACTGCTGGACTACTCCTGCGGAGAGTAACAATACTCTTACTAATTAGCTCCCTTTCACACCTTTGGGGATATTTATTTTTGTGTTTGCAGCGCTGTGAGCCAGAACAGCGAGAGAAAAATCTGCAACAGCGACGAGCCGAATGCTTACGTGAATCGCAGCAGCTGCACATGTGCTACGCTGAATTAGAGGATATCTTTGCTCTGGATTTCTATTTCTACTTTTTCATTTCTATATGATTCTTCTTGCATCTAAACAAAGATGATTCAATTTGCTAAATGTTGATGGCTCTTCGTGCTCAGGTGTAAATGAGACGTAATATTTGCTCTTGGTTTGGTTCTCCTGTACAGAACCTTGCAGTACAACAGAAACCTAAAAACATTATTTGTAGTTGTTATTCTTAGTTGTTCTGCTGCCTAAATACCACAGGGTCTGATTATGAAGTTATTGAGCTGCACATACGTTACGACCTGCTTAAGTTCGAGGTCACAGCGTCTGTAGAGCAGCTGGAACATAATGAAGTCTACAAGGTTAAAGTTTTCTCTTCAGTTATTGTTCTTTCTGCTGCTTGGTTTGATGGATCTGAGAGCTTTTGTTTTTATTATTGTTATTATAATTATCATTAATATTTTACTCTCTAGAAGCTTTAAAATAGTGTTTGTGTTTGAAAAAATTGATTTAAGAATTGAACAGAAACATCTGTCCTTCTGAAAATCGCCCAAAGGCACAGAGACAAAGTCAAAGGATGCAACCTGTAACTTTCTCTTCCTTCATGTCAGGACCATCATCCATGATTTATATAAAATGCATATAGCAACAGTAGCACTTTAGTTTGGACTTTATGATTTCTGTAACTGGAAAATATTATTTTGTTTAAAGACAGAAGTGACCGCATAGTTGCAACATCAAAGGGAAATATTAATTAATTAGCATCAAGTATATTTGTTGCTTAAGCGTTTGCACTATAACTTAAGTAGGATTATAACTTTTAAGGAAGGAAAGATTTCAGATATTTAGTTCACTGCTTCAGTTATTTTATATGAAATTAAAACATTTACGTTGGTCAAATATGATGCTCTAAATCAAATAAAAGTTTGAAAATAAATGATGTATTTTTAAATGCTGCAACAAATGTTCACAAAAAGTAACTATAATTAAAACCAGTTAAACAAAATCAAATGTTTGAATCATGCTTAACCAAATGCCAGGCTGGAGAGCTGAACCTAAAGTATACGTAGAAAGATTTCAACATCTGAGCAGTTTTTAATGTTTTTATCACATATAAATGTCACAGCAGTGGGTCCTGGCCCAATGCTTTGTGTTTTTGCTTTTCTTTGACTCTTGTTTTTCTTGCTTTTTGTTCTTCTTATTTATCAGGCTCTCAGTAATCTTAGTTCTCCCTCCCTCAGTGTTCATTTCAGCCTGTGTTTAGTTTCTGTTCCCGTGTCCCACGTTTCATCGTTTCATGTCGAGTCAGCCCTGTCTCTCTGTTTCCTGTGTCTCCCCAGTCAGCCCCGCCTCCCTCGGGCACTCATGTGTGATACAGAGTAATAAACCTGACTACATTTGCTACACTCTTTATTACCTGTTACTTTAAAATTCATACACTAATTATGTCTGCCCATCTCTCTAATGTGAAGGTCAAAGGTCAACATCCCAGTGACATAAGAATAATCCCAAAGGGGCAAAGGCAGCGGTTAATTTAGCACATTTAGCATCAAGGGTACAGCAAGGATATACTTTTACTTATTGTGGCAGGGGTGTGGTCTCTGGCCTGCTGCAGTGGAGGCTGGTGGCGGGACGTTGGACGGCACAGGTGAGGGTGATGGAGCTCATGACTCTCCCCTTTATAGTGACGGAGGAGACTGGCGTGGGGGAAGCGTGTAGTGGAGGAAGCCGAGGAGAGAGCTGGTTTCTGGCTACAAAGACGGCGTCAAACCAGAAAAGATTGCTCGTGGTCAAATAATGTGTCAATCAGCTGTGAATCAAACTGTGTGTGGCTCAGTTCATGTCACAGTGTTGTTTAGTATATCTTCACTTGTCTCACTCTCCTTCTGTTCTGTCCATCAGGACGATCCTCAGCGCTTACACAGATCCTCCATCGATGTTTTGGATCCAATCAGTGATCAGTTCTACGAGGAGGCCTGGATGTTCACCAGCGCTCGCTACACCTCCATCTACCAGAAGGTGAGTGTACTCCTTTGTACTCAGATTAACATTTTACTTCTTAAAATACATTTTCATATATGAGCTTTCTATTATTTCATGGGCCATTTAATCAATATTAAAATTACAAGCATATCAACAAAGGTGAAGCTGGTTTTTTCCACTTGCTGTCACACAGTCATGGAGGAATACAAGAAATACATAATCAGTCATAGATCCTGAACAATGACATTAAAAGAAAGTCTGTGGCTCTAAAAACTAAACAGTATAAAGACATGCTCCAAGCTGCTGTTTCTCTCCTACTCCTCTAGGTTTTCCACTGTCGGCCATCCAGCGATGCTGGAGGGCTACCTGGCCAATGCTGGCCTACACAAAGAGGTCCCGGCTCGGAGGAGCTGAAGAAGATCCTTGCCTTCCTCGTCAGTTTCCTCTTCAGTTCCTATCCCAACAAAACCTTCTTGCACCTATTAGCTCCAAAGAGGCTATGGTGCCCGTGGAGGTCTGGACCTGAGGCCTGTGCTCATCACGTGGATAGAAAACACTCTGACACCATTCTGGAGGTCTGATGGGACTCTGACCAAAACACAGATGAAATAAAACTTGTGGCTGGAGCTTTTAAAATGACTTTTTCACCTCATAGATTAATGCTCATGATTGCATGTTAGCCAGACAGCATCTCCCCAAGGTGAAACTCTCAGGAGACATTTACTCTTAAACTGTAATCTGGTTGAGACTACTTGAGGAGATCTTAGTAGCGAGTATGTGGATTTAGTCTCTTCACCAACAGCAGACAGACCCATGCCAAGAAAGCAGACCTGTTCTCAAAGAAAGCCGAGAGCAGAGATTGGAAAAAGCTAAAAAGAAAAAGCTGCAGCTTCAGACGACTATCTGCCTGTAAGGCTGAAAAAGTCCAGTTACGCTCTATTTTGGAAAAGCTCCCAGTTTTGGTAACCTGGACTTTTATTTCCCCTCTTCTGCTACAGATGTTGACTGTGACCTCAGAGGCCAACTGGACCACACAGCTGCAGCAGGAGTGAGGGAGAGGAGTCTTCATCCAGCTTCAAAGAAAACATCCAGGTAAAGTGACGTGGATCAGCGGATAAAGCCGTCTCCACTTTCAAAGGAGATCCTCTGAGAGAGAGACTCTCTGAGCCATTTTAGCCTCAAATTATAGGACTTTATAGTACAGCAACACTTTTAAAGGACAAAAATAACATAAACTGTGACTGTAATACAAACAAAGTATTGCATGTGTTTTTAAAAGTGTTCCTCCGATGGGCAGGATATCACTATTAGACTGTCCCACCAGCCAACTTCAACAAGAGACCACAGCAGCATTCAGTGATCAGCACAGATGTTCCTCTAACACTCAGCATCTGATCCCTGTTGGTCTGTGTGCTTCTGCTTTTGCTCAGTTAGAAACCCTGCAGCAACCCGACCCAAAACTGTGTCTTCTTGTTGGCCTCAACGTTGAAGTGTCAAACGTCCAACATCTGGAAAGGAAACCACGCCAGTGTACTGTGATGTTTCACCAACATGTGGCAGACGCTGGTCCTGCCTTTCATGCTGACATCAGCAGAGAGCCCCGCCTACCTCAAAGCCTCCCCTGTCATGTATTGATCAGGATGATTATGAAGATGAGCGAGTGCAAATAAGACTGTAAAAGTCCACGAGCAGAATGTTTGGATGCTTTCTAATGATTCATGAATATCATGAGAGTGTTTGTGTGTTTTGTCTTTTCTTTGCTGACGTTTGTTACTAACAAAGACAATTTACGCTCTGTATGTGTTTTCATCCTTACCAGCCGCACTCTAACTGCAATGAAGGAAACAAACTGTAGAAATGGTCGACTCAGTGACTTCATAAAATATTGAAGTGGTTCAGGTAGAGCCAGTTTTTAAATGACCATGAACACTGAGCGTATTGTATCTGTACAGCATGTTTTTCTATTAGACAGATTTGTAACAGAGGCCTTGCTCTCAGTAAGTTTGAAGTCATTTTCTGATTTATTTTGTAATCTCTGATCTTTGTGTATCCTGCTCAGTTTGCATGCTGCCTGTAGGAGTTTCTGTCTTTGTATTTGAAGAGAATTCATTGAATATACTCAGCTGCTTCCCTTTGGTGCCTCACACATCACTGAAGTTTTTCAGTGTCCAGTTACTTGTTTTTAATAGCTGTTTGAATTCTCTGTATGTTTGACCCTGTAGACTGTTTAATGGACTGCTCGTCTTCCTGTTTGTAACCACTGCCTGTTTAGGACTAAAGATTTGGATTTTTGACTTGAACACAGCCTCTGCGTGTCGTCCCTTTGTGTCCTCGTCCTCTGTGTCACAGATGTTTCCATGATAATAACACAGCTTTCCCACAGTGGCTTGCAGCAGCATTTATTCACAGCACATTTGAGAAAGGTTCAGATTAACTCGATGAGTTTATATTCAGAATGATTCTGACAGTGGGCCACTGTGAATTGTGATCTTTCATCAGCTCAATGTTTAAGTTCAGTATTTCAAAGCAGGAGCTATGAACAGTCATCATGTTGGCATTAGAATTATTATTATTAATCATTATTAATAATGTCGTTACTCATGTATAACTTTGATTAGTATACATGAATTTTATCAATAGTAAAAATAATGAATAATTCATGTATAACTTTGATTGTGTTTTGTATATTAATTATATTTAAATAGAGATGTTGACCCTGTCTCTACAGTAGCATCAGTGTAACATACATTATTGGTCCAAGCTGTCATAAATGGGGAGCCTGATCCTTTATTATGAAAACATGACGAGTATTTTTCTTGTCAGTTGGGAAGAAGTTGGTCTTTTTTTCCTTCTTTTTGCTCAGTTTGTCTTTTCTTTGATAATTGAAACTCTGATCAAACCTACTCATGTTCACAGCATGTAAAAGCAGCTGACAGTCCGTGGCATTGTTGTTTGTAGAGGTGCAGTGTAGTGGGAGCATAAATCAAAAGAAAACAGTAACATTTATGTAATAAAACATTTGAATGAAAATGAACAGGCCCTTTATGAACTTCAAAGGGATCTGAAAACAACACTTTTTAAAAGAGTATCTTGGGGTGTAGGTGGTCAAAATAGAAAACTGAGCTGAGACTCTAAGTTCAATCCATCCATTGGTTTTTACTTAGGAGGAAGAAATGTCAGGCTGGTGCAGGCTGGTTAGGTGCATGTGGTTATCTTTACCTAAATGAGTTCACTTTGTGGCTGCCAGGTTGGGCAGAAGTACCTGTCCCCTGTTAGGCTTAGCAAGGTTCTCCAGGAGTTTCTCCATGGGTAGAGCTTCTAGCTCCTGCAGCACATCTGTGGCCGTGCAGGCTGCCACTTTCTTGGTTGCTCTTTTTACCCCACTGGTGGATGAGCTGCAATGGTCTCCATTTGTCCCATATGTGTTTACTTCTTCTTCTTCTTTTGCATATTAAACACATTATTCTGTTTCTATGTATTTGCTATGATTTGCTATTTGTTAAGTAACATTGCTTCACTCACTATGCCGGGTTTGTGTGACGAAGCATTCAGTTGCTGGCAAATCAAACATTCTGCAAATGAAGCTGAATACTCAGTTACATGTTTCTTTACATTTTATTATGTTACAGATTAAGTCATTTGTTCTTACTTTGTTTGTCTTTTCAGGCTTCATGAGGGTCAGGTGTGGGGAAACGCCCGCCTGGCATTTCCTCATTTTAAAGTCCTGCGTGACATCAGCAGGTCAAACCAAGTGGAGGGGTTTGTTTGTCCATAGAGATGCTTCCTTTTGTTTGTTTTAAGGTTTAAATGGATTTGTTGAATGTGTTTCTTTTCATCAATACTGCCATTTAGTTGTGTAAATGTGCATGTTAGAAGTGTGAAGAGGTTTTGTGTTTAGAAATGTATAGAAACCAATCATTTCCTGACAGCATGTCTGATGGAAATAAGTGCAGATTATGTATGAAGTCTAACTGCACACAGTAACTGTGTTACAATAAGGACTTAACAGCGCCCTCTGCTGGAGTGTTTCAGTACTGCGTTAACTAGAATACACCACCTCCTCCTCACACCACCTGCTACAGCTCTACTCTTCTATGACTACAGTCATCCACAGCACTGATGTGAGGTCACATGGTTCATATGTAAGGAGCACAGCTGACCTCAGGTCAGTTTAATGACTGTGAGCAGCAGCTGTGTTATTGTCACTGTGACAGGGAGACACTCTCAGACACAGCGCTCATGTCAGCTTGTTCTCATGCAGGAGGATCAGGAGCTCCATGTTTGTCTTTCTGTTTGAATCATGATGTGTTTGTGCCATCAGAGTCTGTCATGAGTACTCAGGGTTTCACAGCAGCTCTTCTGGATGCTGACGAGGACTCCAACCTCATGTTTCACCTCTCTGAGCTTCTGATGTCTGTGAACACTCGTGTTTCTTCTCTGGGCTCATCTGGACAAAAACACCTTTCTGTGTTTGGCTGCAGCCTCATTCTGACTGACAGGAAGTGTGTTATCCATGAGCTGCACTTCTGTGAGGAAGTTTCCTGCTGTGTTTCCTGTCTGTGGACAAACACGAGTGTTCCAGCTGAGGACTTGGTTCCTTCCACCTGTCCATACAGGACATCACGCTGTCTGCAGCTCTGTAAATGCAGCTCCAGGTCCTTCCACGTGCTGCTCTGTATTTGTGCAGTTTGTAGTGTGTCCTGGGAAACGTAGCACACATGGTGTTCTTCTGCTGTTTCCTCCTTTCACTGAGTGTGAAACACTGACGCTGTGCTGTTGTTCACAGAGGGGAGCTGATTCTAGCTGCAGCTGGACTCTGTCATCTAACTGAATGTGTTGGTGCTGATCACGGGGCTCTGAGGGGGGAGCAGCAGGAGGACTCTGGATGCTGACGTCAGTGTATCTGTGGAAGCTCCCACAGCGTGTCTGTCATTCAATATTGTGCTGTATATTGTATCTATGCAAAGATGAACAGACTGTGTGTTCACTGGTCTCTGTGCTGCAGCTCTGATGTCATCATCACTCCCTCCTCCACCCTCAGCAGTCCCAGCATGCTGCTGTGGTGCACCCCACCCTCACTCTACACCTGAGCCACAGACCACACCCTCCACCTCAATATACACCACAGTTTTCTCTGCTGTGGAAATGAGATCAGGAGGAAATCATCATTATTATTATTTAATAAACGCTCACATTAATGTGGGCTTATTTGTTTCATATTAGAAACATTAGTTGAGTGTTTTTAGTATAAAATGGTCAAAGTCCCTCTTTTTGCTCCTCCCCTCACCTGTGGATGGGCGGTGCTGTTACCGTGGTGACAGCTTGGATGTGTTTCAGTCCTGCCTGGTTATCACTGCAGGAATCTTTCACATTTATTACAGGTAATAACTCTGATTTTTCTGTGTATTATGAACCAAATGTATCCTGATACACACAGAGATGGATGAGCAGAGGTCACATGATGAAAGAACAAACATGGAGTCTTTGATTTATTTAGATATTTATTGATGAATGCAAACAAACCTGACACTGAACCATCGTCCAGCAGAACAAACCTGATCACATGACCTGCTGACCCAAACAGTGCAAAGCTCCATGGCAACAACAACAAACAGCCTCACATATGTTAACAGAGGCTGTTAGAAGCACAGAGTCTTTACAGTCTTTCTCCTTTTTGGACACAGATCTCTGCACATCTTCATCACAGTTACTCACAGACGTGCAGAGTGTGTGGATATCAAAGCTAAGTTTCCACCATGTTTGTAGTCTGTACTGGGACTCATGGAGCATCTCTCTATGAGCACTCAGTGCTTTAAACAGTGAGTCCCAGTTTAACCAGCAGCCTTCACACCACACATCACACAGACATGGAAACTTCAAACCTCAGACTGAAGACACCATCAGAAATAAACAGATTGTGATGAAGATGAAGAACTGGACCAGTTTGCTGTGGTTTCTTCTGTTCCTGTCAGAAATAAGAGTCTGGCAGCACTTTGCTCTCCTTCCACATGTTTAAGGAGGAAGTGAAGAAGAGCGAGTGAGTCGTCTTCCTCTGTGGGCCCAACATCAGGCAGCAGCCACGTATTTTTAAAAACCCAGCACACTGCTTCAGAAACACTGAGTCCAGGTGACCAGAGTCATGTGATCAGTGAGGTCTTCACTCAGGACGTCACTGCTTGAGGACCTGATTCAGAGGTTTATGAGGACGTGGATCATCGGTGCTGATGTTGTGTGAGAGCTGGTGAACCATGGGGAACATAAATAACAACCAGGCCATCAGCAGTTCTACCCCCAGCTCTAAAACCTACATAATACACTATACATATAGTTATTGTTAAGGTTCAAATATTGAGGAAGGAGAGTACAAACAACCAGGTCCAGAAGAGCTTGGTCAAACAATTGATTTTAATGAACACAGGCGTGGGGGGACCAGCGCCGTACGCAGACAGCGCTGATCTCCGACTAATCAAAGCATAAACAGATATTTTATACCATCGGGGTTTGAATTTAATGACGCCCCTTCAACGTCACACAGATACATACATACATACGTCAAATCAAAACCACAATGACTTTTAACACAGTTTGAAAAGAACATTATCTCTATCTTCATGGCAGATGTTTCCTGTCAACCTTTTGACTGCCGCTTCTCCAAAACCACAGACCATGCTCTGCAGTAAGATACCACTTCTGCACGCCCGCAGTTGCAAGCAAACATGATTAACCTCTCACCTATAACTGAATGTATCTACTATGTGTGTGTGTGTGTCACGACCTCACTTGGCACTCTGTGTCACGCTCGCAGTCAAACAGAGGCCACTCTCACATGTGTTAGCAGTTTACTAAAACTATATATGTAGTATATTGAATAAATGTTTTAATCAAGAACCTCTACTAGAAGCTTAATAAAAGAATATAAAAGTATAAAAGATAATAATGAACAACCTGGTTATTCAAATAGCATCATCCAAACAGCTCCTCAGAATCAGCTGCACTTACACTCTGCTTTTAGTTTCACTTTTGCAAAAGCACGCTCTGCAAACCTGCAGTTTCCTGTCAAGACTTTGCACAGAGTGGACTCAGAATCAACAGAATCAGCCCATACACACTTAAGATTATAACAAGCATTCAAAAGCATTTAAGATCATAGATTCAACTCAACAGTTTAAAGTGGTTATAACTGCACCTGTAGTAAAGGCTAACTGGGTACCAAAATGTTTAAACATCTGAATGCAATATCAATGCTGTAGATTATATTATTAATGCAATGGTAATGATGATGATTACTAACAGTAGCAACAAAATAATTTCCCTGATCTCCACATTATATAGGTTATAGTATGTTATATATAAACGTAGCTGAAGCAGTTTCATTTGTAGCTTCACGCTGCACTTCACATGTTTGTCCACCAGATGGCAGCACAGAGGCCTGTGTTGGAAAGCTTTGAGTAATGAAGCGTTTTCAATCCAAGCTTCAGAAAGCTTCATGTGGTCATCAAGGAAGCAACCAGGAAATATCTGCTGTGTGTAAAAACAGCAACACAAGAATCCAGGATGAAGACAAGAAACTCAAAGCTCACAAAACAGGTGGAGCTAATTTTGTGACGTGTTTCTGTAAAAACACCACAGAAGTGAATCATCAAAGTTTCCATGTGAGCTGATGATGCTGCTGCAGAGTTTCTGTGAACCTCCTGTGACCCCGCCTCCTCATACAGAGACATCTGATTGCTCTTCAAACTGCATCACGTGGACACATGTGATTGTGTGTTGTAGTATTGATCCCAATGCTGGTATCAGTCCTGGATCAATAACACTGGATGGATGCGTTCAGCATGGAGCCCTGAGCTGTGTTACAGACAAACATGGAAACTGACAGGTCTGTGTCATTCACAGTCTGTAACACTTCTAAACAACAGAGGCTGACCCAAGTGCCTCAGAGCCAGGCACGCTCACATCACAGCTCTCTAAATAAGCCAGTTTCAAAATAAGAGCTGAAAGCTGTGTTTGCTTGTGTTAGCTTATTATTGTGGAGACTAACATTCAGTGATCATGTGTTCAGACTCATAATGATTACTCTCAGAAATCCTGATCTTTGTATATACTGTGTGTTGGATCAATAACTGAGATTCATGGTATCACACAGCTGTGCTGCTGCTGATGTCAGCACATCTGGAACAATACGAGGTATCTGCTACCAGACTGAGCAGGACGTGAGACCTGTGGACTGTTTAAAGCTGTCCCTCCACAGCTCACTCAGACCTGATCCACACCTCAGTGATATTCTCTGACTTCCTCAGTAGAGACAGAAACCATTCAGATCTGGGACCATCAGCTGACTGATGATGTCACACAGACTGTGTTTTTCAGGAACAGTGATTCTGATGTGAGCCTGCTAGCTGACAGCAGACCTGATGAAAGCACATGTTCACATCTGTGAGGACAGACTGGACTCTTTGACTGCACCTTGGTTCTCCTCAGAGGTCTGTACAGGAGCATGTCCACCCCCACTGAAGATCTCAGTCACTGTGAAACATAGAAAGCTGCTTGTGTGGCCTCTGCCTCACATGTAGATACAGCTACAGGTTTCTCTGTCAGTCAGACTGAAACAGTGTCCTGATGCTGCATCATTCAGCTCTGTGCCCCAGTCAGCATCACTGGGAGCTACCAGTGTTTCTGCCCTTTTCCTGTAACACTACACTCAGCACAGGCTCAGCTGGTATCCAGTGTTGGACTTTGGCTTCAGCTGCTGTGATAGATCCTCTAACATAGATCAGCTCTGCTACATGTTGTTAGATAAGTGCAGCTGCTGTCATGTCCTGATGTTTCTCTGGCTCAGCAGCTTCTCCATCAGAGGTTCACATGGAGCTGATCCAGTATCTCCAGTAACTGTGTTCTGTGCCTCACTGGTTCATCCTTCTGTCTGTGTGACGTCAGTCAGATGTTGAAGTTCAACTCTGTAATCTTCACTGTGTCACAGAGTTCAGTGAGTCCCGTTATTCACAGTATCAATCAGATCATCAGAGAACAGCTGATCAGCAATCAGTGGTGCCAACAGCGCCTCCTGTGGTGAGAGGATGCAATAATGCAATGTAGCATTTTTCCACTCAACACTTGCAGTCATGGAAACTGTCTGTTGGATCTGTGTGACGTTGCTTTCTTGGTTAGAGTTCCTCACAAATGTCCAGATGATTCTTCTAATGAGGCGTCGACCATGTTTGCAGCTCTTTGGAAGAAAACGTCGCCCTTTGCCATCCTTACTTTTCTTTGACTTCTTCAAATGCAGCTGAACTCCAGCTGGTATTTTCTTGGACTTTGCAGCTGTTTCTGGTCATCAGTTCATTCCTGCAAACCTCTGAAGCTGAACAACAATGATGCTGCATTGCTGGCTGATCCCAAAAGGTTGATTCTGTTCATCTGGACGTTTTCAGAAACGTTTGCTCACTGATCAGGTGACTTCTTCAGTCTCAGCTGACTGCAGCTTTACAAGCTTACAAACAGCACATTTGCACAATGACTGAAAGCAGCAGCACCTGATATATATGATACTAATATAATACATATACATATATAATCCATACTAATGATGAAGGAACTGAGCTCACAGTCCATTGTTCATTCAGTGAACTACTCAGTTTATTTTGGGCCTCAGAAATGCTCACTCTGTTTGTACATCACTGTCAGCAATAGACTCATTCTGCTGTGTGGACAGGAACACATGTGACATCACTTCCTGTTTGTTTGTGACTGAAGAGGAAGAAGTTTACAAGGAATCATTTAGAAGAGTTTCAAACATCAACTGATTGAATCCATGAATCTGAAAACGTGTTTGTGAGTGAAAGAGACAGACATGTACAGACTGAACTATCTGTTCAACAGTCAGAGTGTTTCTGTAACAGGAGACACTCTTTACACTCCACTCAGCACAGGGACACTGAGCCACCAGGAAACAAGAACATAAACCCAGGATAAAGAGTTTGAGTGAATGTGGTGTTGAAGGTGTGGAGGTGGATCAGAGTGTCAGAGGAGACTCTGTAGAAGGACAGAGTGCCAGCAGGACAGTCCACATACACTGCTGCTCTGTTAGAGACAGAGGAGGAGGAGGAGGAGGAGGAGATGGATGTTTTTATTCTATTGTGCCAGACAGACTGAGGACCATCATCAGAGCAGATCAGACTCCAGGACTGATCATTGAATCCAAACAAACAGTCATCACTGTCTCCTTTCCTTCTGATGCTTCTGTAACTCACTGATATATAAACATCTCCTGTCCACTCGACCTCCCAGTAACAGCGACCAGTCAGACCATTTCTACACAGCAGCTGATAAACATCAAATCTGTCTGGATGATCAGGATATGACTGAACCTCCTCCACACGTGTCACCTTCCTGTTGTTGTCAGACAGTTGGAGCTCTGTGTTCACTGTGTTTGTGTCGATTGTGAGTTGACAGGAATCTGATGGAGAGAACAAACACAATCCAGCTGCAGTTATTGATCCATCATCTGTTCATTGATTGACACTTTGATGATGACTCCTGACATGATGAAGATGGTTGAATGTGTGCTGCTTTGTTTTCATGAATCCCATTAAAAACACACTTACACTTCCTCAGACCTGGTCTCAACCATCGGACTCCAGCAGGCTCCACCCTGAAAGGAGGAGGGGGGTCAGAGCAGCACAGTCAGCATGCACACATGGACATTACATGGCTCTCACACACACACTGTTACACACTGAGCTCAAAGCTCGGCTCCACTGTTTTATTCAAAGAAATCTACATTTATTTATCAGCACATTTAAAAACAGCTTGAGCCAAAGTGCTGCACAGAGTAGAGAGAAAATAGGAAACATACACAGTAATGACTATAAAGACTGGTCAGGATTGAAAGCTACAGAGTACAAATGTGTTTCCAACCGGCTTTTAAAAATGTCCAGTGTTGGTGACGACCTGATGTGAAGGGCGACTGTTCCAGAGTTTGGCTGCAGCCATCGATAAAGCTCACCTCTGTTTTTACGTCTAGTTCTGGTCAGAAGCTGCTTATCTGCAGACCTGAGGGCTCCACTTGGATTCTTTTGTTAAAGAGAGATAAGATGGAGCCAATCCATTCACAGATTTAAAGACAACCAGATCTGGAAGTGGATTCTACCACGTACTGGTAACCAGTGGAAAAAGCTGGTGATGGGTCGTCTAGCACAGACCCACCGCTGGAACCAGACAATTGATGAGGGAGAGAACTGTGACAGCGCCGTTCCTTCACTTGACCTCAGTCGCTCTCGTCTGCTCCCTCGTAACACTGCTCTTTATTGAGCTTACATGAATATGCACAAGTTCATTATGACGTCTTACACAGGTATGAACAAAGAGTACCAGTCTGTGCATAGTGTGTGTGTGTGTGTGTGTGTGTGTGTGTGTGTGTGTGTGTGTGTGTTCCAGATGTGACCCTGTGACCCCAAAGCTGGTGCTAAGAGTCCAGCGGTCCCCCTAACAAAGGGCTCTTATACTTAACCAGACACAGAGCAGGTGTCCTCCTACACCAGGGGTCTCAAACTCGCGGCCCGCGGGCCAATTGCGGCCCGCAGGACGATAGTTTTTGGCCCCACCTTAATATGAAAATGTAATGTTAGTTTGATAATGTATGACACTTTACAGTGTTGTGGGCGGAGCTGAATTAACCCACCAATCAGGGTGGGATATGGATCTCAGGGGACACCAGCCGGGCTTGATGCAAGCAGGGAAACATTTCTCAATGAGTCAAAGTTCCAGCAGCGTTGCCCTGGAGTGTTTCTTTCTTTCCTGTGCCTGGCTGGCTTCCTCCTTTCTATTGGGCAAACGCCGACATTCACCCCAGCGCGCTGCGTTCACAACACTTCAAAAAAAGTTGTTTTTTAAGTTGCTGCCCAGCGGGACATTATACGTATATAGATTTATACACACGTCAGTGGGATTTAAAGTTATTTTTCCACAGAGAGAGATCTCATATTAACTCTCACAGTGATGCGTAGGCGGCGGGATAAAAGAAAAGTCATGAACTCAATGCAGCCCAATTTAGTCTGCAGTCACATAGCGACACCTGTTCATCGGCAACAACAGTCCCCGGTAACCCGGACTAATTATAGGGTCGCACCGTAATTTGTGGCTCCATGTTTTTATTTCCATCACTGCGTTTGCATTGCAGCAAACATGAACATTACATATATTTCAATATAATGTAAAAGCAGTCAAAACAACTAACATCAGAAACAGCTGATGTTATTTGTTATATGTCACGGTGTCATTTCCGCTTCTTTCTCCTGTAACAACAGCCCGGCGCCGTGAGCAGTCGCCTTTTTTGCGCTCGCTATCCCTGCACTTTCTACCATCTGCAAACGCCACGGTGTTCGTGTCGTCATGAAAGACATGAACATCGAGCGTAAAAACAAAGGAGACTGCTACCGGCTTTTTATCTGCCGATCGCCGTGCTACGGTTGCAAGAAAAAGAAGCAGAAATGACGTTCTCTACGCGTTGAGACGTTCCCCGTCCGTCGGCTAAACGCTTGATTGAACCTTCAATGCGACAGTGACACCAAGTAGAATTATAAATGTCACATAGCCCCAAACATGTCTTTTTCAAAGCCTGCGGTGAAGAGAAAGGTTGGTGATGAGCACCGACAATTTCAGGAAAAGTGGGAAATGCAATATTTCTTTGTTGAGCACAGGGGCACCCCGACCTGTCTTATTTGCACAGAGAAAGTTGCGCTGCACAAGGAATACAATTTGAAACGTCATTACACAACTAGACATGCTGAGCTGGATGCAAAATACCAGGGAGACGAGAGAGCGAACCGGGTTGCCAGTCTTAAAACAGATCTACTGAGGCAGCAAGATTTCTCCAAGAAAGCAACCAAAGAGAATAATGCAGCAGTCGGAGCCACGTGGTTAGTGAGATGATTGCTAAAGCAGGGAAGCCATTCACAGAAGGTGCATTTGTCTAAAAGTGCATATTGCAGGCTGCAAATATAGTCTGTCCGGGAAAGAAAGGTCAGTTTAGCAACATCAGCCTTTCTGCCAACACCGCAGCAGATCGCATTTCTGACCTGTCAAGTGACATTTATGACCAACTGTGTGAGAAAGCCAAATGTTTCAGTGTATACTCAGTCGCTCTTGATGAGACCACAGACATCACCGACACTGCCCAGCTCCCAATGTATGTCCGTGGTGTTGATGACAGTTTTGAAGTGATGGAGGAGCTGCTCACAGTAATTCCAATGCATGGCCAGACCACCGCTCAGCAGATATTTACAAGCTGTGTGATGCCATTGAGAATGTTGGTTTGCCATGGAAGAGGTTTGTTGGAATAACAACAGATGGAGCGCCATCAATGACAGGGAGGAAACATGGACTGGTGGCACAAAACAAACTGGAAGAGGAAGGCGTGGAGGAGGCCATTGCTCTGCACTGCATCATCCATCAGCAGGTCCTTTGCAGCAAATGCCTGAAGTTTGACAATGTGATGTCTATTGTTGTGAAATGCATCAACCAAATCAGATCCAGGGGCTTAAAGCACCGAAGGTTCTGTGCTTTTTTAGAGGAAATGGAGTCAGAATATGGGGATGTGCTCGACTTCACTGAGGTACGTTGGCTCAGCAGGGGAAATGTATTAAAGAGACTTTTTGAGTTGAGAGCAGAAGTGAAGCCTTCATGGAGAAGGATGGAGTTAGTGTTCCTGTGCTAACTGATCCCAAATGGCTCATGGACTCAGCTTTTCTTGTTGATATGACACATGAGCTTAATGTACTGAACAAGACGTTACAAGGCCAGGGGCAACTTGTCAGTGCTGCCTATGACAACGTGAGAGCATTCTCCACAAAACTGGCGCTCTGGAAAGCTCAGCTCTCTCAGACAAACCTTTGCCATTTCCCAGCATGCAAGGCACTCGTGGATGCAGGCACACCATTCAGTGCTGACGAGTATGTTGATGTCATTTTGAGGCTACAGGAGGAATTTGATCACAGATTTGCTGACTTCAAGACACACAGAGCCACCTTTCACATTTTTGCGGACCCCGTCTCCTTTGATGTGCAAGATGCCCCTTCTGTGCTTCAAATGGAGCTCATTGAGCTGCAGTGCAACTCTGAACTCAAAGCAAAGTTCAGGGAGGTGAGTGGAAAAGCAGACAAGCTTGGACAATTTTTGAGAGACTTGAGCCCTAGTTTCCCTCGGCTTTCCCGAATGTTCAAGCGGACCATGTGCCTTTTTGGTAGCACATACTTGTGCCAAAAGCTCTTCTCCACTTTGAACTTCAATAAGTCCAAGTACAGGTCCAGACTTACGGATGATCATCTTCAAGACATACTGAGGGTCGCAACTGCTTCCTCCCTCAGGCCAAATCTGGCTCGGCTATGCGAGAGGAAACGCTGCCAGGTCTCTAGCAGCAAGGAGTAGGCAAGAGAAGCCATGTTCAGAAGAACAGTTCATTTTCTCCAGTGTTCCATTCATGTTCAGAAGAAGGTTATAGAACTGTTAATACAGACATTTCAATCTAAATACAGCAGATATAGAAGACTGAAAAAAACACAAGTTCACTGACTAAAAATATCTTATTATTATTTTATTTATGTATTACAGATTGATTTTTTTTTCTTATTAATTCTTAATTTGTTTATTTATTTTTCATATTTTGTGTTAAAAAATAAAAATAAAGAGATTTGAGAAGATTGGAATTTTTTAACCATGCCTTTCTTGTGGAAAACCTAATGCGGCCCAGCCTCACCCAGACTCTGCCTGCAGCGGCCCCCAGCTAAATTGAGTTTGAGACCTCTGTCCTACACCATAAATCAGTAAGAGAGGGTACGACCTCTCTCATGGCCCCAAGTGGTGTGTGCATGCCAGAGCACTGTGGAAGGCACACAGAGTCTTTACAGACTACTCAGGATCAAACCTCTATCATTATGCAATCGATTATACAACTCTAAGCATGTATGAGTAAATATTTCTAAGCATAAATGACAATCAACAATATAAACCTTACAGCTGGTTTTAATAACAGAATTTGTTTCTCAAATGAGAAAGAGCTATCGAGAAACACTCCTAAATCTTTAGTTCTGAACTTTTCCAGTGGGCCAAGGTCAACATTATCTGCCAATGCTAAATAGGCTGCCGTTATTAACTAATGCTAATTTGATGTGAATTAGCATTATGCACTAATGCTAACACTTTTTAACAATGTGAGTAGCTAATGCTAACACTATTTCCCTTAACTTTATAACAATGTGAACGGCTAATGCTAACACTCTTTTTCCTAGCATTACAACGTCTGAGCTGCTAATGCTAAGTAGGCCGCCATTAGCACCTACGTCTAATTTAAGGCAAATACGCATTAGAACCTAATGCTCATATCGTTTTCCTTTGCTTTATAACAATGTGAGCAGCTACTGCTAAATAGCATTAGCTAATAACAGCAGTCTAATTTAATGCAAGTTAGCCTCATTTGCATTATAACGATGTGAGGAGTTAATGCTAAGTATGCTGCCATTAGCAGCTAATTCTAATTAGGGGTGAATAATTATTACCAGCTAATGCTAATATCGTTTTCTCTTTTTCCTTATAACAACTTGAGCAGCTAATGCTAATTTGATGCAAATTAGCATTATATTAGTGACCAGTTAATGCTAAGTAGGCTGCCATTATTAACTAATACTACGTTGACGTGAATTAGCATTATGCGCTACTGCTAATACTGTTTTCCCTTACTTTTTAACAATGTGAGTGGCTAATTCTAAGTACGCTGCTGTAAATAGCTAATGCTAATTTAATGTGAGTTAGCATTATCCGTTGTTCATTATTCAATCCTTTTCAGCTCAATGGAATAATCCATTTAAATTTAAACATTATTCAATAATGCTAACACTCTTTTCTCTTACTTATTAAAAATGATAGTAGCTAATACTAATACTCTTTTCCGTTGGGTAACAACAAAGTGAGGAGTTAATGGTAATTCGGCTGCTTTTAGCGGCTTATTCTAATTAGGGGTGAATAATTATTAGCAGCTAATGCTAATATTGTTTTCTCTTCCCTTTTAACAATGTGAGCAGCTAGTGCTAGGTAGGCTAGCTGCTCCTTTCTGCCTCTTTGTCACACACACAGACTGAAATGATTCACAGCCTTGTTTCATCCTTCTGTCAGCGTCACTGACTGTCACTGTGACTGTGGACATACAGCATGGGAAACATACACATGGCTGACACTTTATTAGGTACACAATGGCCACTATCTCAGGTACACCTGTGACCTAATAAAGTGTACCTAAAGATACAAAATGTTGTCTCTGTCCAAATATTTATGGACCTAACTGTAGGTCTACTTTTAATGAAACTCTCAACATGACTTATCAGTTATCATTAATGTTCCTGCAAACAGACTCCTTGAAGACCCCCTACATAAATATCCATGTACTATCCAGCTAGACTAGTGTGTCTGTCCCTGAAAAGATTCCTGCATGTGTGATTGTTCATGTCTCATCTGCAGGAAACAAACAGGAAGTGAGTGAAGGACACAGAAAATGTTTCCAGCTCTTCCTCCTCTATCAGACATTCTCTCCATACCTGAGAGTGTCCAGTCTCCAGCCTGGATCCTTCAGTCCAGCCGACAGAAGCTTCATTCCTGAGTCACCTGGATGATTGTAGCTCAGGTCCAGCTCTCTCAGATGGGAGGGGTTGGAGCTCAGAGCGGAGGCCAGAGAAGTACAGCCTTCCTCTGTGATCAGACAGCCTGACAGACTGCAGACACACAAAACAACAATCCATCTGTTATCCATCTCTATAGCAGCATAACTAAGTGATGGTTCAGGGTCACCTGATCCAGCTCTAACTATAAGTTTTATCAAAAAGGAAAGTTTGAAGCTGATCGTCAAAGTAGAGAGGGTGTCTGTCTCCTGAACTCAAACTGGGAGCTGCTTCCACACCCAGTCCAACATAGCCAGGCTTTCTTTGCTGCTTTGACAAAACCTCAAATCCCAATCAGAGATGATGAGCATCATCACAGCGATGATCATTTCTCTGTTAACCCAGGCTTTCTACTTCAGGATCTGTGCACGCTCACAGAAGAAGGAGACCTTTAAACATCATTTCACTAAATGGATGGACTGAGCTCAGCCTACAGATGAACTGGATAAATAAAGATTTGACCTCAGTGTGCTCAGTGTTCCTGTCTATTCCTAACATATTCCTAACATGATAGCTGCACTTTAGAGCTCTAAAACTGGAACTGACACATATTTAAACTCTACATGTCACTCAGTACATTCAGTTCTGACACTCGCCCACAGTCCAACAAAGGAAACATGGAGATCACATCAGTTTGTCACCAAAGTCTAATTATTCCAGAGGGCAGTGTTGATACAACTAAAGTTATTTTTAAGCAAAGTTGAGTTTTTTATTGTCGCAGTACTTCATGTCTGAAGTATCACTTAAATGCATTACACGCTGTTGATGGCAGCAAACAAACCACCCAAACAAACAGAGGTGGGAGGCTTGGGCAGACTACGTAGGATCAGCTTGTGGGAGGAGTCAGGATAAAACCAAAGAAAGACAAGCTAACAAACACCACAGTGAAGTGAGTAGCTACAAACTGCAGGCTGATTAGTGTTGTTGAAGAAGTCGGTCTGAGGAACGTTCTTAGGATCAACAAATGACGGCATGTATGAGCCTCCCTCAAGACGCACCATCACAAGAAGAACACATGAGCTGTAGAAAAAGGAGAGACTACGACAGCCACAGCGTTACAACGTGCACCAGCTGTTGGTCTCTCTGGAGACCTGGGAGTTATAGTACATGATATTAATGAAGACTGGGAGCTGCATTCTATAGCAAACAATTTGTTATGAGGTAATCAGCTGATCTTAGTTTAACCGGAAGCCCTTCACAATAATTGCAATGCCTTTATTTTGTACAACTACCATCAGTTCGTCTGTACTGATGGTAACTTAAAGTCACACTAATGCAGTTTAGTTTGTATAGTGTAAGTAGTAGAAGTATACTACAGTACTCTGATCACTAGGATAGATTTATGTAGATATACACCTTTGTGTTTAACATTACTGCATTATAGTACTGTGATCTTTGTCCTTATATATGGCTATATTAGCTATACTGATGTACGTACATATAACTGGATATGTAACTTATCTATTCATCTTATTTGTCATGTATTTGTATTGTGTACTTCCTTTTTGTAAGAAACCACACACGTGATCACAGCCGCAAGAATCAATCAGTGAAAGAATAAAGTGCCTCAAACCAAACCTTAAGCTCCTTATTCCACACGCTGGGCCTTCAGTGGTGTTCTGGCTGACACACCAGAGTGACTGGAGTGCTAAAGAGTGAATCGGACACACCAGTGTAATCCCTGATATCTCCACTACATTTAATCGTCCTTCAGCCTGTGGCTGCAGTTAGCTGGTCTGCTAGTTAGCTGGTGTGCTATTTAGCCGGTTCGCTAGTCAGCTGGTGTGCTAGTTAGCTGGTATGCTAGTTAGCCGGTTCGCTAGTCGGCTGGTGTACTAGTTAGCCAGTGTGCTAGTTAGCCGGTTCGCTAGTTAGCTGGTCTGCTACTTAGCTGGTTTGCTAGATAGCCGGTGTGCTAGTTAGCTGGTGTGCTAATTAGCAGAAATGTGACTTTACAGCTCGGCCTCACTCACTGACATTAGTCAGATATGACTGAATCTATATCACACTTAAAGCTTTCTGTAAATGAAAGGCTCAGTGAAAACGAGGCACTTCAGTCAATTTTAAAACACACACTCTGAATATAACCTGATCCAGACCAGGTTATAGGTTCAGCATCAGTAACCACGGTGATGTAGCCAGGTAAACACTTATGCATTTATGCTCACAATCACTCCAGTTAACCCAGCATGCATGTTTTTGGACTGTGGGAGGAAGCAGAGAACCTGAAGACAACCTACACAGGCCACACTATCACCCTTATTTACAGAATTATAATTTAATTGGGTGATAAAGTAAAGAAAATAAATATTTTAATAAAAAAATATTCATAAATGAACTATTATTCAAGTAAGTAAGTAGAATATATTTATATAGCACATAATCTCGTTTGTATAGAAATGTCTTCATCTGCTTTTTCAAAGAGTCAGTGGAGTCTAGACAGCATAAAGATAACAGCAGGGAGTTCCACAGCCTCGGTGCCTGAAAAGCTCGATCCCCACGTGTGTTGAACCGAGTCTGTGGGACCAATAGTGACCTCTGACCTAAAGACCTAAGTGCTCGGTATGAAGCATGAGGTTTCAACAGGTCAGAGATGCACTGAGGAGCTTCACCATGTACAGCTCTAAAAGTTATGAGTATAATGTTAAAATGAACCCTAAAATTTAGTGGCAACCAATGAAGAGAAGCCAAAACTGGAGTAATGTGTGACCTCTTGTTTGTGCCAGTTAAAAGTCTCGCCGCAGCATTCTGTACAGTGTGAAGCTCCAGAGCTGATTTGTTGAGACAAGTAAAAAGACCATTACAATACTCCAAGTGAGTAGAGATAAAAGCATGAAGAATCATCTCAAGTTCTGCCTTTGACACCAGTCTGAGTTTAGAAATGTTTCTTGGATGATAAAAACAGTTTTGAAACAGTTGTTTAGAGAGTTTCTCAAGCAACATTGAACTGTCGAAAATAACACCTAAGTTTCTGAGACTCGATTTAATGGAAGGACCTAAAAACTGATCTGCTGCCTAATTTCTGAAGACATGTGATCAGGAGCAATGATCAAAGTTTCTGTTTTATCCGTATTAAACTGGAGAAAGTTGAAGTTTCACAATTATTTGATTCCTGAAAGACAATTATTTAAACAAGAAAATGTATCAAACTGAGAATCTTTGAAAGAACAGTATAACTTAATGTCTGAATGTCATCAGCGTAGAGATGATAAGAAATATTATTGTAATATCTGATAATTTGGCCTAGAGCAGGGGTGGGGAACTCCAGGCCTCGAGGGCCGGTGTCCTGCAGGTTTTAGGTCTAACCCTGGGTCAGCACACCTGAATCAAATTCATTACCAGGCCTCTGGAGAACCTCAGGACGTGTTGAGGAGGAATTTAACCATTTAAATCAGATGTGATGGATCAAGGAAACATCTAAAAACTGCAGGACACCAGCCCTCGAGGCCTGGCGTTTGTCACCTGTGGCCTAGAGGACGTATATAAACCAAAAAGAGAATCGGGCCTAAAACAGATCCTTGAGGTACCCCAGAAGGCAGAACGGATGTTTCAGACAACACATGATTCATACAGACAGTCAAAGATCTCTCAGATACAGTAGATACGACAAACCATTTTAAAGCAACACCAGTAATCCTGAACAAGTCCTTCAGCCTATTTATCATGATGCTGTGATCAACAGTATCAAAAGCAGAGGAGACATCCAACTCTGTGAACTCTCCAGAGTCTGCTGCCATCAGAATGTCACCACACACTTTAAGTTAAGCCATCTCAGTGGAGGACAGTTTACAGAAACCAGACTG
Source organism: Astatotilapia calliptera (assembly GCF_964374335.1). Lineage (NCBI taxonomy): Eukaryota > Metazoa > Chordata > Actinopteri > Cichliformes > Cichlidae > Astatotilapia > Astatotilapia calliptera. Next base: position 7,612,998 of record NC_137424.1, on the reverse strand, counting down.
GAAAATGTCCAGAACACTGTTTTTCTCCAGAAAGTCGTTAAGTTGTTCTGCAACTGTTTTTTCCACGTTCGTTCAATGATTCATTACAATCAGATTTAGTATAGACTGGTACACGAGGAATATCAGGAGAGACAATTTTCATAATTGTATCAAACAATACTTTGGTTCTTTTCTGAAGCCATTAGATTTGAAAACTATTCAGTTCCAGCTTTTTTATCATGTTGTTAAGTGAGGATATTGATTCCTTGAGATGTACTCGATGAACCTCAAGCTTGGAAGCCTTCCATAAACGTTCTAACTTGACAGAATATCTCTTGAAATTTTGAGTATTTTCATTTATCCAGGGATAGAAATTTGAAGAATGGACAACACTTTGCTTCAGAGGTGCCGCTGTGTCTAAATAAAATGGACAAAGTGTTGTCTCCAGGAGTTTAGCTGATTTAGAGTGGCCAGGTACGGTGGGTGTGCTCCGGTTAAAGAACACGGAGGCAGACTTCCAAATTCAGGTGATTTATTCGGTCTGTAGTGAGGATACAGTCACCTGACCTAAACCCAGTGGAGATGGTTTGGGATCAGTGTTGGGCAAGTGACTTTGAACAAGTAATTATAGTTAGTAGTTACCAAGAAGTAACTAGTAACTATTAGAGATGGACCGATCCGATATTACGTATCGGTATCGGTCCGATACTGACCTAAATTACTGGATCGGATATCGGAGAAAAATAAAAAATGTAATCCGATCCATTAAATATCACGAAAGCACCTCACAAAACTTGCAACACGCCGTAACTCACCTCAGAACGTTAGCACGTCGGAGCAGTATGCATCACGTGATAGAGCGGCTGTGGCATGCGGGACCTGTCGGTGGTCTGGATAGCATTTGGAGCTTCGCTAGCAACCCGGCATTTCATCTCCGACAAAGTTATCCCGAGAGAAGTAAAGCAAGTGTGTAAGTCCATCTCTGAATGTTTGTAAAGCATTCCTGCGTTAAGCTTAACAAACGACTGCCTCTTCTTGCTGCTACTTCAATCATGAAACTGCTTAATGATCAGCTGATCGGCTTTTCTGTCTCGAGTCCGTCTCTCTTGTTTGTTTTTGGCCCACTTTGCACCAGAAAGAGGAAACCAGCGGCTGAACAACAGCAGCACGTTTAAGCTTGATAAGCTGTTGTTACAATTTATTTAATATTACTTTCTACACCAGGATCTTTTTCTACGTAGCTGACGCTGGTAACTGTGCAGGGGCGGATCTAGCAAAGTTTAGTCAGGGGGGCCGATAGGGCATGAACAGGGAAAAGGGGGCACAAAGACATACTTTTCTTTCTTATTCTCATTTAAAATGTCTAGCTTTTAATAAATAATTATCTGACACCCAAAGTTTTAATTTGATGTAAAAGGAATAGCAGTCAATTACTGTATATAGTGACTATTAACTCTAATATATATACCCTAGTAAGCTATAGTACTTTTTCCTTTGGGAAGGTACCATCTGTGCAGTCTGCAATTTTGTTGAAGAAAGATGTTGAATCTATTTAATATTTCTTGAAAAATAATTGATTTCTGTGCATTTTTTTTCACACTGCATCAAATTAAGGTTGATTACGTCGATTAAGCATCATGAGGTGGAGCGTGAGGGGTGGTTCCCTATTTTTTATTTATTTATTTTTGTTGTTGCTGGGAGTTGGAACCCTATTAGTTAGGTTGCTTAATATTTACGCTAAGTACTCTTTAAAATACCAGAATAGGGAGGATGGTGTAGGTCTAAGTTTATTAGATTGATCAGTATTGCTGAACTATGAAATATTTTTTTTTTGCATACAGGTATAACAGAATAGCTTTAGTGTAGTTGTTGTTTTAAACTTGAGTATGAACTTATACAAAATGCAGCAAGATATTTAAAAAACAGTTTTGTTGATTAAAAAACACTATCGGATTCATATCGGTATCGGCAGATATCCAAATTTATGATATCGGTATCGGTATCGGACATAAAAAAGTGGTATCGTGCCATCTCTAGTAACTATACTACTAACTATAGTTAACTCTACGTAGTTACTTAGAGTTAAAATATTGTAAGTCAGTTACTAAAAGTAATTAATTACTTGAAAAGTAACTATTGCGTTACTTTAAAAAAAATGTTCAACCCTCTGGGGTCCAGGGTATAATTGGCCATTTTTAACTACTTTTGATTTGACCTCTATATTCCACCTTTAAAAACTATTTACTTTGCCTGTTTGGTATCATTCTTTTCAGCACAACCTCACGTGTCTGAATTTACAGTTATGTTTTCATTTTGACATACTGTATTAACACAATTGACCTAAAATCAGACAAAAAACAATATGAGTAGAAAAAGTTATATTTTTTACTGTTACAACCACAAACATGTTTAATAAATCATTAACTTGAAATCTAATAATTTTAATATTTTAATAATAATAATAATAATAATAATAATGGATTGCATTTATATAGCGCTTTTCGGGCCTTAAAGTGCTTTACAATGCCACTATTCATTCACTCTCACATTCACACACTGGTGGAGGCAACTACAGTTGTAGCCACAGCTGCCCTGGGGCAGACTGACAGAAGCGAGGCTGCCATATCGCACCATCGGCCCCTCTGGCCATCACCAGTAGGCGCTAGGTGAAGTGTCTTGCCCAAAGACACAATGACCGAGACTGTCCGAGCCGGGGCTCGAACCGGCAACCTTCCGGTTACAAGACGAACACCCTTAAAATCCTATACACAAGGTTTGCAAACAACCATTTTGTTATTTGTAACAATTTACCTTTTACCTTGATTTTTTAAAAATAACTATTTCAAACTATTTACAGAACAATCAGCTGTTCTGCATTAAATAAGATGCCACAAATTATTTGTGCCACTCCAAAAAAATAATTTCTGTCCACCATAAAGGAGAACATCACAGCCTGATACCTGCAGGTCTGACAGCAGCAGGTGTATCACTGCTGTTTCTACCTGGAGACACCGTTTACACTGTAATCTGCATTTGCTGGTTTTGTGGCAGCACCTGTAACAATTCCATTCAATTCAACTCTATTTATATAGTGCCAAATCACAACAGTCGCCTCAGGGCACTTAACATTCAGCAATTGCCTCATTGTTCTGACAGACAACATAAAACTATCCACTACACTACACACTAACTTTTTTTGTTCTTTTTTCCCCTACACACTAACTACACAACACAACATACTATGCACACACTCCAAATACGCTAAACGTCACAAATCTCTCACATCTCACACCGTCACTCCTAAAACTTCCCCCTCTTCCTAAACAACCAAATGTCATGTTGCTATATCATTTTTTTGATTGGTCGACATGGTTCATTTTTCCACCAACAGGAAAGGGATGATTTGGGGTTTTTTTGCTCATAAGCAGAGAGTGCTTGCTGTGCTGTCCTTAGACAGTAAAAGTGACGAAACTATTGAGGAAAAAAACGCTGCGTATATATTGTTTATCATGACTCTGGTTTTATGTGACCTATCAACACAATTTAAAAACTGGTATATGTCACCTTGTTGCTTTGTAATCTTGAAGTGGTCATGTGATTGGCTTACCATGAATACTTTATTCTTCCTCAGCCAAACAGCAGCACTCATGCGATTGTTTTGCCCCCTTAGCTCCAGGTGTTGTGCCAAAAAGTGATCGTCTGCCAGAAAGTGATCGCTGTCCGCGGGAGTGCATGCAGCTGCTTAACCCTTTAAAGCCGGTCAGAGTGGGCACACTCTGTTTTGCGTAACATAATATTCCAGAAACACGCTTTGCCGATCCGATCAGCTGTTTGTAACACTTCCTACTTTGGAATTGACATCAGCGTGAACTATCGCATATCCGCCATGACCTGCCCAAAACCGGAAGTGATGTCATTTTTGCAGAAATGTATTTTTTACCATCATGGCCTCATAACCCTATACTAGTGTTTTTTAAAGTTATGTTTGACTTTCTGACTTTCTGTGTTGTTTCTGGGATGCTTAGGACTCATATTGCACTGCTGGAAATAGTTGATTTTGATGCATATGCTGCTTTTTTGCAAATTTGCACTATAATATTTATTTTCGTTTTTCCTGCAGTGTATAGAAATTAGTGTATTTCAAAAATAAAACTATGAAGACACTCAAAATAAATTTCAGGTGGTGGGAAACTATTTTGTGCAACTTTTTTGTATTTACAGTTTTGAGGGATAAGCCTCTTAAATTTCTCTAACTAGAAATATATGTTAAAAAAACAAAAACAATTTTCAATTTTTTTTTAGTTTATTGCACTTTTTGCAATTTATGTAATTTCTATGCACTTAATGCATGCATATTATTAAAATTTAGGCTGTAATGGTTGTATTGATGTAGAGCAACTTGAAATGCTCCCAAAAATGGCTCCACAGCATGTAAAAATATAATATAAGCTGTGGCGGACTTGGTTCTATGGTAAGTCTTAAAGGGTTAAAGCTGTAGCGCCCAGATTACTTATAGCTACTTCCATGCAGCTGATATAAGATTGGTTGTTGAAAAATAGTAACGCAACCGCACCGAATCCAATTCAGGATTTTGATTTCCATCACACTTCCACTGGATGCCCAGCTGCTCTCCTATTATGTGATTATCATCAACACAGAAATGGAGGATAAGACCGCGGTTCTGGGGGTTGGGAAGCTCATCTTGTAACCAGAAAGGTTGCCAGTAGGATCTCTCTGTCTTGGTCGTTGTGTTCTTGGAACACAAGACACTTCACCTACTGCCTACTGGTGTTGGCCAGTGGGGCCGATGGTGCTCAGTCTGTCCCAAGGCAACTGTGGCTACAACTGTAGCTTACCTCCACCAGTGTGTGAATGTGAGACTGAATGAATAGTGGGATTATAAAGGGTCTTTGAGGGTCTCAAAAAGCACTATATAAATGCAATCCATTATTATTATTAAGAGCATCTTTAGGCCTGACTGTGCTCATTCTTCCTCCAACCTCTCCTTACCAAAGATAACAACTACATCAGTATTAGCTCAATAACAATTTCTGCAATTCAATTGTGGACATTCATTTTTAAACCTTGTGTAAAACGATGAAACCTAAAAGTCTGAGTATTATTCTTTGTGCAAACAGCTCTTGCAGGTTACCCCGGACTTAGTAATTAAATAATAATAATGAAAATAACCTTTCCTTTGAGCAGCTGTTCAGGCTACTAAACTCATCCCAGAAATAACAAGTGACACCATTAATAGTGGAGCTACCGTTAACAGGTGAAACTGATTTGACCTATAAGGCTACTGCAGTTACTTCTTATCAGGTTTAGTAGGGAAGACATCTGGATGAGGTAGTTAGTAGTATGTAGTTAGTACCGGGCGACTCCCCTCCCCCACATCGGCACCAGAACCCTGTATTATCTACAGGGTAAGAATGCCTGTTTTATCAAACTATGGCTATTACTACTGTGATCATTTGCAGCCCAGTGTGCTGCTCTCTCTGCTGGGATGAACCACTGGAGCTCACCCAGTCATCCCTTTCTTTCTCTCAAGAAGAAGTGAAATAAATGTATTTATTATGTTACGAGTCTAATATTCTTTAAATCAAACTGTAATGAATAAATCAAGCAAGAAGATTTGGTGGCTCCACGTGTTGTAGAAGAAAAGATAAACATCTCATTTTGAGAAATCAGCCTTTAAAATTAAGTAAGTACTGTGAATAAAAAACTAACAGCAAACCAATCGGTAATCGCCAATTACTTTTGAAAGTAATTCAGAGTCCAATTATCCACTCAAATGTAAATAAAAGTTCACTTGACAGCTGTATAAAGGTTACCTGTTTATACAATAATATAAGTCACATTTCAAATGATCATCTGTGGAAAAGTTTGAATCCTGACCTGAGAGTTTCCACTGCACACTGTGAACTCTTTAGTCCAGCAGACAGAAGCTTCACTCCTGAATCCTGCAGGTCAGAGTTACTCAGGTCCAGCTCTCTCAGACTGGAGGACTGGGAGCTGAGGACTGAGGACAGAGCTTCACAGCTTCTCTCTGACAGGTTACAGCCACTCAGTCTGAAAAATAAAAGACAGTCATACAACAAATACTCATGTTGAGTTTGTTAATACATTTCACAACATTAAATCTTGACTTTCTATTTTTAGAGGAAACATAAACATACTAAGAAACAACATCATATGTATGAACTTAAATAATTGAATAATTCTAACAACAAACTGTTTTCTGATCTGACCTCAGAGTATTCAGTTTACAGTTTAAACGTTGTAGTCCAGCAGACAGAAGCTTCACTCCTGAATCCTGTAGCATTCTGATACTCAGGTCCAGCTCTGTCAGACTAGAGGACTGTGAGCTGAGAACTGAGGACAGAGCTTCACAGTTTTCCTCTGAGAGTTCACAGATGTTAAGTCTGAAGATAAAAACATGAATAAAGATTGTTGTTAAAGTGTAATCAGGGTGCAATAGCTTATTGTCTTGTGCTGAGCAGGTTAGTATAAGTTCACTTTAACTTATAAATGAATAAAAATGCTATGGAACAAGGATAACTGGATAAAGTTTACCTTTACTGGTTAAATTATTGATTATTTCTGTTAGTTGATATAAACAAAACCAAACATCAAACATATAAACAAACAGAACTAAACAGAATACAAATTGATCTGACCTCAGAACATTCAGTTTGGCGTGTGGACTCTCCACTGCAGCAGACAGAAGCTTTACTGCTGAAGCTTTCAGGATGTTGGTACTCAGGTCCAGCTCTCTCAGACTACAGGACTGGGAGCTGACCACTGACAACAAATTTTCACAGCCTTCCTCTGAGATGTTACAGCTGCTCAGTCTGGGAGAGAAAGGGAAAAAACAAAACAAAACAAAAAATATATGTGATCAAATGAAATTTGTTTATATGTTAAACCTTAAAAAAAAAACAAAAAAAAAACCAACCTATGACACTATGAGTGCTACCAGTCCAGTGCACACGATTGGTACCTTGATGGTACCTTGCTCAGGGGTACCATCAAGGTAGCTGTTCGGTGGATTCGACCCCTGACCTTATGATCATGGGGCGACCACTCTGCCTACTGAGCTAATAATTCTGTGTACACTGTCATACAATATTAACTAAAACAATTATTTTAGAAAATCTTACTAATTCAGTAATTGTTATGCTATTTAACTGTGAGTAACACTGGATTTTAAACACTAGCTGTATAAAACTCTTCCTGTTAAAGGTGTGTATAAAGGAGATGAGCTGAAATGCAGACTTCATGGAGAATGTTTGCTGTCAGCATATATCAAAGACAAAGCAGAGATCCATCCAGTCTCTTCCACTAAGCCCACAGAGGGACAGACAACCACTCTCACTCACACCTGCATGAAGTTTAGATCACCAGGTAACCTAACTGCATGTCTGTGGACAGTGGGAAGAAACTGTAGAGGACCCAGAGAGAACCCACTGTAATTCTGTGGGAACACTGGTTATGGAAGCCTTACAGTTAGATATGAATACTGTCAAGAAACAGGACCTGAGTGGCAATTTCAATTATGAAGCCCAAGTTCTCCTCCTTGAATCGCTACCTTATCGTGGTGGAGGGGTTTGTGTGTCCCAGGGATCCCAGGGGCTATGTTGTCTGGGGGCTTTTGCCCCCTGGTAGGGTCTCCCATGGCAAATTGGTCCTGGGTGAGGGACCAGACAAAGAGCGATTCAGAAGACCCTTATGAAAAGGATATCGAGAGAACAGTTTACCCTCCCCGGGATAGGGTTACCAGGGCCCCCCCCCCCTGGAGCCAGGCCCGGGGAGGGTGCCCGAGGGCGAGCGTCTGGTGGCCGGGCCTTAGTCCATGGGGCCCGGCCGGGCACAGCCCGAAGAGGAGACATGGGCCCATCCTCCCGCAGGCCCACCACCCGCAGGAGGCGCCATAGGGGTCGGGTGCATTGTGTGCCGGGTGGCGGCCAGGAGCGGAGGCCCTGGTGGACTGACCCCCAGCTGCCAAGACTGGCAATAGGGACATGGAATGTCACCTCTCTGGTGGGGAAGGAGCCTGAGTTAGTGCGTGAGGTTGAGAGGTACCGGCTAGATATAGTCGGGCTCACCTCTACGCATGGCTTGGGCTCTGGAACCAGTCTCCTGGAGAGGGGCTGGACTCTGTCTCAGTCTGGCGTTGCCCCTGGTGAGAGGCGGCGGGCTGGGTGGGTATTCTAATATCCCCTCGGCTTGCTGCCGGTACGTTGGGGATTTTCCCGGTGGACGAGAGGGCTTGTTCCCTGCGCCTTAGGGTTGGGGAACGGGTCCTGACTGTCATCTGCGCTTATGCGCCGAGTGGCAGTTCAGAGTTCCTAGAGTCCCTGGGGGTGGGGGGGGGGGTGGGGGGGTGCTGGAAGGTGCTCCACTGGAGACTCTGTTGTCCTGCTGGGAGACTTCAATGCTCACGTGGGTAACGACAGCGAGACCTGGAGGGGCTTGATTGGGAGGAACGGCCTCCCTGATCTGAACCCGAGCGGTGCTTTGTTATTGGACTTCTGTGCTAATCACAGTTTGGCCATAATGAACACCCTGTTCGAACATAAGAGTGTCCATAAGTGCACGTGGCACCAGGACGCTCTAGGCCGTAGGTCGATGATCGATTTTGTAATCGTATCACCAGACCTGCGACCATATGTTCTGGACACTCGGGTAAAGAGAGGGGCTGAGCTGTCAACTGATCACCACCTGGTGGTGAGTTGGATCAGGTGGCGGGGGAGGACGCTGGACAGACCTGGTGCACCTAAACGCGTAGTGAGGGTGTGCTGGGAACGTCTAGCAGAGGCCCCAGTCCGCGAGATCTTCAACGCACACCTCCGGCAGAGCTTCAACAGCATTCCGAGGGAGACTGGGGACATTGAGTCCGAATGGACCATGTTCAGCGTCTCCATTGCCAAAGCTGCTGCATTGAGCTGCGGCCGCAAGGTGGTTGGTACCTGCCGTGGTGGTAATCCCCGAACCAAATGGTGGACACCAGAGGTGAAGGGAGCCACCAGGCTGAAGAAGGAGTCCTATCGGGCTTGGTTAGCCTGTGGGACTCCGGAGGCAGCCGACAGGTCCGGTCCCCATCTTTAAGAAGGGGGACCGGAGGGTGTGTTCCAACTACAGGGGTATCACACTCCTCAGCCTCCCTGGGAAAGTCTATGCCAGGGTGCTGGAAAGGAGAGTTCGTCCGCTAGTCGAACCTCGGATACAGGAGGAACAATGTGGTTTTCGTCCTGGTCGCGGAACACTGGACCAGCTCTTTATCCTCTCGAGGATACTTGAGGGTGCATGGGAGTTTGCCCAACCAGTCTACATGTGTTTTGTGGACTTGGAGAAGGCATTCGACCATGTCCCTCGGGGTGTCCTGTGGGAGGTGTTGCGGGAGTATGGGGTGTCTGGCACATTGCTACGGGCCATTCGATCCCTATACAACCGTTGCAAGAGCTTGGTTCGCATTGCCGGCAATAAGTCGGACTCGTTCCCGGTGGGTGATGGGCTCCGCCAGGGCTGCCCTTTGTCTCCGGTTCTGTTCATAATTTTTATGGGCAGGATTTCTAGGCGCAGCCAAGTGGCGGAGGGCTTTCGCTTTGGTGGCCTCAGAATCTCATCTCTGATTTTTGCGGATGATGTGGTTCTGTTGGCTTCATCGGGTGAGGGCCTCCAGCTCGCACTGGAACGTTTCGCAGCCGAGTGTGAAGCAGCGGGAATGAGGATCAGCACCTCCAAATCTGAGGCCATGGTTCTCAGCCGGAAAAGGGTGGAGTGCCCACTCCGGGTCGGGGATGAGTTCCTGCCCCAAGTGGAGGAGTTCAAGTATCTCGGGGTCTTGTTCGCGAGTGATGGGAGAAGGGAGCCAGAGATCGACAGACGGATTGGGGCTGCAGCTGCAGTAATGCGGACGCTGCACCGGTCCGTCGTGGTGAAGAGGGAGCTGAGTGTAAAAGCGAAGCTCTCAATTTACCGGTCGATCTACGTCCCTACCCTCACCTATGGCCACGAGCTGTGGGTAGTGACCGAAAGAACGAGATCGCGGATACAAGCGGCAGAAATGAGCTTCCTCCGAAGGGTGGCTGGCCTCTCCCTTAGAGATAGGGTGGGAAGTTCGGCCATCCGGGAGGGGCACAGAGTAGAGCCGCTGCTGCTCCACATCGAAAGGAGCCAGCTGAGGTGGTTCGGGCATCTGACAAGGATACCCCCTGGGCGCCTCCTGGGTGAGGTGTTCCAGGCATGTCCCACCAGGAGGAGGCCCCGGGGCAGACCCAGGACACGCTGGAGAGATTATATCTCTCGGCTGGCCTGGGAACGCCTTAGTATTCCCCCGGATAAGCTGGAGGAGGTGGCTGGGGAGAGGGAGGTCTGGGCCTCTTTGCTTAGGCTGCTGCCCCCGCGACCCGGCCTCAGATAAAGCGGATGAAGATGGATGGATGGATGGAAGCCCAAGTTTTCCCTCCATCCTGGATGAAAACAGGACAGTCACAGCAGAGATTTATAATAAAAAAGGGAGAGTGTGCACTGAAAATGAGATAAAAAACAAACTGCTGGATTTGGAGACGTGAACAAGCTGACGATAATAAACCTGTCAGAGGGGCTGAAGGATCAGAGCTCATGTTCTTATTGGCTGGGCCTGGATTGTACTTTGATAAGAGATAGAGACAAAAATGTGTCAGAAATACTGACACGGCCTGCTGGACTGAAAAAATATTTACTGAGTGAATGATAATCATTTAATTCACTATTTTTATGTTTTTTAACTGTTCTTTGAACTCAGCATTTCTGATTTATTTCCCATGGTTTTAAGATTTTTATCGATTATAAGATTTTAAGCAATGAGTTCATGTTTACTTACAGAGCTTTATTGGAGGCTTTGACCACTGGCAGCATTCTCAGAAGAGCCTCCTCTGAAGCAGAATATTTCTTAAAGTCAAACTCATCCAGATCTTCTTCTGATGACAGTAACATGAAGGTCAGAGCTGAGCACTGAGCAGGAGACAGTTTACCTGTGGAGAGACTTCCTGAAGTCCTGTATTGTTGGATCTCCTCCACTAGAGAACGATCATTCAGTTCATTCAGACAGTGGATCAGATTGATGCTTTTCTCTGCAGACAGATTCTCACTGAGCTTCTTCTTGATGTACTGGACTGTTTCCTGATTGGTCTGTGAGCTACTTCCTGTTTGTGTCATCAGACCTCGTAGGAGAGTCTGATTGGTCTGCAGTGAAAGACCCAGGAGGAAGCGGAGGAACAAGTCCAGGTGTCCATTTGGACTCTGTAAGGCCTTGTTCACAGCACTCTGGTGAAAAGATTCTTTTTGGTTTAAAAAGCTAAAACTCTTGGAGGTTATTTGTTTCTGTTCAAGAAGATTTTTTCCAGAGTTGCTGAAGGTCAGATGGACATGAAGAGCAGCCAGAAACTCCTGAACACTCAGATGGATGAAGCAGAACACCTTGTCCTGGTACAGTCCTCTCTCCTCTTTAAAGATCTGTGTGAACACTCCTGAGTACACTGAGGCTGCTCTGATATCGATGCCACACTCTGTCAGGTCTGATTCATAGAAGATCAGGTTTCCTTTCTGCAGCTGATCAAAAGCCAGTTTTCCCAGAGACTCCATCATCTTCCTGCTCTCTGGACTCCAGTGTGGATCTGTCTCAGCTCCTCCATCATACTTGACCTTCTTCACTTTGGCCTGAACCACCAGGAAGTGGATGTACATCTCAGTCAGGGTGTTGGGCAGCTGTCCTCCCTCTCTGGTTTCCAGCACATCCTCCAGAACTGTAGCAGTGATCCAGCAGAAGACTGGGATGTGACACATGATGTGGAGGCTTCGTGATGTCTTGATGTGGGAGATGATGCTGCTGGCCTGCTTCTTATCTCTGAATCTCTTCCTGAAGTACTCCTCCTTCTGTGGGTCAGTGAACCCTCTGACCTCTGTCACCATGCCAACACAGTCAGGAGGGATCTGATTGGCTGCTGCAGGTCGTGTGGTTATCCAGAGGCGAGCAGAGGGAAGCAGTTTCCCCCTGATGAGGTTTATCAGCAGCACATCCACTGAGGTGGACTTTCTAGGGTCAGTTAGGATTGTAGTTTTGTGGAAGTCCAGAGGAAGTCGACACTCATCCAGACCATCAAAGATGAACACAACCTAGAAGTCTTCAAAGCTGCAGATTCCTGCTTCTTTGGTTTCAGTAAAGAAGTGATGAACAAGTCCCACCAAGCTGAACTTTTCCTCTTTCAGCACATTCAGCTCTCTGAAAGTGAATGGAAATATGAACTGGATGTCCTGGTTGGCTTTGTCTTCAGCCCAGTCCAGGCTGTATTTCTGTGTTAAGACTGTTTTCCCAATGCCAGCCACTCCCTTTGTCAGCACTGTTCTGATTGGTTCATCTCTTCCAGGTGAGGCTTTAAAGATGTCTTCTTGTCTGATGGTTGTTTCTGGTCTGTCTGGTTTCCTGGATGCTGTTTCAATCTGTCTGACCTCATGTTCATCATTGACCTCTGCAGTCCCTCCCTCTGTGATGTAGAGCTCTGTGTAGATCTGATTCAGGAGGGTTGGGTTTCCTGCTTTAGCGATGCCCTCAAACACACACTGGAACTTCTTCTTCAGGGTGGATTTAAGGTTACGATGACAAACTGCAGCTTGAAGTTCTGAATGAGAAGAAAAATAAACACTCAATTCCAAAAAGAACTAATCTTTAAAACATGTTGCTCCATCTTCCATCTCTGGAAAATGTTCATTTATCCAGCAGCTTAAATCTTTAGATAAATCCTCTTACTGCTCTGCAGACGGTCAGCCAGCTCCTCCTGCTTCATTCTCCTCAGGAAGTCCACTGTGATCTTCACAAATGCCTCTCTGCTGCTGCTCCTCTGACTCTCTAAGCATTCTGGGTAACCTGGACTCAGAACCTTCTGGATCTTCTTCAGCTCATTCTTCACAAAAGTGATGATGTTGTCCTCCAGCAGCTGGAACAGAATATTTATGAATGAGCCAATCAGACTGAAATCATGGAGCCAAACATCAGATCCATGTTGGACACACTGACGATCCACTGGTCTACAAAGAGCAGCATGGAGATGACTGTGAACAGAACAGATGTAACAGTAGTTGTTGTACATGTACAGACCATAAATATGGAGTCCAGCTGTGTTTGATGCTGCTGGGCAGACTGACCACTGGGAACCTCTGAGCTCTGCTGGTCCACTCTGTGGAGGAACCATGAAGGATTAGATCAACACAGGATAAAGATCCAGGAGTTTCTGCTCAAATAACTTCATCTGAATCAAGTCTGTCAAGTTTTAAACTCTCAGATTCTGAAGATATATTTTCTGTTTTCTATGAACTTTCTTTCGTCAGTGATGGAAGTGATGATGTTGCAGAAACTTTGAGAAAACTGTGATGAACCATCAACTAATGCTCTCAGGAGGCCAAAGGTCCCTGAATGTAACTGTGCAGTAGATTCATCGACTGTTTGAAACCTGACCACTTCCATATGTTTTCATTCTAACACAAGAAGTCCTTTTCTCATTGGTTTGATTTGAGTTTTCATTTGAGTTTTCTGAGTCTCGTATTTGGAGTCAAGTCTAATCAATGATCTGACAGAAGACCATTAAAAAGGATTTAGCAGTGCTGTCAAAATTAACATGTAGGGTTAGGGTTAGGGGTTCATCTGTTATCATGATTAACATGATAAAAACCTTTAACACGACACATCTGGAGAGCAGAACGACTCAAAATCCCTGAAATGTTTCTATCAACGCACTTCGAGCAGTTTGTCCGAGTTGAGTTACCTTTGCACACGTGCAGATGTGCAGCACATCTGTTAGTGACGGCAGCTGAACCAATCAGCTCAATATGGAAGATGACAAACACACACTGACCTCTCGATGGAAAGTTTGAGCATTAAAAAAATAACAAGACGGACCAGCCGACCAACATGAAGGATTCTGCACATCGTGACAGAAGGAATTTTCTTTTCACCGAAGCACTTCCAGCTTAAAATATCACAACAATGCAAAGCACTGATGACACAACTGCCAAGTGGACAAACTGCAGACCTGTTAGTGTTGTTAATAACATAGTTTTGGTTCCTCGTGTCAAAGACTTGAAGAAGAGTGACAGAGAGTGTTAGACTGCTGCAGGATCAGTGCCACCTCCACAGACCTGTGAAGAAAATGATGGTTTGACAGATGGGCTCAGATTCAGGATCAGCTGAGGAGTTTGTGGCTGACAGAATCCTGCAGGTACAGAGCAGAGCCCATCATTAGCATGCAGGACTGTCCCTGGGGGGGTCGGCTCATTCAGGAGGTTAATCAATGTTTACATGTTCAATAAACATGTTAAGTGTGTAAATTTGCCCTTTTCTCTCGAGTCTGTTTGCTCATGAAATGAACTTTGATTCGTTTACATTAAAAATGATGTTTAATGGTGATTAATCCAAATGAATCCACAGTAACCCTGTGATGAGTCTGATTAAACATTTTCATTAACAGCAGTAATATAGATTATATATTATTATATATTAGTGCACACTTAGCTTTTAGTATATATGTTTGTTACAAAGTTGTATTTACAGCAGAGAAGCTGAGTTAAAGACTGAAAACTATTCAAAGTCTCTTTGAATTGAAGCGTTTAACATTCTTTGTGTTTATTCTGCATTGACTTCATTATATGGTGTAAACGTCTGTTACAGGCTTAAATATAAAGTTGGAAAAATGTAACTGCAGCTATTGATCAAGTAATTGTGATTAATCAGGATTAATGACAGAAGATTGTGTCATTAATTAGTCATTTTTAATCTACTGACAGCACTAGTGTTCACTCTGGTGCCTCCAACTGTTTTACGCCCTTTCAACACCTTCGTGGTCAAAAGTGTACACGCACAAAATCTACAATAAAATCCTCACGCAGCAATAGGACAGACACACAATCCATTTATCTCTGTGTCTCAAACACACACACGTGTATTCAAAGCCTCGATTTGTTCATATTTCATCTGTTGTGTTTTTATCTTCAGCGTTTTCAGTGTTGCTGCATTTACACCAAAAATGTTTCCATTGATGAATCAGATTGATTTGAATGTGTTTCATCCATACAAATCCCTCCCTGGTGGTCACATGACTCTATAACATAACAGGAGTCACGTGACAAGAGTTTCATGCTGTAAAATGTCAAAATGGTTGAATGTGGTGGAGTAAAAATGTGAGATGTCAACTACTTTTCTTCAATATGAAATGTTTGCAGGGCCTGACAGGAAGTGGACGGACGCTCTGATCACTTCCTGTTTGCTGAAGTGGGTTTTCAGTTGTTTAGAAACCAAAGGCTTGTTTTAAAAGACAGTTTAAATGGGACTGAGGGAACGACGTGTTTGTAGTTTATATCCAACAACATCAAGCAGTTTAATCAAAGAGTTCATGTTGCTAACAGCTCACCTCTCTGCAGCAGACACAGGCTGGACTTTAAAATCAATGGGATGACCTTTAGACCGGTCACTCTGTAAGGACACAGAGCTGGGTGGAGGTCCAGGCTGGTCCCTGTGAATAATGATGGAGCAGTGATGTGAGTGCTGAGCTGTGACATGGAGAAGAGTCATGGACAGTTAGAGATGGTCATCTCACCTCTGAGCTTTGGTCTGGCTCTCATGTTCCCCACACAGAGTGCTTTTAGAGGGAGGGGCTCCCTCCTCTCTGTCCTCACACTGATCCATGCTGCTCAATTCACATCAGCTCACACACACTTTCTACCTGCAGAGGAAACACAAATCATTCATGTGCACATCAGCTGAAATCCTCCTTTCATCATGTGTGCTGTCCAAATATCAGCTGCTTCTTTCCTGCTTCATCTCAGTGTCAGCTGGATGCAGTCAGACAGCAGTGTGAGGCAGAGGAAGCTGCCATCAGCTGCTCTGCTATCAGGCCACTAGATGGAGCCTGAAGCACACACGATGCATTCACTGACACACACTGATTCACTGTGACTGGAAGCTTCAGTCAGTCCAACACGTGTGAACAACATTTTAAACATTTCAGCTGATCCAGGATTCAAAGAGGATCAGCAGAGTTAAAGCTTCACACTAATTCTTCCTGCTGAGTTTGCAGAGAACTGCACACACACTGATTCACTGCTAATGAGAAGCTTCTTCCATCCAGTAATTCATCATCCATCAGCTCTGCTGCTGCTCTCAGTCCTGGACTCTGATCACAAACTAAAAGCAGCTTTTTAACTCGTGTCTGTAAGAACTCTTAGCGTTAGCTTAGCGTTAGCTTAGCGTTAGCTTAGCATTAGCTTAGTGTTAGCATGCTGTGTGGCTAGCTTAGCGTTAGCTTAGCGTTAGCATGCTGTGTGCTAGCTCAGCGTCAGAGCTCTGCAGGTGTCTCCTGTGTAAATATTAATCACAGTGACAGTAAAGGAGGTAAAGGGCTGTGACGTCATCACGTACGCTGCGTCCTCTGTGGGCTCTGAGTGAACTCAAAGTACAAACTACAAGTACACAAACACGAACGTAGCTCAGAGTGGCGGACACACTCGGCCTCGTTGGTCCAGCTGTGAGTCCGTTACCGTGAACTATGGAGCGGCAGATTTGTGCTGAACTAAGCTGCACACAGCTGATGTTAGCCAGGAAACATTACACACTGACTTTAATGGAGAGACCGGAAATACAAACACACACAGTTTGTTGTGTGAAGAAATCAAACACGAGCTGAACAAACAGTAAAGTTCCTAAAGACAAACTGTTAAAGGAGGAAACAAAGCAAACTTACAGTTTCTTCACACACCAACAACAAGCTCCACTCCACACCTGGACACTAAACACGGACACACAGGTGAGCTGCTTCCTGGAAGGAGGCGGGGCTCCACCTGAAACTCAGCACAGGTGGGAGGGGCTCAGCTCTGTGTGTGCTGATGTGTTAACTTTAAAAATATGCCGTCTGACTGCTCAGACTGAGTCAGAGTAAAGTTCACATGCTGACGTGTGGAGACATGAAACCTTGTTGTAGCTGCAGGTGTGAACACACTGATCCCAGATCAGCTCTGCTGTATTTGTAACATGAACATTTCTGCTGCAAAGCTTCAAATGTTCAGCATGTTTCTCTGTTTCCAGTCTATAGATCCAGTCACACTTTCTACCTTCACCTGTGCAGTAAAGACTGAGAGCAGAGCTGAAAGCAAGCGTCCAATCAGTGAGCAGCATCAACACCTGAGCTTCATTCAGACTCTGTTATTGAAGATGTTGTTGGTACAAAGTTCATCTGCTGCTCACATGAATCCATGAAAGATTTATTTCACTGAATGTTTCTTCAAAGCTCATTTCAACCTGTTGAAGTCATGAATGAAAGTGCAGACTGAGAGTGGATCACATGATGTTTGAGGTGTGTCATGTGACATGTTCAGTATTGTCACACATGTCTAGATTGTCCCTGATATCATAACTGCTCAAACACTGATGATTATATTTGAAGAATTATTCCTGATGGCAGCAAAGTTTGAATGGAGCTCTCTGTCTGTGCTGATTTGTCGCCCTCTGGAGGTCAAAGCACAAACTGCATGATGTCACTGTAACCACCACAGTGACAGGAAGTGTTTTTATGACTGAAACACTGAAATGATGCTAACGGCTGTCGTTAGGCTCACTGACAGCAGTGCTGATGTGTTCATGTCAAACACTGGCTCAGGTCAGACTCCTTCATCCTTCTCCAGCGTGAGGCCGCCCTCAGACCCACAGGAGCTCTGACCTTTGACCTCCTGACCCTAACCATTTTAGTCTTGTTGCATCTTTAAATGCAAATCCATCCAAACTGTAGCCGAGCAAAAGAAGCTGGAAGTTGTTCTATGAATGATGTTGTTGAAGGAGCTTGGAAAGAAAAGCGTCTGGACTTCTTTAAGTTGCTTGAAGAGGGACATGGACGTCTTAACGCCCACTCACATCCTGGGACATTTGATCACAGGAAATCACATGATAGCGTGGGGCTAGATCTCACAATGGGTTCACCCAAAACCTTGGCTGATTGTGACCCACACCCGTTCTCACACCGTGGCTCGTGTGATTAGGTAGAGGATCAACAGGGGCTCCGTGTCCCTGAATTTAAACTGAATCTAAACACACCGTGCACAGTGCCAAGTTAGATAATGGTTAAAAGAACAAGATAAGAATAAATAAAAAGATAAAATAAGGATAAAATATAACTTAAAAAAATAAAATAAAAAGATAAATAACTGCAAATAAGTACAAATAAGTAACTGAAGACACGTGTGGTCTGCAGATGTCGATGTACATGGATGTACATGGAGTTTAATGTGCAAAATGAACTTAGTGTGCAAAGTGACCTGATGTGCAAACTGCAGTTTGAGGTCGGTCAGCTGTTCAGGAGTCTGATAGCAGTGGGGAAGATGGAGTTGTTGAGTCTGGATGTTCTACATTTCACACTTCTGAACCTTCGTCTCGAGGGCAGAGGTGTGTCTCTCCTCTGGACTCTGTGATGGTAGCTGCTCTGCAGAGAGGGCAGCGGGGTCCTGATGATCTTCTCCACAGTTGTTATCACTCTCTGCAGGCGTTTGCGGTTTGCAGTAGTGCTGCCGTACCGTGCAGTGATGCAGCTGTCAGGCTGCTCTCCACAGTGCAGCTGTAGAACCTGCTGAGGATCTTGGCCAACATACCAAATTTCCTCAGCCTCCTCAGGAAATACAGCAGCTGCTGAGCCTTCTTGACCAGCTGTGTGAGTTTGAGTCCCTCACTGACTCAAACTCCTTCAGTGACACTTGCAGCCTTGCAGATTAGTTTGCTGATCCTGATGCATCTCTGGAGCTGATGCTGTCCCCCAGCAGACAACAACAACATAGATGCACTCACTAGTCCACTTTACCCTCTAATCACATCTCTGACATCTGCAGGTTGCTCCATAGAGACTCTTGTGCAATGCCAGGTGTTTGTGTTTGTCTGTAGGTACACATTAGATATGACCATAGACGCACACACACAAGTGAACACAGCAGCACAGATGGTTTCCACCTGCTTCCCTCTTTCTTCACACAACTGTGAGGATGATGAAGAGGTTTCAGGACGAGGTGGTCAGCAAGCACAGGATAAAGCAGGGCCATGAAACTCTCTGGTGCAGCAGATGTTTAATCAGACTCAGCTTTAGGCTTCTTTTCCCACCTGGCAGCAAAGTAACAGCTTCACTAATGTGAACAGTCACAATGTTAAACGTTTCTATATCTTCATATATTTTTATCTGTTGATGCTGCAGAATAAAGTCTGTTAACAGAGTGCAGGATGTGTAGAGCAGGTCCAGCTCTCCCTTTACTGTGTCCACTTTCATCAGCCCCTGTGAAGTGACACAGAGTGCATGTGTGTCTGTCAGCTGTTGTTTGTTGTGAAGGATGGAACAAATGAACACACACTTTTAGAGAAATCTGAAAAAGCAACACGTGCTTGGGCTCCTTCTGTGCTCGTCTTCATTAATGCTGATCTTTCTTTCCTGTTTGTTCTTTGGCACAAGCTTCAGTCTTTTCTCCCAGGGCTCCTTCACACTTAGAAACACACCTACATTCATTTATACACAAACATCATGAAACAAAGGCTTTGTAAAAGAGGACATGAGGTCCTCTCTGAACAGCACATTCATATCAAACACAGGACTGAACAGGATATACTGAGTCTGTGGTGTTTTCATTGTTACTTGCTGAGTATTTTTCCAGTGTTTGAAATGTGACTCAAGTCTGATTCTTCTACTGTGTGTGAACTCTAAGCAGCTGCATTAAACAGCTGCTTTTCAAACCAGGCTCAATCCTATGACTCTGTGAATGTAAACTTTTGTCACCTGCATGAATAACAATCCTTGATCTAGTCAGGACTGCAGTGCTCCTGTGATCCCAGCTTATAGATGGAGGCTAGCATGAGAGGCTCAGCAGCTAAAGCAGCACACCTGGGTCTCCCAGCCTATTAAAAGCAGCCCTTTGCTTCACCTGCTTCACTAAACATTATTATTATTATTTAAGCAGAGTGGTGTGATTCATGTAGGCATTGCTGTGTGACAGGAGGACTTTTCTTGAAACAGCTCGTGTGACGTGAGCTGACGTAAAAACAGTGATGTTAGCTTGATTCTCTTGGCTAAAACTATTTTAAAAAGAGGGTCAATCATGCAAATCTGCCAATAGAAGCCAAAGTTACAGCCCCTCAGAGTTTAAAGAGAAAAGGCCTGTTTCCAACACTCGGTTGTGCAAAGGGAAACAGGCCCACAGTGCCTGAGTGTGTGGGTAATTCTTCAAATAATATTCAAAAGCAAACATTTTTAAGCATGTAAATAAAATTCAATCATTTCTGCTCTTCAATACCTAAGAAATGAAAACTGGCAGATGGTCCCAAAATGTGAAACGCCTGGCTATCTGTGCATTTAGTGCTGCAAGTTTTCACTGTTTACCTTCAGAAGCATAAATCTCTGCACAGATAATGTTCATATGTGGATTCCTGGTTTTCTGCAGTTAATTGTGACCCAAAGCGTATTTTTAAAGTGGTTCCAGGCAATAAAGTCTAAAAATAAATACATCTACTTCCTTTTTCTGTGTTCCAGCCTCAGTGACTCTGACACAGTGCTGTAATATTTACACCTCTGATGAAAGCAGAGTTTGTAGTTGCAGAGAAATACTCGACTCATTTTGGGCATTTACGAGCAGGAACCTCAGAAAGCCCCTCGCTGCTTCACTGGTTAAGAAGCAAAGCAATCATTAGTTCACAGTGATGTTAATTAAGGCCCAAAGTTTAGGAACGAACGTCAGCACTTCACTAATGAATGTAATGCTGATTCATGTGCTTGTTTTGTAATGTGCATGTTGTGCGTTGCTATTTCCCATATTCTTTGGCACTGATAGATGAAGAGTCTCAGGCAGGACCGAGGCTGCCAGCTGCTGACAGTGAGCAGGGAGAGAGCAGCAGAAGCTGGGCAAGAGCAGGGCACCTTCAGCCCCCTTCATCAGTCAGAAATCATTTGGGTGTCTGTGTGAAATGTCTGATTTTTAAAATCTTTTTGTAGACATATTTATTAAATGTTTAACAATTATATAGAAGAAAGACAATGTAAAGAACAAAACATGACAAAACAAAAATGAGTTGAAGTTATGAACTGTTTCTGAGAGACAAATAACACCAGGATCCTTTTTGTGTAGCTGACAGCTGGTAACTGTGCAGGGGCGGGTCTAGCAAAGTGTTGCCAGGGGGGCAGGTAGGGCATTAACAGGGAGAGGGGGGCACAAAGACATACTTTTCTTTCTTGTTCTCATTTAAAATGTCTCACTTTTAATAAATAATTATCTGAATCTTACAACAAACATTTCCATCTGATGTAAAATGTATAGAAATCCATTATTGTACATAGTCATTTTTTAGGGTCCCATCATAATTTCTTCAGAAGTAAGTACTGCATATGATGCCAGTGTTTCCCACATTTTCTAGATTCTGCACCAGTACTGTGTGTAAAATGCATCAAAAAGTCCGTTTGATTCTTTCTCACCTGTCTTTCTGTCTCCTTTCACTTTTTAAAGGTTGCCATGTTAGAAAACATATTTTGCCCTGCCGTGCTGTTTATTGATGTGGCAAATGAAAGGTTTATGAAAACATATCTAAATCTGTCATCAGTAATCAGCAATGATCATGTCTCACCTCTAGTCTCTGTCTTAATGTCAGGTTTCCACCGTGTGTTGTAGATGTTCAGGAGGTTAACTCGACCAACAGTCTACTTCCTGTTTAGAATAGCAGGACAGGGAGGATGGTGCAGGTTTAAGTTTATTAGACTGATGCATGTATACCAACAAGACAGCGTCCATCACTGTGACAACAGCGTTTGTTTTCATTCAAAGGCTTCATGGTTTTTCCTTTAATACCTGGGGGGCCGGTCTCCAGTCAAAATGCCCGGGACCATTTTTTGTCCCAGTCCAGCCCTGGTGTCAGATCTGCATGCAGTGTCAATGAGACGATCAACAACAGATCAGACAAAACACTCAGGCGGACACTCCTCTGTAGAAGGAAACATGGAGAGTGTGAGGTAATCAGTGCACAACATCACTTTGTATTTCAGGCTGTTTTTATATAGAACTTCAGCACCAATGTAAAAGTTCTGGTTTTAGGAAGATGAAGAACATTTTCAGGAAGGATGCCGTCTGCAAGCAGAGCTGCTTGAACCTCAGCGCTGAGGTCCAGACTACTTCCTGTGAAGCCACGTGATGTAAATCTGCTGCTGTAACTTCACAGTTTACTGAAGCTAAATGCAACGTTACCATATAATCTGTTTTCAACAAAGGTTTCACTCCGTCCGGTGTTGATGGAATGATTCAGGCCGTACTCGTCAGGCTTCCCGTCGACCACACGCATTTCAGTCACAAACCCCGTGACTGACAACAAGGGAAACAGCAGAAGAAAAGATGTGAAAAATACTGGATGATGATGATGGAGGATTAACCGCGGTGGCTAAACTGTTTCCTGTCTTTGTGGGCGTACTCACAGGGAAGTTTCCAGGCACGTCAGTCTTGGTGGCTAAAGTCTCCATTTTCCAACATGTATCGCTACAGGTGCAAAGACACAACATTAATCATCAGTGTAAATATTTTAATGCTGTCCAAACGGTGTTTGCTTTGTCTGTCCTCTCGCGCTCACAGAGGAAACGAGGACGCCACCTTCAACCCATCTTCAGTTGGCTCAACCATGGCCGGACTTCCTGTTGGCTTTGTGACAGCAAACCACTTGAAATGAGAGCAAACTGCAGTCAAGCACCACTTACAGCAACCTGTGGACACGCAAATGGAAAGCACTGAGAATCATACAGAAGCATAAGAGCTGTTTATTGTAACACGTGTGTGTGTGTGTGTGTGTGTGTGTGTGTGTGTGTGTGTGTGTGTGTGTGTGTGTGTGTGTGTGTGTGCACATTAATAACACACTGATGTATGTTAGTTTGATTTATGCTATATCTGAGAAAACAACTGCAGAATTTTACATCAAAGTTTCCAAAGCTGATGTTTTGTTGTTCACTCTGTTTTATATTCATATAGTTTGTTGTTTTTAAATCAGTGGACAAAATAAATATTATCACACAAAATCCAGGGTGAAACATAACCAAATAACCTAAATGGTGAAGTCATTATAGAAGTACATGTTGCAAAGGTCAGCCTCCTGTATAGACTGCTAAACTGTCTGGGGGGGCCCTGCCTGTCCTCGTTGGATAAGCTCCACCCCTTTTCCATAAGACGGAGACATTTGTATGAAAATAGATGGGCAGTAAAATAAAAAATAAAAAATATTATGGATGACTCTGTAAATCAAAGTCCGCCTGAGGCAGAAGCAGAAACCATGAGGAGCACAGCACCACTCCCAGAAGGGCACGAAGTGAAGCCATAGCTGCTGAAGAGTGAAGACGTGATGATGGAGGAGATCACAGATGAAGATCTGCTGCCTGCTGACTCTTTATATAGAAGAGTGAGACTATCTCCCCACCAGCAGCTGCACTTATACAAACCCCAGGTGCTGGGATGGCTTTGAACATGTGACATTTTCTGCAAACATATGGACAGTTTCATAACCACAAAGATTATTCCTGCAGCGGCAGAATCGTATCCACTGTGTGAGAGGTGAACGTCAGACAGTTCTTAGAAAATGTAGTTTCTCTTTAAGCTTTTAACATCTCTTTTACCCCCATTTGTCTAAAACTACTTGACAGCCCTTCATGTCAGAGGTTTATTACCTGTGCAGGATGGAGCACATGGTCTCAGTCAGGCTGGACACGATCACTCCTACAGGAAGTAAATGTGATTTTATTTCACCTGTGAAATGATGAAAAACAGCAGAATAGCTCACGCTAACAAACGGGTGTTGAAATGTTTCATTTTCTGCTGTTTCACAGGTCAAAAAGGGCGTCGAAGCAAACTGAAGCTGAGCTGCTGCTGCTGTTGTAGTGCAGCATCTGCTGTGTGCTTCATCAGAGAACCTTCTGTACACAGCAGACAGAGGCTGCTGCCACTGAAGTCCATCTGCTAGAGAGCTTTAAACACTGGTTATTGAAGTGGCTTTGATGATACTGATACACAGTCTTTGCTGCTGTCACAGGACAGGGATCCACCAGGGAGTAGTTGTCAGGATAAAGAGCCTTCGCTTCTCTAAATATAAACTGGATACTTGTAGGAAACTTTGGGAAGCAGCATTTTTCCTCATATCGTCTAAACTGAAGTTAGCTCAGGTGCTTCTTCCATACTTGCTCTGCAGAAAGCCAAAGAGTTTGGAGCTCTGCAAACATTTGCAGCACAGCTGGATGTTTGTAACTTTGGTCACCTCTGTATCATCCCTCAGATTCTTTCTGCACAGCTTTGAAACCATGACAGCACGAGTGATGCTGAGGAGACGTCCAGTTTAAACAGACCTTTATTCCTGGAACACAAACACATGAAGTGATGCTGCTAAAGAAGAACATTTAATCGCACTAATGAATCAAGCATCTGTATGTTTGTCTGTCAGTCTGTCAACAGTTCCTCTGATCGACTTCAGACTTGGTGGGTATTTTGTTTTTGCAGCGGTCAAAGTCGATCAGCGTGTTGCTTTGTCTGCTGTAAATCTGCCTGTACAAAGGGAAACATGCATGTTTTAGATGCAAACTCACAACATGGCTGCATTTTTGTGATTATGTGTATTTTATATTGATTTATTCTATTATGTTTTGTATATGAATCTTTACAAGTGTGTCGATACAAAGGCTTGATTAAAACAAAGGTCTCAGCTGTGCTGTTAGGGATGCTCTCATATTTGTTTCAAATGTAATAAATCAAAGGATTTTAGGCTTTTCATCCTTTTTATTTGTTTGGTTCTAACAGCAGCTGGATAAAAACATGCAGGTGATGAATATAATTGTGTGATATTATGAGCATTGTGAATAAAGAAAGAGCAGAGATAGTAAAAAGGAAACAGGTGATGGACGTGAGATTTTCAGAACAAAAGCTCCTCAGTGAGACGATCACCTGGACACAAGGTCAGGCAGCTGGGACTCATCTAGAGAGCAAAATGGAAAAGTGATCTGTGCAGAACATCACTGTTGATTGCAGTTATTTACATCAGACTTCTTCTCTGAGATAAGAGCACCATTTGTGGGAAAGATGACAGTATTTCCAGGCTGGATGCTGTTTGCAGGGAGAACTGAATGAAAGTCTCCTGCACCTCAGCGCTGAGGTCCACACCTGTGAACACAGATGAGGTCAATCTGCTGCAGCACGTAGAGCTTTACTGATCAGCAGGTTCAAAGGATTCAGCAGAGCGTAGAGTCAGAGCTAAATGCCACATCACCATAGAGTTTGTTAACAACAGCTTTCTTTGCCCTTTGTCTCGATGGACTGAATCAGGGATACTCGTCATACTTCACCTCAACCACGTCACTGAGAGACCCCAGCCTGACACAGCAGCAGAGATGATGAAAGCAGAAACAGCAAACAGATGCTTCAGTTGTGTTTCTCTCTGTGTGTGCGCTCACGCCCACTTGTGTGTGTGAACTTTCCACGTACCTCAGCTTGTTTCTCCAACATGAGCCATCAGGGCTGAAAAACATCACTAACACATGAATTCTTTCTCTTTTTGTTATCACCTGTGATCATGTGTCTCATGTTTCTGTCATTCACCAGTTCTTGTATAGTTACGTGTAACTAGACTTCTGTGGGACGTAAATGATTGTTTTGTATGCAGATCTGTACAAAGGATGGAAACACTTGATTACAAAGGAGATCTCAGCTGTGTTGTTGTGGATGGACTTCAACGTATTTGTTAAAAAAGAGAATAAAGCAAAGTGTTTTAGCTGTTTGGGAGTTTTTGTTTGATTCCATTCAGTTTTATTTCTATGGAGTCAAATAATAACAAAGGCTCTAGAACAGCCCTGAGTTTGTCCAGGTGACACTCCTCTGAAGAACAAAGACAAAGAGGAAGAAGGGGATTCGTTTTCAAGTCTTGTTTCTTTCATAATAAAAGCTGAAATGTTTTGGAAGCATGATAATATTTCAGCCAGGATGCCGTCTCCAAGGAGACCTGCACCTCAGCGCTGAGCTCCACATCACGCCCTGTGAAAGCACAGATATAAATCTGCTGCAGTGAGAAGAACTTTACCCAACACAAGTGTAGAAGTAGACATTTGACTTTACCTACAACCTGTTAACATCAAAGCTTTCATTGCCTCTGCTGTTGATGTCATGTAGGACTAATCATACTTCACATCAGCCATGCACACGTCAGAGGATCTCCAGGCTTTCAGTGATAAAGCCAAGCAGATGATGTGAACATAGCAATAGTAAAACATGCATCATAATCAGCTGTATGTGTCGACTATGTGGCACCTCAGTCTTGTTGGCATGAAGGAAAGTTGTGTAACATGTAGCATAAGGGCTGCAAAGACATCATGTAGACAGCAGTCGTCTGTTAGTCGTAACGTATCTCCTGTTAAAGAGTTAAATGTGCGTTCTCCATCTCTGTCCTCTCACAGCTCGCCGTACACCAACTCCAGCTGTGGTAACCATGGCTGTGCCCATCAACACGCTGAAGCTGAGACGCCACCCGTCACTATGGCGACTCCAATAGGGTTACCTGTCAGCTGTGGACGCATGAAAGGAAAACAGCAGAAACACAGACATGTTTACTGGAACATTTCCTATTGACAGCTTTATGGAAAAGTGGGTTTAAACACTTTTCTATGTTTTATTTTGTTTATTTATGGATTTATTGTGAAAGGAATTTCAAAGGTTTAATTTGACCTTTCCCCTGTTTTTCATACAGACTGGAGACGAATGGATGGTGCTTTCTTTGTTTGTCTAAAGATAATGAATAAAACTCTACACACATCTTAAACCACCCTCCTTTCTATATATTTTGTTATATAAATGGAAAGTATATAAGACACAAACTGAGCTTATATGATACTAAGGACCCTGGAGGTCAGTCCACCTTTATAATTCAGCACAGCCTGGAGTCTCTTAGTCAAGCTTGTTTGTGTTTTCTGTGAGGAAGTTTTCAGCAGCAGCTCTTTTCTTGGATGTTGGTTCCCTTTGTTTCCATCCTCTGTTAAGATGTTTCAGTAATGTTGAGGTCTGGGGAGGCCAATCCATGGCTGACGTCCTGTGATGCTGCATTAGCAGTTTGTTCATAGTGAAAAATGAAGCCACTGCCAATCAGACATTTGCACAGTGGATCAACTTCTGATGGTACTGTCCTGAATTCCACACCTATAATATGTTTGCACATACTGATGAATATGTGCAGCTGATTTTCAGTCCAGTTCCTGTGTGACAGACGCCAGTCTTTCTGCCTGTGTCCTTCCTTAACAATAGAGCCATCCTTCCACTGAGACTGTTTCTGATGAGGCTTCACTGAGCAGTAGATGGATCCCTCAGCTCATCTAATCGTCCTATTTCTAACACATGACTGTCAGAAACTGTTAATCTGCTGCAGCTCTTTAACTCCTCCACTTCTTTTTTTGTAATCTCTTAGTTTCCTCATCTTTTAAGGTGGCACTGCACACCAGATCCAAAGTCAACATGCTGTTATATAATGGAGTTGAACCTGTAGTGGAGTTTGATTTAAACCAATCAGCAATTAAGTGAATGATGATGAGCAAAGATGGTGGAGGTGGTGGATGAAGACCTGGACAGCTGTGGTTGGCTCCTCGTATAGAGCAGAGTGAGGTTGTGTTTGCACATTATTATAAAACCATGTTCACCATATATTTTAGCTGCAGACAATAACATTATTTCTTTGCTGTGGTGATTTTATTCCACTTTGGTAAAATGGAAAACCATCATTTCTTGCTGTAATTCACACATTATTCCAAGAGCCTCAACACGAGCCTTGTAGTCCGACCATATATAGACAAATCAATAGTTGTGTTTGTAACAGCTCATGAACATGAATCGTTCCACATTACTTTAAAATCATTGTAAACTAAACTGGAATAAATGAGTGTTTATATATAGTTTTGTCTCAGCTGTTCATACACAGTGTTTCAGTTCTTATCAGAGTCCCACCGTCTCACTGTGGTGAACCTTTAGCTCTGTTGTAAGCGTGT
The DNA here is from genome assembly GCF_964374335.1 of Astatotilapia calliptera. NCBI lineage: Eukaryota > Metazoa > Chordata > Actinopteri > Cichliformes > Cichlidae > Astatotilapia > Astatotilapia calliptera. Next base: position 7,584,943 of record NC_137424.1, on the reverse strand, counting down.
TGTTAGACCAGGTTTCCCTCATTTAAAAATAATCTCTCATTAGAAATGGACATGATGTCTAAGACATAGAAATGCTTATTATGGGTTCACTTGATGTCACTGAAAAGATGCACATGGGTAACGTGCAGGCCATCCTGCTCCGAGGTTTATCTCCTCACCTCGAGTCTGCGACACTCTCTCCGTGTCCTCTCAGATAAGGGCGCGCACATTTCTGCATGATCTTCTAAATTACAAAGAGCGATTCACAAAACAGAAGCTCACAAAACACTCATCACAAACCAAAAATGGCTCCACTGAGCGTCAAACTGTCACCAGAATTTACTGATAATCTAAAGACTCACAGAACTCATTGTGTCTCATTGTGTCTTAGTTTGAGACATAAGTGCATGATCATAATACTGTGTAGTTAGATGAGACAGAGCTGATGCTTGCTCTTAATTATCCTCTTCATGTTTCCCGAGCCTCAGCAGTGGAAGCTACCATGGATAGAAAGACTATGACTCATCTTAAATCTCAAATCTTTGTCTCCAAAGAGCTGCTGATGTGTCCGATATGATCCACAAGCTTAAACTAGGATTATAAGTGTGTGCAGTGATGTGTGTGAAACCTCTGAGGACTCACACGTGTGTGCTTCAGCCCACACACACATATGAAGCACTGCGACCTCACACAGAAGTGTTTTACACATCCAACCTGAATCCTGATCATTTCTACAGTTTATTAAGTTCAGCTTCACCTGAACATCAGTGATGAAGCTGCTCTGACTCCATCACAGCTCACAGCTGTTGGAATGAGTCAAACAATGAAGAAGGTTCAGAAACAGCTGATGATTTTACAGAAACATGATGCAAACATGAAAATGGACACATGATTTTTTATTAACAGACACTGTTTATGTTTCACTGTGCATGACGTCATCAACACTGACACGAGGGGGCGCTCATCAGCAGCCTGAGGAAGTGTGATAATGGGGGGAGACGCAGTGTTGTGTGTACTGCAGTCGGACAGAAGGAAAAACTTCCTCCTGAAAACATTTTCATCCTTCCCAAAAGTGTTTGAGTCAAATGTTACAAATATATAAATACAATAAAACACAGGGTCTTACATAAAATTAGTGATGCAGTTGTGCACTGAGCACCTTTCCAATGTTCCTTCCTCAGATGAGTCCAGCTGCTGAACACATTAACATCTGTATGTAAATGTAGCCGAGAACCAACCTGAGCACTGCTGGGAAAATACAAAGGCAACCATCAAAGTGCTGTATTATCTTATTTATTCTGAATGTTGACTTAGATCCACACCACGATTTATGAAACTATAGAACTAAAATAACAACAATCGTCTGCTTCTTTAAAATTTCTTTCATTACATCAAACCAGTGAAAACTGAAAAAAACAAAGAGCTGTTAGCATGTTCAGACCAACTTTGAGACAGAGACTGTAAAGTTCTGCACTTTAAATCCTGCCTGTGTTCCTGCAAATGATTCACACTGAAAGTATCTTAGTTTAGTATTGAGTGAGCCACAAAGCAGCCTGATAGCTTTAAAACAGTAAAAGTAAATGAAATTGACAGTTTCAGTGTAGCTGGATCTATTATTGGGGGGGTCATGGCCCCCGTAACCCTGCCTGGTCCTGAGGTCAAATCCACCATCTTTGTTTCAGTGCTTCATGTTCTCCCGTGTTTGTGTGCGTCCTCTCCGGTACTCCGGCTTCCTCCCACAGTCCAAACACATGCAGTTAGTGGGGTCAGGTTAGCTGTGAGTGGTTGTGTCTCTGTGTTATTCCACCTTAATAAATGACTTCCTGTTAGCATGAAGTGCTTCTGTAGGACTGATGTCATTTTCATGGTTGGATCATTTAAATGAAGCTGGACTCAGATGCAGTAAATAAGCTGATTGATCATTAATGAATAAAGCTGGTCAAACACATCACGTGGACACATGTGATTGTGTGTTGTAGTATTGATCCCAATGCTGGTATCAGTCCTGGATCAATAACACTGGATGGATGCGTTCAGCATGGAGCCCCTGAGCTGTGTTACAGACAAACATGGAAACTGACAGGTCTGTGTCATTCACAGTCTGTAACACTTCTAAACAACAGAGGCTGACCCAAGTGCCTCAGAGCCAGGCACGCTCACATCACAGCTCTCTAAATAAGCCAGTTTCAAAATAAGAGCTGAAAGCTGTGTTTGCTTGTGTTAGCTTATTATTGTGGAGACTAACATTCAGTGATCATGTGTTCAGACTCATAATGATTACTCTCAGAAATCCTGATCTTTGTATTTACTGTGTGTTGGATCAATAACTGAGATTCATGGTATCACACAGCTGTGCTGCTGCTGATGTCAGCACATCTGGAACAATACGAGGTATCTGCTAGCAGACTGAGCAGGACGTGAGACCTGTGGACTGTTTAAAGCTGTCCCTCCACAGCTCACTCAGACCTGATCCACACCTCAGTGATATTCTCTGACTTCCTCAGTAGAGACAGAAACCATTCAGATCTGGGACCATCAGCTGACTGATGATGTCACACAGACTGTGTTTTTCAGGAACAGTGATTCTGATGTGAGCCTGCTAGCTGACAGCAGACCTGATGAAAGCACATGTTCACATCTGTGAGGACAGACTGGACTCTTTGACTGCACCTTGGTTCTCCTCAGAGGTCTGTACAGGAGCATGTCCACCCCCACTGAAGATCTCAGTCACTGTGAAACATAGAAAGCTGCTTGTGTGGCCTCTGCCTCACATGTAGATACAGCTACAGGTTTCTCTGTCAGTCAGACTGAAA
>NC_137424.1:7424651-7574651 GCF_964374335.1 Astatotilapia calliptera | reverse complement strand
AGCTAAATTGAGTTTGAGACCCCTGTCCTACACCATAAATCAGTAAGAGAGGGTACGACCTCTCTCATGGCCCCAAGTGGTGTGTGCATGCCAGAGCACTCTGGAAGGCATACAGAGTCTTTACAGACTACTAAGGATCAAACCTCTATCATCATGCAATCGATTATAAAACTCTAAGCATATATGAGTAAATATTTCTAAGCATCAATCAACAATATAAACCTTACAGCTGGTTTTAATAACAGAGTTCATTTGTTTCTCAAATGAGAAAGAGCTATCGAGAAACACTCCTAAATCTTTAGTTCTGAACTTTTCCAGTGGGCCACGGTCAACATTATTAGATAATGCTAGTTCTTTTCCCTTACATTATAACAATGTGAGGAGTTAATGCTAAGTATACTGCCATTAGCGGCTAATTCTAATTAGGGGTGAATAATTATTAGTAGCTAATGCTAATATCGTTTTCTCTTCCCTTTTAACAATGTGAACAGCTAGTGCTAGGTAGGCTGATGCTAGCAGCTAATGCTAATTTGACGTGAATTAGCATTATATTAGTGAGGAGTTAATGCTAAGTAGGCTGCCATTAGTGGCTAATGCTAATTTTAGATGAAAAAGCATTAGCAGCTAATGCTCATATTGTTTTCCTTTGCTTTGTAAGAACGACAGCAGCTAATGATACGAAGTCTACCATTATTAACAATTGTTAATTTGATGTAAATTAGCATTATCTGATAATGGTAACCCTTTTCCCCTGCATTATAACTATGTCAGGAGTTAATGCTAACTAGGCTTCCATTAGGGGCTAACTCTAATTAGGTGAATAATTATTAGCAGCTAATGCTAATATTGTTTTCCCTTCCCTTTTAACAATGTGAGCAGCTAATTCTAATTTGATGTTAATTAGCATTATATTAGTGAGCAGTTAATGCTAAGTAGGCTGCCATTATTAACTAATGCTACTTTGACGTGAATTAGCATTATGTGCTAATACTAATACTGTTTTCCCTTACTTTTTAACAATGTGAGCGGCTAATTCTAAGTACGCTCTTGTAAATAGCTAATTCTAATTTAGTGTGAATTAGCATTATTCAATAATGCTAACACTGTTTTCTCTTACTTATTAAAAATGATAGTAGCTAATACTAATACTCTTTTCCGTTGGGTAACAACGATGTGAGGAGTTAATGCTAAGTAGGCTGCTTTTAGAGGCTTATTCTAATTAGGGCTGAATAATTATTAGTAGCTAATGCTAATACCGTTTTCTCTTTCCTTATAACAATATGAGCAGCTAATGCTAATTTGATGTGAATTAGCATTATATTAGTGAGCAGTTAATGCTAAGTAGGCTACCATTAGCAGCTAAAGCTAATTTGAGGTGAATAAGCATTAGTAGCTAACGCTAATACCCTTTTCCCTTGTGTTATAATGATGTGAGACGTTAATGCTAAATAGGCTTCCATGAGTGACTCCTTTCCCTTGAAGATGTGAACAGTTTATGCTAAGTAAGCTGCCATTAGCAGCTAATGCTAATACTGTTTTCCCTTTCTTTATACAACTTGAGCAGCTATTGCTAATCAGGCCACTTTTCTCTGCTAAGGATTTGTGTGACCATGATGGAAACTCTGATAAGCTAATGCTACTAAGCTAATGCTGTTTATGGGCCCTGTTAGAATCAATATTTCATTCTCATTCTGTTGTTTGAGAACAATAACAGAAAAATGTGCACTTGAGAACAAATTTATTGTGACTTCAGCTGTGAATGTACAGTTTGTCATTATTTAAGCTTCCATTTCCAAATGTTAGCTGACACTTTATTAGGTACACTGGTATCTATATCAGGTACACCTGTGACCTAAATGTTCCTGCAAACAGACTCCTTGGAGACCCCTACATAAATATCCATGAACTATCCAGCTAGACTAGTGTGTCTGTCCCTGAAAATATTCCTGCATGTGTGATTGTTCATGTGTCATCTGCAGGAAACAAACAGGAAGTGAGTGAAAGACACAGGAAATGTTTCCAGCTCTTCCTCCTCTATCAGATTTTCTCTCCATACCTGAGAGTGTCCAGTCTCCAGCCTGGATCCTTCAGTCCAGCCGAGAGCAGCTTCATTCCTGAGGGACCTGGATGATTGTAGCTCAGGTCCAGCTCTCTCAGATGGGAGGGGTTGGAGCTCAGAGCGGAGGCCAGAGAAGTACAGCCTTCCTCTGTGATCAGACATCCTGACAGACTGCAAACACACAAAACAACAATCTATCTGTCAACAGTTGTTTTCTCTTTGTCACAATAACATCTATCCATTTACATCCATTCAATGTAACTTTATTTATAAGTGACAATACCCAACAGACAACAACAGTCATCTGAAGCTGTTTAACAGTGTAAGGTGACCGCCTCCACTGTGAGCAGCACTTGGTGATGGTGGGAAGAAGAACTCCCTTTGACACAAAGATCCTCCCAGTGAAAACAGGCTCCAGGAGGAGCATCTACCATGACTGGTTGCAGGGTGAGGGGAAAGAGAAGAGATGAGCTCAGAGAGACAAGAACAAAACAGAGAGTCAAAAGTTAAGGACATGCAGTAGTGACATATAAAAGCATCAGGAGTGAAAAGAGGGGAGAAGAAAGCAGAGCATCATGGGAAGTCCACCAACAGCCTGAGCCTATAGCAGCATAACTAAGGGATGGTTCAGGGTCACCTGATCCAGCTCGAACTATAAGCTTTATCAAAAAGGAAAGTTTGAAGCTGATCTTCAAAGTAGAGAGGGCGTCTGTCTCCTGAACTCAAACTGGGAGCTGCTTCCACACCCAGTCCAACATAGCCAGGCTTTCTTTGCTGCTTTGACAAAACCTCAAATCCCAGTCAGAGATGATGAGCATCATCACAGTGATGATCATTTCTCTGTAACCCAGGCTTTCTGCTTCAGGATCTGTGCACGCTCACAGAACAAGGAGACCTTTAAACATCATTCCACTAAATGGATGGACTGAGCTCAGCCTACAGATGAACTGGTGCCAGAGATCATAAAGAACATCAAACAGTCAAATTCAACACTTTTAATGGAAATATGAGATTAATGCTGCAGACAATCATGAAGCTGCTGAATTCATGAACATCAAGAATGCAGCGAGTGGTAAAATAAAGATTTGACCTCAGTGTGCTCAGTGTTCCTGTCTATTCCTAACATATTCCTAACATGATAGCTGCACTTTAGAGCTCTAAAACTGGAACTGACACATGTTTAAACTCCACATGTTACTCAGTACATTCAGTTCTGACACTCGCCCACAGTCCAACAAAGGAAACATGGAGATCACATCAGTTTGTCACCAAAGTCTAATTATTAGGGCAACTTAACCTGTTATTATCTCGTTAACTCATTAACTGATTAACGTCAGCAATTATTTTAATCACAGTTTTTAAAATCATGATTATTGTGAAAGTGCTCACTGGCTCTGAATATAAAAGCCATGGGTCACAGGAGGGATGTTGATCAGTGCTGGCTTTAAATGGGCGTCATTATGCGTCTCAGCCAATGGGAGCATTGAGGGTGGGCCTAATACTACTGCAGCGCTCACATGACTCAGGACAGAAAGAAAGGGGCGGGGACAGAAACATGGAGACAGGTACAGATCTTTGACATGTTCATTTTAAACTGTTCCAGGAGGCAGTGTTGATACAACTAAAGTTATCTGTTGTTGAAGAAGTCGGTCTGAGGAACGTTCTTAGGATCAACAAATGACGGCATGTATGAGCCTCAAGACGCAGCATCACAAGAAGAACACATGAGCTGTAGAAAAAGGAGAGACTACGAAAGCCACGGTGTTACAACGTGAACCAGCTGTTGGTCTCTCTGGAGACTACTGGGCGTGGCTGTGTAACCATGGTTACCTGGGAGTTACAGAAACGTGCAGAACATGTGATTCATGTTGCACAGCAGTGGGACATTTGAAATAAAGTCAGCACACTCAGTACAGATAGTGCATCAAATATGATGCTGCTGCCAGACGTCTGCCTTTGAACACGTCCCTGCATCGGCACAACACCAAGGTTGCCATGGCGATCACAGCTAACAGGGACAAAGCGCACAGCTGGAAGCCTGCAGGTATATTTAACATGATGTATTTCTCAGTGTCCTGTCGGTGTGTGAGAGACAAACAGCCTCTGTATGTGTGTGTAAATAGAGCATGAATATGTAGAGGACATGTTTGTGGATATAAGTAAATGAAAGCTCTGCGTCATTTGAATCTTCTTGTTTCTGTTGCAGGTCTGTGACTGAACTTCTGGGAGGAGAAACGTTGGTTTCATGCTCTGTGATTCTGTGTTTTGTCATCTCTCTCAGGTGATGGAGAGCTCAGATGATGACCCCGCCTACGTGGTCAAATTCAAGTCTACATTCAGAACAGACCTTGAGACACGCAAGCAAAATGCCAACATTGTATATGTGAAAACTGCTGCTGGAGCCAGATTCAAGGAGCTCAAGTGTTTACCCAGATCTTACTGAACTTACTGCAGGAACAGAGGGTTGTTGGAGGGAAACCTGTGGAAGCAACAACATCCGAGCCACCAGAGAAGAAGTTGGCCCTGTTGGTGCTTCATCAGAGTGTGAACAGGAGGAAGACTCAGCTGAGAACAGTGTGGTGGATACAGAGCAGAGCCCACCATCAGTACAGAGGCCTGTCCATTAGAGTGCTGCTCCAACATGCAGCACATGTACTTGGCCACAGCTGCAACATCTGTACCTGTGAAAGCTTCTTCTCTGTTGCTGCTCATATTGTGCAGAAGAAGAGAGTTTCTTTATCATCAGAAAATGTCAATGAGCTTGTGAGTCTTAGCAGCTGGCTCGGTGCAGAGGAGGAAGAACATGTCAGTCAGAGGAAGATAAATGCAGTTCATGTTGTCAACTCAACCTGGACTGTTGAAAGAGTTTTTCTTTGTCTGGTTTCTGACTGAGATTCTCCAAAGGAAATCCAGCACAAACACACACTTCACACACTCAAAGTCCTGCACAGTAAATGAGCTGATGAGCGTTTGTGCTGCTGCCTGATAACAGAACAATAGTTCTGCTGCTTCCTGTTCTGCAAACACACATTTATAAATGTTCACTTGCTGTTGATCAAAGGTATGTTGGTGGCTCTGGACGCTGAGGGAACTTTGTAAAAAACTAGATCAAATGTTAACGTCCTGGCAGAGGCAAAGAACTTTGATTTGATATTTGATTAGATTCATGTTTCAGCTCAGACTGACAGAAATATTTGAACTGCTGCTGTGTTAAAGGGAACACTGCTGTTAGAAAGCACCTGATCTGTTTCTGCACACTGAATGTTGCACTTCTCATACTGCAGTACTATTAAAATAAGTACACAATGCACTACTTTTGAACTCATGATTGAATGTTGCTGTAACAAAGCCATTAATGTGATTCAAAGTGTTCATGGTTTCCCAGCACAACAAATGATTGCACAAGTGTGACTGATCCACTTTCTAATGTGTGTGTAGCCCACACTGTGTGTCACTGTGTCACAGGTGAGTCTGTGTGTCCAGGTTCTATGAGGACAACAGGATATAGTGACTGAGTCCAGCAGCTTAAAGTCTGACTCCATCCTCCATTTAAATAACTCACAGCAACAACTGAATAGCTTTGCCTTTGTGTAGCTGACACTTCATTTTAATGTCCTTCTATTCTGGTTCATCTGGTCTCAGTTTCTATAAGCACACAGGTTTCATCAGGACTCTATGACCTCAGTGATCTTTGCTGGGCCTTAATGCTCTGAACAAAGCTGCACAGCACAAGACTAAATAGAAATGAATCAGTCTTTCATTCTCACTGCTGTTTGACTTCAGCTCTCAATGTCCCACCATAACCCATGGAAAGAATTACTGTCCATCCAGGCTGCTGAACATGAAGCTGAAGAAGGTGGAGTATTGTGAGGGCTGATGGAGATGATGATGAGGAATCCAGGAGCAGTGGGTGGATGGCAGCATCAGCATGAAGGATCAGTGTGAGAACACATCATCATCCACAAAGAAAACCAGTCTGAGTGTCTGACGCTCTTGTTAGAAAGACGCAGTCCCAGCAGTTAGCTTGTCTGCTAGTTAGCTGAGAGCTAGCTCACTTGTACATTGAATACCAAACTGTGTAAACCAGGGGTGTCAAACATATGGCCCGTGGGCCAAATCAAGCCCTTGAGATAATTTCATATGTCAAATATTGATGAATTTTCAGGCTTGCTGATAATCAATGTGAGCACGGCTGAGGTTTTATTCTGATGAGCAAACCATGTGGCCAAACACTTTCAGAGACAGACTGGGATCATACCATTATGTGAAAGAAGACATGTCCCATAGACAGCAAGGGTAGTGGTAGAGACCAGTACACAGAGAAATGGGAGCTGTACTGAAATGCAAGCGTGTCAGGAAAGAGTGAAAAGGCAAAATGAGCAGCATCTGGCTGCATTTCAGTGATATTGGAGACCACAAAGCTGAGTGCAACATTTATACAGGAGATATACAGGAGACGCTGAGAGTAGAACTGATAAAATTAGGAGCTGCCTAAAGTGAGACCCATTTTTATTTCCACCCATTTTCCACTGTGGAGGACAAAAGGTTTCAAACTGGTCCAGGTCTTAAGCCTCACGTGTTCTTCCTAATAGCAGTAAATGGATAAAAATAAGGCTTTTATGAAAACACTGAATAAAACTTGCTGCCTTTAAAAAGACTAAATGTACAGTTCAGTATTGAATCCTACATAAAATAAACTATATATAAAGTGTGTCTGAATGGCAGAGATGCAGAAATATGTGCATGTAGCACAGAGCCACGGCTCAGTGTCTGAATGAGTCTCACAGACCTGAATGTGCTGTTGAAGCCATTTATAATTATAACGTAATTCTTTACTCGTTTGATCTGCTCCTTACCACAAGCCACCAGACGTAGAAGGTTTTGGACTTTTAACTATACTTTCTGAAGTTTTACAACTTTTCTTACTGTTAAAAAACTCGTTATGGCCATTCATGCTGTACAAAGTAATTAGACATGTGTGGTATCTACAGAAACGTCAGGATCTCAGCTAAAAGGTCACAAAACCATCTCAACAACCACCAAACAGCTGAAACAGCAGGTGAACAGATCACACAAAAAAGATCTAAACACAAATCCCCCTGATCATCTGTTTTTTAAACATGAAGCGTCGTTTTGGACGTTCATTTACTGCTGGTTCAGTGAATTTTGGTTGGACAGTGATGAAACCTGCAGCCTCAGAATCTGTGAGAAGTCTGCTTTCTGCACGCAACAGCATTGTTGTGTTGTGTGCTGTGGATCCACCTCTGCAAACTCATCACTGTTTCACCATCATGTTTCTACTTAGACAACAACAAAGGAAGCAGTTCCCAGGAACTACTTCCTGTCTTGTTAACATAAGAGTACGTTGCCCTTCAAAACACCTCCACTTCTCCTCTTATTAGAGGACTGCCTTATTATTAATCTGCTAATTCTGTCAGTTGATGAAAGAAAAATGCTTGATCTCACCTGAGAGTTTCCAGTGTACAGCGTGGACTCTTCAGTCCTTCAGACAGAAGCTTCACGCCTGAATCCTTCAGGTTACTGTTACTCAGGTCCAGCTGTCTCAGATTAGAGGTCTGAGAGCTGAGACCTGAGGCCAGAGCTTCACAGCTTCTCTCTGACAGGTCACAGTGACTCAGTCTGAAAAATAACAGATAAACAATTACAAAAATAAAACACTTATGTTGAAGTGTAATGAGATACTATTATATTTAGCAATATTTCATCTTGTTTTGTCAGGAAACTGAGCACTGATGCAGAGCAACATGTGGAGAGAATCAGAGGAGAAGAAGTGAAGAGAGAACAGCAGTAAAACAACACTGAATTGTTCAGTGTGCTTTTGATATCAACAGAATGTGTCAAACTTCTTTATTTTGTATTTGTTTTAGTAGAATTGATGATTATCACTTAGATAACAACCACAGGCCAGGTCTAAATTGCACTTTGGTGACAGTTACACCCAGAAATATTTCAGAAACGTGGACAATTTGTGCTCCATTGTATTCAGTATTGAACAAACTGAGTACCGATGACCACTTAATATTTTTGATATTTTATTTGAGTTGTTCCACCTGATCTGTGTTAACTAGAATAAACATTTAAAAGCTAAAGCTATGATCACATATGTACTCACAGAGCTTTGTTGGAGGCTTTGACCACTGGCAGCAGCCTCAGAAGAGCCTTTTTAAACGCTCATGTTCTCACTTAGATCATTTATTTCTACTTACATTTCATTCTGGGAAAAATGGAGATTACTTTGAAAATGGGAACTATTTTCCCCAAAAATCAGCCCTGGATTAGTAAATCACTCCAACATGTTCTCAGGCAGAAGAAGCTGTCTTGTTATGAGGGAGAGAAGAAAAGCAGCTAAAATCAGGTGTAAAAGTAAAGCAGAGGATGAGCTGAATAAAGGACACTCAAGGCTGGCTTGGAAAGGAATGAAGTCCATGGTGGGGATGCAGAACAAGGAGCAAAGATGAATGTGATGCTGAATCAGCAGAAGACTTGGACTCATTTGATTCCAGCTTTTTTTTTTTATTGACATTTTAGAATCACTATACAATACCATCAACTTCAGCTATCTTTCAGTACATATATTTTTTTTATTTTTTCTATATTTAAACAACTAAAATATCCATACAATAAGAATGAAAGAAGAAGAAGAAAAGAAAAAGAAGCAAAACAGGAAACAACAAACAACATAAATAAAAAATGCATAAGGAAAAAGAAAAAGGAAAGAAAAATAAATAAATAAATATAGGGAGTGTGTTTTTGTTTCCATTAATGTAACTAATTTTTCCTGTAGTCTTCTAGTAGTTAACAAAGTCAAAATGCAAAAGCAAAACCTGGCCTGCGTTTTCTAATGTAGTCCATCCATTTCTTCCATCGTGATACAAACAGGTCCCTCTTGTAGTTCACATCTGCTGTCATTTTCTCCATTCTGTAAATGTCCAGTGTGATGTTCATCCACGTGTTCATAGTTGGGCTCTCTGAAGAAAGCCATTTTTTTGTGATGGCTTTTTTGCCTGCTGCCAGTAAAATATTAAACAAGTATTTATCGTTCTTTGTCCATCCTTCTGGCATAAGTCCAAAACGTAGAGTTTTACTTTCCAAAGGTAAATATCTTCCAAATGTCTCTTGTATTGCTGCATGTATTCCCTTCCAATAAGTTTTAATAACATGACAGTCCCAGAAAATATGATAGTGATTTGCATTTGTATTTCCACAATTTCTCCAGCAAGCGGGAGGGTTACCTTCATAGTGAGATTTTTGGTGTAATAAAATATCTTATCAGGCATTTCCACCCAAATTCCCGCCAGCTCTGTGAGCTGCTACATTTCCATTGATATGCCCATATTGTTGTCCATTCTTCCTCCTTTATCTCTATTCCTCCCTCCATTTCCCATTTTGTTTTGATATACAAGGTTGAGTGTAATTTCATATTTGTTAATCCTTTATAGAGGTCACCTATAATACCTCTATTTTTATTTGAACTGCCCTTTTAAATACGTCTAGCAGCTGTTTACTCAATTCAGCCTTAGCTTTTATCGTTTTATTGACAAAATGCCTCATCTGTAGATATCTATAAAAATCCTGTGTTTCTAATGAATATTTATCTTTCATTTTATCAAAACTAATTAGTCTGCCTTCCTCCATTACCATACATAAAGCTGTTAATCCTTTATATGTCCAATCTTTGAATCTGGTGTCCAATTTATTTGGAGCAAAATGTGTGTCATGTGCACACCACTTAAGAACTGCTATATCCTCTTCTAGTTTATATTATTTTATTACTGTTTCCCAAATTTTAAAAGTCAACTTGATCCATGGATTTTCAATAGTTTTTATTGAATTTTGCAAGCTTCTGTCTGCTATAATAGCTTATATGGGGATGGAGGTCAGACTCTCCTCAATAACTTTCCATTGAGCGTCATATGAAGGATTACATCAGCATATCATAGGCCTTAATTGTGCTGCCCAATAATATTCCCTAAGAGAAGGTAAGCCCCACCCCCCTTTTCCTTTGTTAAGTTGTAGGGTTTTAAATCTAATTTTTCCTTGCCATATGTATCTTGAAAAAATTTTATCCCATTCATTAAACTGTTTCTGGTTAATTTCTATTGGTAATGTTTGAAATAAATATAATAATTTAGGAAGAATATTAATTTTAATTGAGTCTATTCTCGAATATAAACTTAAATATGGAATTAGATTCCATCTCGCTATATGTTCCTTAATTTTTTTTTGTATTGGTAAATAATTTCGTTCTAATAGTTCTGTAAGACCCTTAGGTATTATGACTCCTAGATATTTAAAGTACTCTGTTCGCCATGCTAATTGATACTTATTTTTAATTTCTTCTGATGGAATATAGTTGTACTTAAGCAATTGTGTTTTACTCATATTAACCCTATATCCAGATAGTCGACCAAAGTATTCAAATGATTGCATTAATTTAGGTAAAGAGTTTGATGGTTGACCCAAAAATATTAAAATATCATCTGCATAGCAGGCTAATTTATGCTCCTTTTCATGGATATTAATACCTTCTACTTCTTTATTTTGTCTTATATATTGAGCCAATGGTTCCAGATATAACGCAAATGAGCACGCACAGCCCTGCCTTGTTCCTCTTTGCAGCTTAATTGTTCTGTCACCATGTAACCGGGTTCTGTTTAAATAGATTTTCCCTGTGAAAGTTACTCTTTAGTGCCCTCTTCTGGCACGACCTGGTGTACCATGCGCGACTCTGTCTCTGTTCGATGATGTCATCAGAAAATGCATGTTATTGTTTGGGGAAAAGACTTCTCCTGTTCTCCGGTCCTCTGCTGTAGTGGCAATCGCCTCCCTTAAGATGGTCTTTAAGGGCATTGTCGGTATGTAATTCTGTTCTACCCTTACTAATGAACAAATCTACTTGAAGTAATGTGATTGCAGTGTTTACTTAATAGAAACGTTTGTAAAGAGAGGATTCGCTAACGCTTTTGGCTAAACAAGCAATTTGTGCTGTTATTGTGTATTTGTCCTCATCTGTGATTTCTAAGAGCATTTCATGTTGTTCCTCAGTTTTACCCTACTTCAACTGGCCTAAGTAAAGGGAGTGAAGTCAAACCCTCTTGTCTGCGTGGTCATTTTGAAGAGGAGTTTAGTCTGAATGTCGACTCTAGCAAGGCGTTAGAGGCAGAGGACATTACATTAATACTATTTGATAGGTAGCCATTAATTTTAATCCTTGCCGTAGGGTTATCATAAAGTGCCTGTATTGTCTTAATTATATTTTCGTGAAAGCCAAATGTATGCAAGACTCGGTAAAGAAAGTTCCAATTAACTGAATCGAATGATTTTTCTGCATCGATACTGATTACCATTGCTTCTATTTTATTCTTTTGAATATGATTAATAATTTGTAATGTCCGTCGCACATTATCTTGTATTTGGCGCTCTCGAATAAAACCTGTTTGATCATTATGAATTAGATTAGGTAAGAACTTTTCTAATCGTCGAGCCATGATAGATGTAAACAGCTTGTAATCTGTATTAAGAACACATATTGGTCTATATGACGCACATTCTAATTTATCCTTGTTTTCTTTTGGGATGGCAGAGATAATTGCTTCTTTCCAGCTAGAAGGTACTTGAGCCTTCTTTAGGATCCAATTCATTGTTAGAAGCATCACTGGTATTAATTCTTCTTTTAGCTCCTTGTACCATTCTGCCGTATATCCATCTGATCCTGGAGATTTATTTATTTTAACTTTACTTATTGCTATTCTTAGTTCCTTTTCTGTTATATCTTCAATCAAATTTTTATTCTGTTCTTCATTCAGTACTGGTAAATCAAGAGAATCTAAAAAACTGTTAATTTCAACTATATTACTCTCTGTGTTATTAGCATACAGAGTCTTATAAAATGTTTCAAATGCACTCTGAACTTCTATTAGTTTATTTTTTTTATTAGTTTTGTCACTGGATGTTGTTAAATTATAATATTATTTTATGCCATGTTAGACCCCTAATTAAAGATTGTGAATTATTATGTAGTCTTAGTTGGCATTATTCTCCTGAATTAGAAGAAGCTGATAACTATTGCATTAGTTAAACTGATTTGCATTACATTAGACTGCTGATTTATTGTGGATGAATGATATTGTTTTATGATGTTATAAGAAATACTGTTTGCAGAAAGTCATCGCCTTAATTGTCTGATTAGAAGAGAACGGAACATGCTGGAGTTTTCTGGCCCATCTCAGCAGGAGCAGATAAACGGGGAGCCAAGGTCGTAGTTTAGGCGCCGTGTGAGAGAAAAGCATGTGAGAGCACCAGAGGCTATAAGAATTTGATCAATGCTCCACCATTTTGAGATCTGATGCTGTCTGCGTACGGTGTCCATCTCCCACGTGTGTGACCATTAAAATTATCGTTTGACTCAACCCGGCCGGACCAGTGTTGTTATTGTGGTTTTTCCTCTTTTCTCCATCCCCAATTTTGAACTCGTAACAATGTTTAATTTTGTGAACTGTATTATCTGCTATTTTCTTTTTTAGTTTCCAGGCTAATACATTCTTTGCTTTTGATCCTCCCTCATAATACCTTTGTTTAAGAAACATTAATTTTTTTTAAATTTCATATGTGGTCAAATCATTTATTTCATTTCTTGTTTTCCTAATTTCCTCCAATATATCCTGAGATGTTTTTCTTTCATGCCTTTTCTCTAATTCTTATTTTCTAGCTCTTCAAATTTCTTATTTCTCATCTTTTTCTTATAAGAGGATATTGCTATAATTTTCCCTCTCAGGACAGCTTTTAAGGCATCCCACAGTATAGGAGGAGACACCTCACCATTGTCATTAGTTTCCATATAGAAGTGAATCTCTTTTTTAATTTGTCCTTTAAAGTGAGGATCATTCAGTAAGCTTGAATTTAATTTCCAATTATTGAGTTTTGGTTGCACGTTTAAATCAACAGACACGTATACTGGTGCATGATCGCTTAACTCTATTGTTCCAATTGCACAAGTGTTTATTTTATCTTTATTTTTCCCAAAAGTTATGAAATAATCTATTCTTGTGTATAACGAGTGCGGTGAGGAAAAATAAGTATAATCCCTTTGGTAGGGATGCAAGTCTCTCCATATATCAATTAGTCCCACCTCCTTCATCAATGTATTTATATTCTTAATTAATGTTTTAGTATTCTGTGCTTTTCTATTGGAAATATCTAGCTTTGGTTGTAGATGTATATTTAAATCTCCTCCGCAAATTAGGAAACCTACTGTCTCTGTTACCATCACATCTATAATTGTCTTAAAGAAATAAATATCGCTTCCAGGTGGTGCATATATATTTAACAACGTGACTGGGTTCCCCTCAATGTTTCCCCTTACCAACATATAACGTCCCTCTTTGTCACTTATCTCGGATATTTTTTCAAAGAGTAATTTGCTTGATAACAGGATAGCCACTCCTCTCCTTCGTCCAGTTTTATAGGAAGAGGAGAAAACTGTTGTATAACCCATTCTTTTCAGTTTTTCATGCTCCTTACAGTCTAGATGGGTTTCCTGTAGATACACTATTTGTACTTGTTCTTTCTTCATTTTAGTTAAAATTTTATTACGTTTAATTGGATTCGACAGGCCATTTACATTATATGATATGATTTTTACCTTATCTTTAAGCATACCCTTACTATTTGAATATTATTAATGTAACAACGACATGTACCATCAGACCACTCCCTAAACATACATAAGCAAATGTTAATATTAACATTAAAGCTGTATAAAACAACAGCTACAGAAATAAGCTTTATTTGGTCAAAGAAAAAAAAAAAAAAGACTTCCAACTGTGTGGTCCCCGATATGACCCTAAGTAAGCCCCGATAAAAGAGGGGGCTTCGAGGGGGGCCTCTCTCACCTCTATGTGAGACAGGGCCTTCCTTAGCCAGCAGGCCAATGTCCATTCTACTAATAGCATAGGTAGCACGTCCGCCTATTTTCAATTTCTGCATTGCCACTTCAGCATATTATTTCGAGATAAGAAGTCTTTACCAGTGTATATGGCTATAGCTTGATTCAAGGTTTGATATCATTGAATTCAATGAAGAGCTTTGTGATTGTAGCAAAGGGCTGGTAGCTCTGAGAGTCCCACTGATGAGGCGTTTGTGAAGGTTCGCAGTTATCTAAAGAGCTTAGAAAAAAAGGCATCTGGACTTCTTTAAGTTTTTTGAAGACGTTTCGCCTTTCACCTCTCATCCAAGAAGCTTCTTTATTTCTAGGGTCAAATGGTGGAGAGTCCCAGATTAGCCTGTGTACAAACAGACTTCAGCCATATGAGAGTGAGTGTGAGTGAATGAGAGCACACACAGGACACTCTGATCTCTGAATGTGTGTGACGCAGTGAAAAAGAGGATTGTACTGGATATACTGTGACTGACAAACAGAGTTTAAAGAGAAAGGTGTTTGGATTAAAATGGATTATGCTAAAGTGAACGTGCTAATGAAATCTGAACTGACTGAAATGTGAAGTGAAGATAATTCAGATGTAAAAGAGAGAGAAACTGATAATAAGGTGGGGCTGGAGATCAGTGAAGGGCATGTAAACACCTGATTGGTTGACTAGATATCAGATCGACAGTTTCACAGTTTTCCCTGTGGATTATAACTTTAAGAAGATGTAACATTCATCAAGGAATCCTGCTCTCCGGATTATTTCCATGAACACTGAGCTGGATCACATCTACAGTGCTGGAAGTGCCCGTCTCACCACCAACCTCTCTGTGCACATTCACTTTTCAACCCTTTGTGAGACACTAAAGGTGTAAATCTGAGTATTTATCTATGTTAGGGCAAACACCTCTAATAGGTTGGTTTAGTCTTTCCAAGTCATATCTTCCCTTAGATCTGCGGTCCAGGCTCCTAAAATCATCCTAGTTTAACAAGCACTACAATCTAGAGGACAGCTGCACTAACAGGTGTGACTGATGAGATCTGACCTGCAAGGATACTCATGTTTATGTATATCAGGACAAGCAGGGAAGACCTGGACATCAACTCTGTCAGGCTGCCTGAGTCCTCTCACCCACATCAGCTCAGAACTCTGCATTATCTACTGAGTCAGACTCAGAGGATCATGGATCAGAAGTTCTACAAAGAGTAGAACCAGACTTCCTGTATAGAGGTGTGTGGGCCTACTGATCCACAGTGTCAGCACAACTTTCACATCATAGTCATCTCAGCACAACTAAAACATGTGACTGACCTCAGAGTTTCAAATCGACATCGTGGATTCTCCAGAAGAACACACAGCTGCTTCACTCCTGAATCCTGCAGGTTGTTGTAGGTTCCACTCAGGTCCAGCACTCTGGGATACGAGGGGTTGGACTTCAGCGCTGCTGCCAGATAATCACAGCTGATCTCTGACAAATCACAGTCTTTCAATCTGTAAAAAGAATGAAAGATGTAAGTTTATTAGACAAAGTGTGAGCTTGAAATCATTCAATGTTTCATCATCTGTTCAGAGCTGAAGAAGGTTCAGAATGTAGAAGTTTAGAAAATGGAAACTCCAAACAGCTGAAGCCAACAGGAAGCAGCTTCAAACAAACAAGAGAAAAAAATGAATTTTTCACATTGAAGTCGTACATTTATCATAAAGTTGTCAAGTTTTGCCGTGTGAAATAAAAAAAAACTGAACAGGAATCCTCAGAGTTGAACCCTCTGCACAGAGGTTCAGGTTCCTGTTCAGGTCCCAAAGTGCAGAACAACAAGGTTTCAAACAGCTTCGTTCCAGCAGCATCAGCCACAGAAATGCAGAGATAATTCTTTGGATCTCTTGGTTGTGTTGTATGATGCTGTGTTTGCATATCTGGTGTCTGTGTTGCTTTGTGAGGACGGATCATTTACTGCAGCTCCAGATAAACAGAGCTGGACCTGAACCTGGTAGCTTCACTTAGAAGACACTTGTGACGGGAACGTCAGGTCAAAAAAGTGCCCCTCCGACAGCCAAACCCATCTGTTCTCTGATTGGATAGTTACATTTGTGATTGACATGACATTGACCAATCAGATGAAAGGAAGAAAAATAGGGTCAAAATTCGTACTTGTAACTTGCAGGGGTTTTTTTTGGCTAAGTCCACACACAAATCTTTTTTTACACACACACAAATCTTTTTTACACACACACACAAATCTTTTTTTCACGCACACACAAATCTTTTTTACACATACAAATCCTGATTTACAAGTACAAAATATTTATGACCACATTTTGAGCCCATACAAATGTTCTGCAGACGAGTCCATGCGCTCACAACAAAGCTCAGTGTGGACGACGCTGTGCACGCTCCAATGCTGATTGGTTAGAAAGTGGGCGGGAACAGGGAAGAGAGCGACAGCAGTGTTCAGCACAAACACGAAGGATCAAAGAAGAAGAACATGACAAGCTCAGATGGAGGCTGCAGTGGACACTTTTCATTGTTTTAACATTCGCTTTCACATCAGCTTCACCAACAACAGCACAAGCAGAGCAGCCCACTGACTGAGTGGCCGTGACGGCGCCCCCTGGTGACTGTAAACCACTACAACATGTAGACGGCCGTCTGCTGCTCATTTCTTTGCCACCATCACAGGAGCTCTTTATCATGTTCTACACTCTCATTGGTTCTTTGTGTGCTTGTTTTTTAGAACAGTAGTCATTGTGATTGTTCAAAGAAGACAGTCAGCTGTGACTAAATGTAGCTCCTACAGCAGTGATTGGAATAACTACTGAAGCTAATCCAGTATCAAAGCTCAGGAATCAGCAGCTCCCACCTCGTTTTCTTTGAACAACTATTTTTAGCTGCTGTGTTTTTGTGTTTTTGTGGACCTCAGACATCCTGCTGCTCTGGAGAACTGAAGCTCTAAAGGCTTCAGCCTTTATCTCCAAGAAACAAAGCTGATCATGGAGACCCAGCAGGTCAGCTGATCTGTGGACAGCACCAGCATCTTTAAATAAGTCTGAGAGGTGAGCAGTCTTTGGAAGCCTTTACTGTCTGATAGTCTCAGAGCAGGATTTGGATCATTATTTGGCTTTTCTTCTATTATTATGTTTAGTTTCTGCTTCACAGATATTCTCTGAGATGTTCTCTGAAATGTTTCCCACTGTTGGACAAACTTTCACAGTTTCTTCATAAAGGAGATCTCCTGTGCAGTCCATCTGTGATAATATGTTAAACACTGAATTATGATTCATATCTGAATGTACTGACAGTTAATTATTGATGAGAACATAATCAGTAAATATAAATATGTTTGAGTTTGGCTTTGATGAATCAGAATAAAAGTAATAAAATAATGATTTTAGAGACAGGCCGAACTCAGGCCAGCTGACAGCCTGTGTACAAACAGACTTCAGCCATATGAGAGTGAGTGTGAGTGAATGAGAGCACACACAGGACACTCTGATCTCTGAATGTGTGTGACGCAGTGAAAAAGAGGATTGTACTGGATATACTGTGACTGACAAACAGAGTTTAAAGAGAAAGGTGTTTGGATTAAAATGGATTATGCTAAAGTGAACGTGCTAATGAAATCTGAACTGACTGAAATGTGAAGTGAAGATAATTCAGATGTAAAAGAGAGAAACTGATAATAAGGTGAGGCTGGAGATCAGTGAAGGGCATGTAAACACCTGATTGGTTGACTAGATATCAGATCGACAGTTTCACAGTTTTCCCTGTGGATTATAACTTTAAGAAGATGTAACATTCATCAAGGAATCCTGCTCTCCGGATTATTTCCATGAACACTGAGCTGGAACACATCTACAGTGCTCGAAGTGCCCGTCTCACCACCAACCTCTCTGTGCACATTCACTTTTCAACCCTTTGTGAGACACTAAAGGTGTAAATCCTAGTATTTATCTATGTTAGTGCGAACACCTCTAATAGGTTGGTTTAGTCTTTCCAAGTCATATCTTCCCTTAGATCTGCGGTCCAGGCTCCTAAAATCATCCTAGTTTAACAAGCACTACAATCTAGAGGAGAGCTGCACTAACAGGTGTGACTGATGAGATCTGACCTGCAAGGATACTCATGTTTATGTGTATCAGGACAAGCAGGGAAGACCTGGGGCCTGTTCTTCGTACGTCGCTTACTACATCCAAGATCAAATGACACATCCAAGACCAAACCATCGCGCTAACCGTGAGCTCGCTAATCCGGTTCCCCGAACACACCTGCTGTTGACGATTAGTACAGCTGGACGCAGTAATGTGACATCACTGGGTGTCGTAAAAGGGGCTACGCATCGATAGTAGAAACATTGATCGGCAACCCGCTGATTGGTCGGCGAAAATGTCGAAGGGGCGTGCTCGGTATTTTCCGGCAGCAGAGCAAGAACTCATGAGTGAGGGATTTCAGGAGTTTCAGAGTTTAATTAAAACGCAAGAGAACATTGCAAAGGCTGCAAAAGCAAGGAGAGAGGGCTGGCAGAAAGTTGCTGACAAATCAAACTCGTAGGTAATTTAATAATAATAATGGATTGGGTTTATATAGCGCTTTCCAAGGCACCCAAAGCGCTTTACGATACCACTATTCATTCACTCCCACATTCACACACTGGTGGAGGCAGCTACGGTTGTAGCCAGGCTGCCATATCGCGCCATCGGCCCCTCTGGCCAACACCAGTAGGCGGTAGGGTAGATCTATCATATGACACTATATTGTCCAATATCATATGGCATTATATTATATTATAATATGTTATATTATATCCCCTTTCACATTAGAGCCACAACAGGACCCACAAGAACATGGGAACAAGTAAAAGTGGAATACAGGAGTATTCTACAGAATGGTAATATTTATCTCTTAGATTGCTTTGCGTCTCTTGGCAAGGTAATACTGGCCTGTAATACTCTGTTAGTTTGTTCATAACAGCAACCAAGAAAAGGGCAGAGGAAAAAAAGACAGGTGGTGGTCCTGCACCCCCTCGTCAACAAGTTGGTTAAGTAAATAATACCCTCACGGGAATATCGATATCTCTCAATGAGCACACTGTCGCGCTGAGCTAAAGGATCCTGTCTGTCCCGCAATATACGCTGAATTCTGACAACTCTCCTTATCAATCCTGCACCTTCCGCAATGGGTTGGTCGCGTATACGGACAGGACATGGCTGCGACAGACTTCCCAAATCCACCCTCGCTTTTATAGCCGTGGTCTCTCATCTTGATTACACGAAGTAATTTACAATTACTACTCTGAAATATGAATTACATCTGTAATAATCACATACATGTAATAGAATGTTAATAGTTCATTTCCCTTTTTTAGGAAATGACCTGTATGTATCTGTGTGACATCAATAAAAGGATCAAGTGCTGCATTATCTTTAGTTACATTGATGTTATTTATTTATGGTGAAACAGTGGTAAAATATCGCTGTTGCTTTCGTATAAATGAAGTGGACATACCTGCGTGGCCGCGATCTAATCCTGTTTACATAAAGTAAACCTGCTCCCGAGCAGGTTTACGCTTACGGCTCTGTTGCTATGACAGCAAGTCCCGGATGAGCTTCGGGGAACCGAACGATCCAGGATCACGCGAAATCGTCAACAATCTAATCCAGCTAACTTACTTAGCGAGGTACGAAGAACAGGCCCCTGGACATCAACTCTGTCAGGCTGCCTGAGTCCTCTCACCCACATCAGCTCAGAACTCTGCATTATCTACTGAGTCAGACTCAGAGGATCAGGGATCAGAAGTTCTACAAAGAGTAGAACCAGACTTCTTGTATAGAGGTGTGTGGGCCTACTGATCCACAGTGTCAGCACAACTTTCACATCATATTCATCTCAGCACAACTAAAACATGTGACTGACCTCAGAGTTTCAAATCGACATCGTGGATTCTCCAGAAGAACACACAGCTGCTTCACTCCTGAATCCTGCAGGTTGTTGTAGGTTCCACTCAGGTCCAGCACTCTGGGATACGAGGGGTTGGACTTCAGCGCTGCTGCCAGATAATCACAGCTGATCTCTGACAAATCACAGTCCTTCAATCTGAATAAAAAATGAAAGATGTAAGTTTATTAGACAAAGTGTGAGCTTGAAATCATTCAGTGTTTCATCATCTGTTCAGAGCTGAAGAAGGTTCAGAATGTAGAAGTTTAGAAAATGGAAACTCCAAACAGCTGAAGCCAACAGGAAGCAGCTTCAAACAAACAAGAGAAAAAAATGAATTTTTCACATTGAAGTCGTACATTTATCATAAAGTTGTCAAGTTTTGCCGTGTGAAATAAAAAAAAACTGAACAGGAATCCTCAGAGTTGAACCCTCTGCACAGAGGTTCAGGTTCCTGTTCAGGTCCCAAAGTGCAGAACAACAAGGTTTCAAACAGCTTCGTTCCAGCAGCATCAGCCACAGAAATGCAGAGATAATTCTTTGGATCTCTTGGTTGTGTTGTATGATGCTGTGTTTGCATATCTGGTGTCTGTGTTGCTTTGTGAGGACGGATCATTTACTGCAGCTCCAGATAAACAGAGCTGGACCTGAACCTGGTAGCTTCACTTAGAAGACACTTGTGACGGGAACGTCAGGTCAAAAAAGTGCCCCTCCGACAGCCAAACCCATCTGTTCTCTGATTGGATAGTTACATTTGTGATTGACATGACATTGACCAATCAGATGAAAGGAAGAAAAATAGGGTCAAAATTCGTACTTGTAACTTATAGGGTTTTTTTTGGCTAAGTCCACACACAAATCTTTTTTTACACACACACAAATCTTTTTTACACACACACACAAATCTTTTTTACACATACAAATTTTTTTCATGCACACACAAATTCTTTTTACACATACAAATCCTGATTTACAATTACAAAATATTTATGACCACATTTTGAGCCCATACAAATGTTCTGCAGACGAGTCCATGCGCTCACAACAAAGCTCAGTGTGGACGACGCTGTGCACGCTCCAATGCTGATTGGTTAGAAAGTGGGCGGGAACAGGGAAGAGAGCGACAGCAGTGTTCAGCACAAACACGAAGGATCAAAGAAGAAGAACATGACAAGCTCAGATGGAGGCTGCAGTGGACACTTTTCATTGTTTTAACATTCGCTTTCACTTCAGCTTCACCAACAACAGCACAAGCAGAGCAGCCCACTGACTGCGTGGCCGTGACGGCGCCCCCTAGTGACTGTAAACCACTACAACATGTAGACGGCCGTCTGCTGCTCATTTCTTTGCCACCATCACAGGAGCTCTTTATCATGTTCTACACTCTCATTGGTTCTTTGTGTGTTTGTTTTTTAGAACAGTAGTCATTGTGATTGTTCAAAGAAGACAGTCAGCTGTGACTAAATGTAGCTCCTACAGCAGTGATGGGAATAACTACTGAAGCTAATCCAGTATCAAAGCTCAGGAATCAGCAGCTCCCACCTCGTTTTCTTTGAACAACTATTTTTAGCTGCTGTGTTTTTGTGTTTCTGCGGACCTCAGACATCCTGCTGCTCTGGAGAACTGAAGCTCTAAAGGCTTCAGCCTTTATCTCCAAGAAACAAAGCTGATCATGGAGACCCAGCAGGTCAGCTGATCTGTGGACAGCACCAGCATCTTTAAGTAAGTCTGAGAGGTGAGCAGTCTTTGGAAGCCTTTACTGTCTGATAGTCTCAGAGCAGGATTTGGATCATTATTTGGCTTTTCTTCTATTATTATGTTTAGTTTCTGCTTCACAGATATTCTCTGAGATGTTCTCTGAAATGTTTCCCACTGTTGGACAAACTTTCACAGTTTCTTCATAAAGGAGATCTCCTGTGCAGTCCATCTGTGATAATATGTTAAACACTGAATTATGATTCATATCTGAATGTACTGACTGTTAATTATTGATGAGAACATAATCAGTAAATATAAATATGTTTGAGTTTGGCTTTGATGAATCAGAATAAAAGTAATAAAATAATGATTTTAGAGACAGGCCTAACTCAGGCCAGCTGACAGCCTGTGTACAAACAGACTTCAGCCATGTGAGAGTGAGTGTGAGTGAATGAGAGCACACACAGGACACTCTGATCTCTGAATGTGTGTGACGCAGTGAAAAAGAGGATTGTACTGGATATACTGTGACTGACAAACAGAGTTTAAAGAGAAAGGTGTTTGGATTAAAATGGATTATGCTAAAGTGAACGTGCTAATGAAATCTGAACTGACTGAAATGTGAAGTGAAGATAATTCAGATGTAAAAGAGAGAGAAACTGATAATAAGGTGGGGCTTGAGATCAGTGAAGGGCATGTAAACACCTGATTGGTTGAGTAGATATCAGATCGACAGTTTCACAGTTTTCCCTGTGGATTATAACTTTAAGAAGATGTGACATTCATCAAGGAATCCTGCTCTCCGGATTATTTCCATGAACACTGAGCTGGAACACATCTACAGTGCTGGAAGTGCCCGTCTCACCACCAACCTCTCTGTGCACATTCACTTTTCAACCCTTTGTGAGACACTAAAGGTGTAAATCTGAGTATTAATCTATGTTAGTGCGAACACCTCTAATAGGTTGGTTTAGTCTTTCCAAGTCATATCTTCCCTTAGATCTGCGGTCCAGGCTCCTAAAATCATCCTAGTTTAACAAGCACTACAATCTAGAGGAGAACTGCACTAACAGGTGTGACTGATGAGATCTGACCTGCAAGGATACTCATGTTTATGTATCAGGACAAGCAGGGAAGACCTGGACATCAACTCTGTCAGGCTGCCTGAGTCCTCTCACCCACATCAGCTCATCAACTCTAAACAGGAACGAGCAGCTCATTTCAAAATAAAAGGTTGGAATTGTAAAGAAAACAAACAGAGCTCATAAACTGAAACTGATTTCATTTTTTCAGCTGGAACATTTTAGTTGTTCCTTTTTCAATACATACATAATTATATTTACAGTAAGTCTTATCATTCCCCTTTTCCCTGCCAGTCACCGCCAATGTTCCCTCTAATGTTTCATGTGTCTGAGCGAACACACAAACTCCCTGAGCGTCCCTTGGACCACTGTGAGCAACAGCAGACGTGTGCACTGTGGTCACGCCAGCATCTTATCCATCCAAGTTACATGGTTTATTAAAGTAATCAAATTACAGCATTTACATTTATGTTAGACTACTTTTAATTAACTGCTTTAGCCCACTTACAATGAAAATTAAAAACAACCTTGTTCATGACCTGTAGCATGTTAACACTATATGAAGTAAAAATAACTTGAACTCCAATTTTTAAAACACAACTTTATTTTTTCTATTTTTATAAAGCTCTGACTTGTATTATGAGTCTGTGGTCTGGGAGAGAGTCTGTAACTCTGTCTGCAAAATACAGGATATAATGACCAATGTTGGGCAATTAATTATATAGTTACTTCTTCAAAAAAGTAACTGAGTTTTGCAAACAACAAAGTTTGTTGCAATAAATACTGAATACTATCGTTGTTATAAAAAACGATAGTATTCAGGAAGAAAACCAAACATTGCAGATATTTTATCATAACTCTGGTTTTACGTGGCCGATCAACACAACTTAAAAACTTGTATAAAGTCCACACTTTGTCCGTCAACATGCAGCTACCAACCCAAATGGTGAGGTGGTGGTTAGTTCTTACTGTTGTTTATGATCCCCTACATTATCCTACATTCAAATATATTCTCCAGCTACAATAGTGTTTGTGTTCCTAAAAGGATTTCATGAATGTGTTATTGTTCATGTCACATCTGTATGAAACAAAGAGGAAGTGAGGTTTATCCTTCATGATCACAAACTGTTCCAGCATGTAAACCTGAGATCTGTGTGGAGCAGCTGACCTGCACGATGTGCTCAACACAAACATTATTTACCATCAGTTACTGTGTGACTGAACCACGTGGGTGTATGAAACATCGCTTTCAGTTTTAATAGCACATGGCAACATTCAGACGTGAATCTATACAGTAACACTTTGATTTGTTACAGTGAGGAGACTGATGAAGGGAACGATGAGGGGAAACTGTAACAGCAGCAACAGAAACCAGGAGACAAAGCTGAGGTCTGGGTTCCTCTATGCTACACACAGCCTCCTGCTCCTGGACTTTAGTAAACACATAAATATCTCCAAGTACACTTACTTTAGAAACTCTATTAAACTCATTACAAGTTTACTTCAGCTTTAAATTACTCACAACATCAGCACACATGAGTAAACAAAGTAACTCACAGCTACTGTTCAAGTTTAGTCATCTTTAATACAAATATACCTCATTATTATGAATCTCACAGCTACCTGCTCATTGAACTGAACAATAATTCTGTTTGACCATTAAAACAAAATATGTGACTGTAAAAAAATCTTCAGACAGTAATTAAGAATCTCCTAAGCAATCCAAAGATAAAGAAAAGTTCACCTGCCAATTCTATAAAGCTTGGTTGTTTATACAATAATATCATTTAATGATATGTTTGGATCCTGACCTGAGAGTTTCCAGTGTACAATGTGGACTCTGCAGTGCAGCAGACAGAAGCTTTACTCCTGAATCCCGCAGGTCATTGTTACTCAGGTCCAGCTCTTTCAGACTAGAGGACTGGGAGTTGAGAACTGAGGACAGAGCATCACAGCTTCTCTCTGAGAGGTTACAGCCACTCAGTCTGGAAGAAAACAAACAAACAATTAAATCAGTAAAATGAAACATTTTTAATGCCAGCATGCAATACAATTATTGGTTAACTAAATAGCTTCATTAAAACACAACTCTTCTTCTATAGCAGCACTTACTCCTTGCAAGCTCCACCTGCTCCACCATCTGAGTCAGAAGACATGAAAACAAACTGTAAATCTAGTAGAAACATGATTGGAAATCTTCTCAGATCCATTTGTACATTTAGAGCCTGATCCTGAAATATAGCAGCACGGACATTCACAGCAGCAAAGGGTTCTTGCTGATCTGAGCTGGCTTGGCCCTGGCTTATTGACGATTAAAGAAAGCG
This sequence comes from Astatotilapia calliptera, assembly GCF_964374335.1. NCBI lineage: Eukaryota > Metazoa > Chordata > Actinopteri > Cichliformes > Cichlidae > Astatotilapia > Astatotilapia calliptera. Next base: position 7,549,614 of record NC_137424.1, on the reverse strand, counting down.
GAACCAGCTGTTCAAACCCCCACAAGGCTGCCCGCTGTGACTGAAACAATGAGACGGGTCGTGAGTTCTCAAAATGGGCTCATTGAACGCAGAACGGATAAGATCTTGAAGAAGCTCATGGTGGTCATGAGTTCTCAGACTTTGCTCTTTGAGCGCAAAACCAATAACCTCTCGGAGAAGCTCGTGGCTCTCCAACGGGAGATTGAGAGACGAGTGACGGACTGTTAGATCAGCTGTGAAATTGACATGCAGTTGTTCACACCAAAGAAAGCCACCATCAATTCATGCGGCTAACATACCGGTGCCAGTTGTGGTCTCAAGGCTGGAGCTGAACATAACAAATCTCACCCTGATAACAGACGGTGTTTAGACTGTTCCTTCCCATCCTAAGCATGCTTATCCCCTCCCGGTGCAGACGGTGGGTCGAGGGGACCAGCGCAAATGCTGCAGGCCCGGGTGCGCTGTCTACACCGGCTGTCTCTCACCTTTTACCCATCCCTGTTGCTTGTCATGTGCTTCTATGGCGCATTAAGAGTTTTCATGTGTTCTGCGCTAAGGTCATTTTTTTTGTCTTTTCTCAAACTGATCTCCCTGTTGGAGCTCAGTCTGGGAGGAGTTCTTTTTTCTCCTCATCTTTCCTGATGTTGTGCATTTTCTGCTGTTCGGTTCCAGGTCGCTGCTCTAGCGGCTGACCGGCCAGCTACCTAGCCTGACCCGTCTCCCCAATGTGATGTTTGTGTATTGTATGTACGGTTGGCAAGGTCAGTATCCTAATTGCCCCTTGAAAATAAATACAGTGTTCTGAATCTGAATCTGAAAAGATTACAGAAGACGACTCTGTTCAGTAAATATTACGCTCATGCTGTCACGAAATACCAAAGGTAGGTAAAACTCTGGTTGTTGCAGCCATCCAGTATGACATGCTTTGTACTGTTCTGCTGAAGTTTGTGACACCTGGTTGATGAGTTGTGAAGGATGATGAAACAAACACTTCACTCAATGTTTGTCTTCTAAACTGGATGTAATTTGGGCAGCCAAGAGTTTTTCACAATCTATCCCAGCTGCAAATAGGAACACAACAAATAAATAACTTTACCCACTTGGATCCTTATCATTCAAGATTGTGAAAAGATTCTCTAGTCAGAGAATACTGGTGATTTTAGATGAGAGAGATGATTTGGAAGATGATGAAGGGGAAGAGTTTTCAGAACTTGAGGCCTTTTGTCTTCACTGTATAGGACAAAGAAGACAGGAAGGGAGGGAGAAGTGAGGAGAATAACACACAGGAAATGGTCATGGGCAGACTCAAACCAGGCCCTGGAGTCACGACTCTAACCTTCAGTGCATGGGTCACCTGCTCAGCCAGGTAAGCTACAGCAGTCAGCAGTGTGTGAGTTAATTTGGAGACAATGATGACTATAAGTCAGGTAAAAAAAATACTATCATCAACCAACAAGGGGAAAACAGTGAGCTTGAATGACCAAGCTTTGACCAAGGGTGGCTCACTCCTCGGTCTTCTTGCCCAAGTAGTGAACCACCCTGCATGGCCATCAATGTGGTGCAACCAAGGCCATCATACAGTACAGGCCATCCAAGCTGATTTTAACTTTTCCTCCCAGATACCACTTTAGAAATCATCTAGATTAGGATATGTTGGCTGTTCTAGATCCAATCACAACAAACAGAGCTGTTGTGTGTCCAAGGTGAACAGGAAGAATATATACATGCATAAAGTCAATGAAGTTAGAAGGTTTGCTTTAGACTGTGCTGCAGTTTATCATCAAAGACAAACAGGCACCATGCTGCCAACAAATGGCATCAAGTCTGACTTGAGGTTTTTTGTTCTTTTTTTTTAAAATCAAGATTAAATTTTATAGCAACCACAGCAGAGATGACCAGGGAAGGTGTGCTTGAGGGGATATAGCTACAACAGCTGGTTTCAGACTGAAGATGAACTGAGGTGCTGCACCCAAGTCTGCAGGTTCAGGGAGGGACAAACATCTGCTGCAACCAGATTGGAGTGAGAGGAGAGAACAGGCCAACAACAACAAAGAAACAACAAACACACTGTGGAAGACCGAAGCAGAGTTTAGTTTAAAGTGGAACTAAGGATGTTTCTCTGGCTGCCAGGATTCACTGAGTAATTCAAATGCTTTCTTTAATGCAGGACCCACCATGCATGTAAAAGCAAGTGTTTCACCAACATTTGTGACTAAAAATAGACCTGCAGTAGAAATGTATCTAGGAGCATGCATGTGAATATAAAGTATCACAACATCAGGCACATGCAGCCTAAGTGTTTAAACAAACACTGATAACATAACAGCAGCAGTGATGATCAGAGTTTATGGTGAATCCAGTGTCTCGAGTTCTGGAGGCATCAAAGAGGTCACAGTTGTATTGGAGAAATCCCAAAACTTTACAAATTCATACAAAGACAGAAAGCCTGGTGAAATAAATTACTGACACAGTTGGATGTTAAAAGTAAAGACATGAGTACATTTGTACTCACAGAGCTTTGTTGGAGGCTTTGACCACTGGCAGCAGCCTCAGAAGAGCCTCCTCTGAAGCAGAGTATTTCTGCAGGTCAAACACATCCAGATCTTCTTCTGATGACAGTAAGATGAAGACCAGAGCTGACCACTGAGCAGGAGACAGTTCATCTGTGGAGAGACGTCCTGATCTCAGGGACTGTTGGATCTCCTCCACTAGAGAACGATCATTCAGTTCATTCAGACAGTGGATCAGATTGATGCTTTTCTCTGCAGACAGATTCTCACTGAGCTTCTCCTTGATGTACTGGACTGTTTCCTGATTGGTCTGTGAGCCACTTCCTGTCTGTGTCAGCAGACCTCGTAGGAGAGTCTGATTGGTCTGCAGTGAAAGACCCAGGAGGAAGCGGAGGAACAAGTCCAGGTGTCCATTTGGACTCTGCAAGGCCTTGTTCACAGCACTCTGGTGGAGAGATTGACGTTTTAGTTTGTTAAATAGTTTAGACCATGTAGAGGTTGTTTGTTGTTGTTCCAGCAGATTGAGTCCAGAGTTGATGAAGGTCAGATGGACATGAAGAGCAGCCAGAAACTCCTGAACACTCAGATGGATGAAGCAGAACACCTTGTCCTGGTACAGTCCTCTCTCCTCTTTAAAGATCTGTGTGAACACTCCTGAGTACACTGAGGCTGCTCTGATATCGATGCCACACTCTGTCAGGTCTGATTCATAGAAGATCAGGTTTCCTTTCTGCAGCTGATCAAAAGCCAGTTTTCCCAGAGACTCCATCATCTTCCTGCTCTCTGGACTCCAGTGTGGATCTGTCTCAGCTCCTCCATCATACTTGACCTTCTTCACTTTGGCCTGAACCACCAGGAAGTGGATGTACATCTCAGTCAGGGTCTTGGGCAGCTGTCCTCCCTCTCTGGTTTCCAGCACATCCTCCAGAACTGTAGCAGTGATCCAGCAGAAGACTGGGATGTGGCACATGATGTGGAGGCTTCGAGCTTTCTTGATGTGGGAGATGATCCTGCTGGCCTGCTTCTTATCTCTGAATCTCTTCCTGAAGTACTCCTCCTTCTGTGGGTCAGTGAACCCTCTGACCTCTGTCACCATGCCGACACAGTCAGGAGGGATCTGATTGGCTGCTGCAGGTCGTGTGGTTATCCAGAGGCGAGCAGAGGGAAGCAGTTTCCCCCTGATGAGGTTTATCAGCAGCACATCCACTGAGGTGGACTTTCTAGGGTCAGTTAGGATTGTAGTTTTGTGGAAGTCCAGAGGAAGTCGACACTCATCCAGACCATCAAAGATGAACACAACCTGGAAGTCTTCAAAGCTGCAGATTCCTGCTTCTTTGGTTTCAGTAAAGAAGTGATGAACAAGTCCCACCAAGCTGAACTTTTTCTTCCTCAGCACATTCAGCTCTCTGAAAGTGAATGGAAATATGAACTGGATGTCCTGGTTGGCTTTGTCTTCAGCCCAGTCCAGGCTGTATTTCTGTGTTAAGACTGTTTTCCCAATGCCAGCCACTCCCTTTGTAAGCACTGTTCTGATTGGTTCATCTCTTCCAGGTGAGGCTTTAAAGATGTCTTCTTGTCTGATGGTTGTTTCTGGTCTGTCTGGTTTCCTGGATGCTGTTTCAATCTGTCTGACCTCATGTTCATCATTGACCTCTGCAGTCCCTCCCTCTGTGATGTAGAGCTCTGTGTAGATCTGATTCAGGAGGGTTGGGTTTCCTGCTTTAGCGATGCCCTCAAACACACACTGGAACTTCTTCTTCAGGGTGGATTTAAGGTTACGATGACAAACTGAAGCTTGAAGTTCTGATAGAGAAGAAAAATAAACACTCAATTCCAAAAAGAACTAATCTTTAAAACATGTTGCTCCATCTTCCATCTCTGGAAAATGTTCATTTATCCAGCAGCTTAAATCTTTAGATAAATCCTCTTACTGCTCTGCAGACGGTCAGCCAGCTCCTCCTGCTTCATTCTCCTCAGGAAGTCCACTGTGATCTTCACAAACGCCTCTCTGCTGCTGCTCCTCTTACTCTCTAAGCATTCTGGGTAATCTGGACTCAGAACCTTCTGGATCTTCTTCAGCTCGTTCTTCACAAAAGTGACGATGTTTTCCTCCAGCAGCTGGAACAGAATATTTATGAATGAGCCAATCAGACTGAAATCATGGAGCCAAACATCAGATCCATGTTGGACACACTGACGATCCACTGGTCTACAAAGAGCAGCATGGAGATGACTGTGAACAGAACAGATGTAACAGTAGTTGTTGTACATGTACAGACCATAAATATGGAGTCCAGCTGTGTTTGATGCTGCTGGGCAGACTGACCACTGGGAACCTCTGAGCTCTGCTGGTCCACTCTGTGGAGGAACCATGAAGGATTAGATCAACACAGGATAAAGATCCAGGAGTTTCTGCTCAAATAACTTCATCTGAATCAAGTCTGTCAAGTTTTAGACTCTCAGATTGTGAACATATCAGTAATTTTCAGTCTGTTTTCATGGACGTCCTTTCAGTGGTGATGTCAGGGATGATTTTGAAGAAGCTCATCAAACTGAACCATCAGCAGATCACTGCTCCAAAACCAGAACATGATCCGAGTCTCCCTCCACCACCAGAACACCAGCTTTACTAACGTGGTAGATCAGTGTAGTACAGATCAATAACTGATGAGTCATTTGATCAAAATCACTGAGTGCTTCACGTCTGACCCTCTGATGCTTCTGTAGACATTTTGCATATTTAATGAATGTCTGACAGTTTTACATTCATTCTATGAACACAGTGGAAATGTTGTGTTATAGTCTCCATGTTGTTTCCAGCATCATAAATTCTTCAGTTCAGAAAATTAGATTCTTTCTTCACAGCTGAAAAACAACAACATTTATTCTCTATTGAAATCTGCATGGTCCACTCCAAAGGTCACAATCTGAAGGTAACATCTGGTTTTGTTCCCTGTGGTTAACTCTGAGCATCAGTATGGTGGGATTTATCCACTACATCCACACCACTGTGGTTCAGTGTTGTCCTGATGGAGTAACAGCAGCCAGTATGATCCAGGCTTTAGCTGCTGGGTCTCTGTGTGACCTCTCAGACTGTTTAACAGATCAGACACAAAGAGAATCAGAGCAGCTCTGTTCTTTAAAGACAAACATGAACCCACTCAGGTCACACTTTCCCCACAGATATGAGCATCACTGTCCTCAAACAGCAAATGACCAAGTCGAACATTTGGATCTTTTCTCTTTCATTGTTTTCTTTTTAATGAATCTTTGTAACAATCTGAGGATGTTTCAGGTCATATTTATCCAGGAAACACAAACATGTAAAGGAGTCATCACAGCTCTCTGACCTCGTTGCTCCAGGTTCACCACTGAAGACTGGATTTCGACGTTTGGACCGGTCACTCCTCACAGACGGACAGCTGGACCCTGCAGACTGTGACCTCTGACCTCTGCAGACACAAACATGATTGAAGCAGCTGTGATCACACAGACTGCAGATAATGCAGCTGTTTCCTGTCAGTAACATCCTCTTAGATTAGAGTTCAGCTTTTTACAGGAAAACTGGACAAAACTGATTTTTGTTACAAACTCATTTTCATTTCCTCTCAGCTCACAAACACAGTCAGACAATCAACCAGAGTCAACACTGATTATAATGTCAGTGCAGAATTATTTCTGTTACTCAGTGAGTTCAGCTCTCTGACCTCGTTGCTCCAGGTTCACCACTGAAGGCTGGAGGTCGACCTTTGGACCGGTCACTCCTCACAGACGGACAGCTGGACCCTGCAGACTCTGCTCTGTCCTCCTCTTCCTCCATCATCGTCTTCAGTCAGTCTGAGAGGTAAACCACAAACACTCAGTGAGTTCACATTAACAGGAGGAACTGAGTTACAGTCGCTGACCTCTGACCTGTCATGTGACCTAGAAACCAGGTCAATATGTCTGTAGGTTCAGTCATCCAGGTCATGTGATCTAAGGAGCTTGGAGAGAAAAGAGACGTCTTTAAGTTTCTGGAAGACGTTTCATCCGAGAAGCTTCTTCAGCTGTAAAACCAAACGGTGGAGAGTCCCAGATATTTAAACCTGAGAGGGAAAGAAAGCATGTCGCTGACCCACCACTGATGTTATTTCAAGGAGGAAACTGAGAGCCTTTGCACCAGGAGCACAAACATCAGCTCCAGCAATGATCCACTGATGTGTTTTTATTCCATGTATGAATGTTGTTATTGACAGAGATGACGTTTGTGTGTCAGTGATGCAGTGACTGTTGTTGTTACCTGTACAGGCTGGTTAGACTCTATGAAACAGATCATACAGATCTCTGCATGTTAGAAGAGACTATTAAAGGTCATGAATGAGACAAAGGCAGGGAGGCGTCCTTTACAGCTAAACAGCAGAGTGAGAGAACAGCCAGCACCTCTACATTTATCACATTATACAGCACATGTATGATACTGACAGGGATGAGAAGAATTTAGTGATTCTGATCCCATCATTGATATTACTTATTGATTCTCAGTAGCTCTGCTCTGACAGTCACCACCATCACTGAGCAGCATATCAAAGACATTTGTGCACATTAACTGCATGTTGTGGCTCAAATGTTTGTGCATGTTGGAGGCATTTCCTCTTTGTTGTGATCAGTGTTGGTCATTACTCAAAACAGTCATTATTACACATATTACACAGAACACTTTGATTAAAAGTAATGGAGTACGTTACTTCATTACTCCTCATAACATTACTTTGATGTTACTGTGTAAAATGAACAAATGAGCATGTAACAACATAAAGCTGAGGTACAGCCCCACACACCAACACAGATCCTGATGAGGTCACGTGATGTTTCTCTGAGTGTTTATGAACACAAATCAAAGATGAAACAGCACAAAGACACTTCAAAGTGATTCTACTGTAGAAACATGAACAGGTAGAAACCTGCAGCCTGACTGCTCATCACTTTGTTACCTGTTCAAGTTCAGCAGCAGCAGCTCACTTTATCACGGTGCTGGTCTGGGGTCAGTGTTTACTCAGCTTTAACTAGTGATGTGACGTTCTGTATCGAGGCTTCGAAGCGTGTGTCGAGTAATGGAGGGGGCGTTTCCGCGAAGCGCGTATCCAGGCTTGCTTCATTTATGGGAGGAGCTGAAAATGATGACGTCCGAAGCCTCGCTGCCCGGCTGTACCACGTGACTGGTTCAGGAAGCGGTTCGAACTTTGCCGCGAGCTATGACAGCGATATAAACCCCTCAGACAAAATGTGGGCGTTTGATGGAGAGTTGCGGTTAGTGAGAGTTAGAGACAGTTTAGAAAAAAAAAATCGCCTACGACCTGCCACAGTGGAGAAACTGTTTCTTTTTAACAAAAACCAATGATGTGTCCCCTAAACACTAATCACTGTCCTTGCCTCAATGTTACAAAAGCACAACCACTGTCCACACCTCACCTCACAGTATATGATCATTTCCATTTTAGGCATTTCCAAATAATCATGTTCCATACTGCCCATATAAATATACACAGTACACTGCATCACTACAATATACATGTTTTACACACTCCTTTTGTTGTTGACATTTACAGGCTGTGTGCAAAAAGGCCACACTCTTCAAATTCATCAGCTGCTCTGCTATCAGTCCACTAGGTGGAGCCTGAAGCACACACGATGCATTCACTGACACACACTGAGTCACTGTGACTGGAAGCTTCAGTCAGTCCAACACGTGTGAACATTTTAAACCTTTCAGTTGATGGACTACTTTTAATTAACTGCTTTAGCCCACTTACAATGAAAATTTAAAAAAATCTTGTTCATGACGTGTGTAGTATGTTAACACTATTGGAAGGAAAAAAAAAACTTGAACTCCAATTTTGAAAACACAACTTTCTTTAAATAAAGCTCTGACTTGTATTATGAGTCTGTGGTCTGGGAGAGAGTCTGTAACTCTGTCTGCAACATACAGTAAATAATGACCAATGTTGGTGATAGAGGATTTTTATTATGCAATATGATCAAGTATAATCAAATGTGCTTTATATTCAAATACAATATAATCAAGTGTGTTTTATTTTCTAGTGTTCATATATTTTCACGTAACTGAGTCTATTTGTTAACACAAACGCAATGTATTCTTTTTTAGTATCTGTGATGTCAGATAAGCATGATAAACTTCTGTATTCTTTACCCCAGTCTGAAAGGTCAGACAGGTTGAGATAATGCCTGAACTCTCCTCCTGTAACTGAAAAGAGGAAGTACTATGTAATCAGTTTCTTACCCTATAAATAAAGGAACAAGACATGCATTCTGTGTGTGTGATTTTGCTGAGAGGCACACACCCATGCGCATGTCTTAAAACTCTCTGATTTGGTCTGCAAGTGTCTTATTTTCTCTTACTTGTGAAAATAAATGTCAAAACCCCTGACAGTTGGGCAGTTAATTATATAGTTACTTCTTCAAAAAAGTAACTGAGTTATGCAAACAAAGTTTTTTGCAGCTGTTTACCTAAAAATGCAGCCAAGGTGTTTTTTTAAAATAAACATTTCAAACTATTTACAGAACAATCAGCTGTTCTGCATCAAATCTGATGCCACACAAATTATTTGTGCCGCTCCAAAAAATAATTCCTGTCCTCTATGAGATGAAGGAGAACAACAGCCTGATACCTGCAGGCCTGACAGCAGCAGATGTGTCACTGCTGTAACACCTGTAACACTCAGCAGTCGCCTCATTGTTCTGACACACACAACAACACTATTGACTACACTACACACTAACTACACACTAACTACACACTAACTACACACTAACTACACAAGATTTGCTCTAAACGCCTCAAATCTCTCACATCTCAAACACGCCGTCACTCCGTTTCTTAACAACTAAATGCCATGTTTTGATTGGTTTACTTTAATTTCAATTCAGGTTAGAATTCTTTTTGTGTGCGCAACACAGATTTTCTCTGCGCAGAGACCGTGCCAACAGTGCGCAATTCAGAATCAGAATCAGAATCAGAAAGGGTTTTATTGCCAAATGTTGAGCAGGTTTACAACATTAGGAAATTGCTGCGGTGCTTCAGTGCAAACAAACTGTCATAAATTGCGCTTAAATAGACATGAAAAAAATAAAAGCAGGAATAAGAATTAAAAGTGCTACGTAGAAAGATATGTGCATGAGATATACATGAGATATATACATGAGAATAAGAATTAAAAGTGCTACGTAGAAAGATATATACATGAGTGCAGGTGGTGATCAGTGCCAAACATGGAATGATGCAGTGACACAGCGTAGGGTCCTGTGTTTGTGGCGGGGACAGTCATACGGTTATTGTTCATGAGTCCAACAGCAGAGGGGAAGAAACTGTTCTTATGGCGAGAGGTTCTGGTGCGAATGGACCGGAGCCTCCTGCCTGAGGGGAGCAGGTCAAACAGACTGTGTCCAGGGTGAGAAGGGTCAGCTGAGATCCGAGCTGCACGCCCCAGTGTCCTGGAGGTGTACAGGTCCTGCAGAGATGGGAGTCTGCAGCCAATCACCTTCTCAGCAGAGCGCACAACACGCTGCAGTCTCTGTTTGTCCCTGATAGTGGCTCCAGCGTACCACACGGTGATGGAGGAGGTGAGGATGGACTCGATGATTGCAGTGTAGAACTGCATCATCGTCCGTGTTGGCAGGTTGAATTGCGCACGTGCGCAGCTTAGAGGGAACATTGCTCACAAGGTGACTACCAATAAAAATGAGTGTGCTTCACTGTCAGAGCTACGGTGATTCAACCAGTAGGTCGAATGACTTGATAATAAAAATGTTTATTTGATGCTTTGCATTGAGGCGCATTGTTGAATTTGCAGGGACACAATAACCACAGATCAGTTGTTCAAACCACTACAGTAGGGAGCCATGTTATGAATAATAATAATACTAATAATAATGTTAATTTAAGTAATTGTTTTTGACTGAACATCACATATAATGTAACAAGCAGTAAATTCAGGTTAAGTGCATTATCAGCATTTGGAGGAGCTCCTTATCCTTCACTGCTCACCTCTTACAAAGTGTTCACACAGTTTGCTAGCCTCTGTCAGCCTGCTAGCTATGCTAACAAGTCTACTACACACACTTGACTCGGTCACATGACAGACAGCAGAGATAGCTGCTCTGCTAGCTAAGCTAACTCATGTTAAAGGTCAAAGAAATGAGGCGATGCTGCTGGGAGTTACGTCACAGACTAGCAGAATTTAGTTATTCAGCATAATATTTAATCCTTATTATCTCCTCCTCTCACCTCTGTTTACATCTGAAAACAAGAAAATTTAGCCAACAGTTTATTAGCTTTGGTGAAATTATAAACAGGCATCAGCGCAGTCACCTATACTGTGCTTTAATGCTGGAGCAGCAGGAACACCAGTTAATCTAAAATCTCCTTTTCTCTCTGAAACAAAGTGACAGCAGGCTGAGTCAAAGACAGAAACCTTATTTAAACACCAAATATTCACTTCCTGATCCAGGATTCAAAGAGGACGTTGAACTTACTCAGCTTCTTCTTCCAATGAACGTCTTCACTCTGCAGCTCTCTGCTGTCTGGACCAGGTCTGTGTAGAAACAGAGAAAATCCTCTGCTTCTTCTCCGTCAGCAGTCGTCTGTGTCTGCAGGCTGCGTCACATTAAACACTTCACACCAGCAAAGACTCTGAAGCTCACAGGTCAAAGGTCAGCTGCTGCACCTTTTGTGATATTAATTTGATCAATAATTAACCTGCAGCAGGTTTCTGCTCCAACTCCAACACACAGAAAACAACCCTGAGAACGAATCAGATGGTGTGTGGGTGTGTCTGCAGGCTTCAATAGATGAGCATTAAACACTCAGCAAAGAGGCTGAAGCTCACAGGTCAAAGGTCAGCTGCCACACTGTATATAACAATTCACTTTTGAACAGTAGATAGCCTGTAGGCGTCTCTGCAGTGATAAACAGTTTACACATTAAACACTGAACCATAAAAGAAGCTTAAGCTGCAGCTCACAGGTCAAAGCTCAGCTGCTGCACCCAGTTATGAGTTTAAATAAATCATTAATCATGATCTTTTCCCTCTCAGCACTTTCACTTGGCCTTGGAGTGTTTTGACGGAGCTACACTGTATGTTTCAAATGTTGTAAATAAATTGGGAGTTAGGGCTGGGCAATATGGCCTAAAATCCATATCGCGGTATAATTTGAAGCATGTGCGGTAACGATATATATCGCGATATATTCTTTTCTTCTGTATAACATATTTTCCACACTATAAGGACTTACAATCCTTTAATTTTCTCAAAAATCAAGAGTGTGTCTTATGTATGAATTCTGGTTGTGCTTACTGACCTCGAACCGATTTGGGCGTGCAGAAATCTGTTAAAAAATGTTTTAGTAGAACTTTGGTAAGCTACGAAGCCGCATTGCTTGATGGATTGTCAGAGCATTACGGCTGCCGTGGTGAGGAGCTTCGCGGAGTAATCTGGGTCTAAAACTCTGTCCGCTTCAGGTCCCAAAGTCAAACGAACACTAAGAGTTAAAAACGGTCTAAATTCTTACATCTTTAATAAAATCATCAGCATTGCTGCTTTACCAGGTGTAACAATTAAGTTTAACATCCATGAAAACAGAATTTATTAAATTTAATGGAGTTAGAAGTTAACAGGAAGTTAGCTCGCTAGTTTCCACCTAAACATTTCATAGCATGTTCTGACTGAGATTTTTGAAACTAATTCAAACAGCTCTGCTGTCACTTCTAACATAAAGACAGGAAACTAAACAGCAGTGGCGTTTGCAGGGTTACTGAAGTTGGACTACCTGGTATATAATGTTGTGCTACGTGATTGCTAGCGACACAGCTATGTTAGCATAACATTAGCACAGTGAAGCTGGAGGATGAACCCCAACTTTTTTTCCACTCGATAAAAGTTAACGTGAGGGATTCTGGTGGTCAGGGACAAATGCAATCGCATAGCAGGATGCTGTACACGGGCCAAACTTCAGTCAGGAGAACAACTGAAATCATCCATCCACAATACGAGGTTAGTTATGATTCGTCTCGGAACTGAGGACGCCATCATCTACCTGCTCAATCGTGTCTACACCCATCTGGACCAGCCGGCGAGCACTGTGAGGGTCATGTTTTTTGACTTTTCCAGTGCTTTCAACACCATCAGGCCGACCCTCCTGGGTGATAAGTTAGCAGCGATGCAGGTGGATGCTTCTCTGGTGTCCTGGATTGTTGATTACCTGACAGGAAGACCACAATATGTACGTCTCCCACAGTGTGTGTCTGACAAGGTGATCAGCAACACAGGGGCACCACAGGGGACTGTCCTCTCCCCCTTCCTCTTCACCCTCTACACCACAGACTTCAGCCACTGCACAGAGACCTGCTATCTTCAGAAGTTTTCTGATGACTCTGCGGTGGTTGGATGCATCAGCAGGGATGATGAGACAGAGTACCGGGCTGTGGTCGACTCCTTTGTCACGTGGTGTGAGCAGAATCATCTGCAGCTCAACGTGGCAAAGACCAAGGAACTGATCGTGGACTTCAGGAAGACCAGGAAACACTTGACCCCTGTTTCAATCCAGGGGGTCAGTGTTGACATTGTGGAGGACTATAAATACCTTGGAGTACACATTGACAATAAACTGGACTGGGCTAAAAACACCACAGCACTTTACAGGAAGGGCCAGAGTCGTCTCTATTTTTTGAGGTGACTGAGGTCCTTCAACATCTGCCAGAAAATGCTGAGGATTTTCTATGAGTCTGTTGTGGCCAGTGCGATCCTCTATGCTGTTGCATGCTGGGGGAGCAGGCTGAGGGTCGCAGATGCCAACAGACTTAATAAACTAATCCGTAAGGCCAGCAATGTTGTGGGGATGGAGCTGGACTCCCTCAAGGTGGTGTCAGAGAGGCGGATGCTGTCCAAGATAAAGACAATGTTGGATAACACCTCCGACCCACTCCATGACATGCTGGTCAGTAACAGGAGCACGTTCAGTGAGAGACTGAGGTTACCGAAAAGCACCACTGAACGACACAGTAAATCATTCCTGCCTGCCTGTCTGTCTTGTCTTAATGTTGGTTTAAAATGGAGCACTGTAACAAAAAATAATTTCCCCCAGGGATCAATAAAGTATTCTGATTCTGATTCTGATTAATATACTGCAACAACATGGGAATAGAGCAGCTGCGAGAGAATTCAACATTAATGAATCAATGTTACGGAAGTGGAGGAAGTGCAGTTTTTGGCTTTCCCCGTATTTCAAAAGTGCTTTATCTCTTTGTTATGACTGTCGCCCGCCATAATTTGAAGAGGATAATGGTTGGTCGTGTCCAAATTCATGGGCTGCATCCTCCTGAGGCCGCATTTGTAGACCGATTACGTCACAGCGACGTGCCGAAGGCTGTCCAAATTCGTAGACTCCTCCGAATGCAGCCGACAAATGCGTCCTCCTTTTCCCCGAATTTGAAGGATGGGTCGGGTGTGTCCTTCGTGGCCTACCATATCCCAGAATTCATAGCGCGGCCCAGCCAAACTCCAGTTTCCAACAATGGCGGCCGCTACTAAGTTTTAAAATTACTCATACTAATCTTTCTGTGTCACAAAATAAACTTTTAACATATTTTCATGCGAGAAAGTAGCTGTGTAAACATCAAATATCTGCTCGGTTTATCAAGGTATCGCATATTTGCAAAAGTGCTTCGACGTTTTCGGAGACGTCTGCTACCCAGCTAGCCGGGAGCTCGAGGGTTACTGATGCGGCCGAGAACGGCACAACTCCCGGCACATCATTTTCAGATCACCGCGGACTATCGCTGCTCGATTTAAACGTAATGTATAAGTCACTTAGACAACCTAAAAATTTTATTGTTGGGCTTTTTTTCAGTGTTTTGTTTCTTCGTGAGTAAATCGGTTTGGCTAAGATTAAAGTTATTAGATTAGATTAGATAAAATAAAACTTTATTAATCCCCCGGGTGGGTTCCTCCTTGGTTTTTACACAGCTGACTAAACGTGAAACAGAAAACTGATTAAACAGAAGTATGAGACAGTCGAGAATTTACGCCAGTGTCCTGTTATATTTTAGATAGCAAGGAGCAGACGGCTGAGTTTATTAAACTCCACCGAGACAGCGGTGACGCTAATCTGAAGGCTAGACCATCCAATTTCACGGCCGTTTACTTCCGGCCTACTCGACCTTCTGAGGACCCGGCCCACGTAGACCGCGAAGGCTGGGTCCTCAGGAGGATGCAGCCCATGAATTTGGACACGACCAGCGTAGCCGCTGCGATGCTTTAGACCAAAAAAGGCACAGCTTGATGACATCATCAACATGCGCTATCGCGATAGAGCGATATATATATATATATATATATTAGGGGTGCAACGATATTCGTATCGATATTGAACCGTTCGATACAGTGCTTTCGGTTCGGTACGCATATGTATCGAACAATACAATTTTTTTCAATTTTTTTTTTTTTTTTTTTTGTGTCCCGTTTGGATCTATAGCCATCAGAATTGTTGTCTTGAGGCCAAGAAAGATGCCAAGAGGATTTATTTTAAGTGGATCATCATATTGGTCCATTTGATTGACCTTTATTATAATTATGAATTTATTTTATTTTCAGTTGCAAACGGGACAGACATGACTGTGGGATAGGACAGGGGGAAAGAATGAAAGAAAGAGGGGGAGAGAAAGAAAGAAAACCAAAGGGGAGAAAAAAAAAAGAACAATACAAAATTTGTAATTTATTTTATCAACTTTCCTTCTGACGATGCTGTCTGTGTTGAGCACTCAGTGAATCTGCATTTGACTACTCCGCCTAGGCTCGAGAGTGCAGCCTAGGCGGAGTAGTCGAACGCAGATTCACTGAGCACTCAACACAGACAGCATGGTCAGAAGGAAGAGCGCAGGGCAAGCTAGCGAGACAGAAGTGGACCTCCCCACCCTCATTCAGATCTGGCGTTTGGAATTATTTTGGTTTTCATGTGACGTATGACCCTGAAGGTAAGCGAGTCATGGACTAAAGTAAAACAGTATGTTGGATGTGCCATGCAATGTTCAATTACATGGGTGGGAGCTAGTGTGTTAGCGCAGTTAGCTCGTTAACGTGTTGGCCGTCTAGCCCCTCTGTATAGGGTAGCTCGTTAACGGAGATTTGCCGTGTTGTGGCGTTAAGGTTATTTCAACGAGATTAACCTGAAAGCACTAGTGGGAACACAACGAATATGACTGCACATTTACACCGACATCATCCTAGTGCAAAGACAAAAACAACAAGCATGCATGCTACAAACTTTAGCCGAGTCATTTAGACAGCTGTTAGCACAGGATTCTCCTTATGGAGACCTGATATGTTTAATATGCTGCTGAGAATATAGCCCAGAAGAAGCGGATAGTATAGCTTTTATTTTGGAAAGAGACATTTCTCTGTAATAAACTCTCTTTTCCAAAGATGAGTGATTCCTCAATCAGATACAGGGCTCGCAATATCGCTAGCCCGATGTCCCGGGGCTATCTCTGCCCTGCCTGTCGGGCTATTGTAGGAAGGAAAAATATATGTCAATGCTTTTGCATTCTTTCAGAAATGTAGCTGGGTAATTTTGTCATTGGGTGAGCCACTGTCAATATGTGACATATTGAAATCGTGTTTGAATTTGCGCTTGTTTTTTTGCTTTCACTTTGCAATCGCGCGAACTGTGTATAGAGAGCGACAGCACTGATCTGTGAGTGATGATAATTTGTGCACCAATTCCTCTGACATCGTCTTATTAATTGTTAGCTTACTATGCAAACATGACAAGTGAAATCTCCCGCAGCTTAAACATGTGAGAGGTTGATCGCGCAGAGAATCGCTGAGCTTATGTGAGTGCGCGTGTAAAAGCAGCAGGATATATATTTTAGTTCTGCTGAGCCAAATAAGACAGGTCAGGGTGAAGAAGTGACAGCCAAAGAAAAGCTTACCACAAAACGGAGAAGTTATGACAAATCAGACTATAAGGCAAAAAGAAAGTGCAGCTTTATGGTTTCATGGACAGAAGAATTTCTGTGGCTGCAATATGACGAGCTAAAAAACAACACGCACAAGGGTTAGGGTTAAATTTAAAAACTGTACTTTTGTGTTAAAATATATATTTATAATTTTAATAAATGACAAATTAAAAAGGCATGAACATTTTTTTTGTATCGAAAAAATATCGAACCGTGACACCAAAGTATCGAACCGAACCGTGAATTTTGAGTATCGTTGCACCCCTAATATATATATATTTATTTTTTTTATTTTTATTTTTTTTATTAGTAATATAAACATACAAACAAAATGCACCATATATTACAGATTCAGAGAATAGACCTTTCTTACATATTAGGAACTTTCATGCATAGTGAAAATAAAATACAAAGATGGGGTCACATAATTCAACAAATTATTAACTCACTAAATCAAAATCTTCTATAAAGGAAATAAAAGAAGCAGCCTTTTTCTACTTAACTAAAGTCAAAGATTTAACCAACAGGTTTAAGTCGTTTTTCCAGTAAGCTAGTGTTGGTTTAGTCTTAAAAAAACGACATTTATGTATAAAATGCTTGCACAAGATTAATAACACATTAACACCATAATTAGCTTTCTTTTCTTTCAAAAACACTCCAAACATTATCATATTTAGGGTAAATGGGGTAATTTGAATCCCACTGGAATAAAGCCAGGTATGAAAATCCAACCAAAATATTTGTATAAAATTGCACAAAAAGAATAGATGATCCAAATCCTCCTCTTCTGTTTCACAAAATGCACAATTACCTGTTTCTATTTTGAATCTATCACTAAGGAGTCTATTTGTCGGGTAAATTTTATTCAAGATTTTAAATTGGACTTTAGGGGGGATAGGGAAGGTGATATAATCAGTTCTTATTTTTTCAATTTCTTCCCTTTGGAAATCTTTTAATATGTAATTACGTCTAAGTACATTTGGAGAATAAAGACTCCTTAATGAAGATCTAAGAAACTTATTGTTGTATTTAACATCACAAAATCGAATACCATCTATATATAATTGCCTTAACTTGGGGGAGATGTCAGAATATATTATATCATTTACAACTATGTTTTTAAGTGACAATGGAATGGATTTTATAACCCGATTAAATTTACTTTTAGAACATTGGATATTAAACTTCTGGCAAAAATCTTGATGTCCTAGAACATGTCCTTCCTCATCTACAAAATGGGCAATTGCCCAAACACCTTTTGATAACCAATCTTGAATAAAAATAGATTTTCTGTTTATCAGCATATATCTATTGTTCCAAATTGGGCTATTATGTGGAGTGAAATTATGTTTAAATAACATTTTCCAATAAAGAAGGACCTGTTTATGGAATTCAGAGTTTAGCAGGTAGCTTAGTAATTTCAAAGTCACACTTTAGGAGAAAGTCGATACCCCCCAGTGTGTTGAAGACCTTATTTGGTATAAAAAACCAAATGGAGTGTGGATTATTTAGGAAGGATTTTAACCATTTAAGTTTCAAAACACCATTCATTACATCAAAATCAATTGCGTTTCCACCGCCTTCAATGTATGGTTTAACCAAATCATCTTTAGATATATAATGGCACTTATTCCTCCAAATAAAATTAAAATTCAAGCCATTAATTGTCTTAATAACTTTATTCGATATTGATAAAGAGTAAGCTGGATATATAAATCTAGATAAACTATCCATTTTGGTTAATAATATTCTTCCAAAAATTGTGATGTCTCTCTGTAACCATTTATTTAAGATTGTCTTACATTTGTCAACATTATCTAAAATATTTACTTTTTCTAAGACTTTGTGATCTTTTGAAATTGTGATGCCCAAATATTTTACCTCCTTCTTCACCTTTATATCGTACAGTGATTGTGAATTACACTCTTTTAATGCCAATAATTCACATTTATTTATATTTAACTTTAAGCCTGAAGCTTTTGAGAATGTAGTGATTATTTGTTTTACCAGGGGGATCTGATGTTCATTTTTTAAGAAAAGAGTAGTGTCATCTGCAAGTTGACTAATTATTAAAAGATTATCCATAATCTCAATTCCAACAACGCTGCTGTTTTTAATTAGAATTGCGAGCATCTCCACAACCATTATGAACAACAACGGAGAGCTTCCACACCCTTGCCTAATTCCTCTTTTAACGCTAAACCTTTTACCAGTGCCATAGCCTAATGACACAGAGCTATTTATATCATTATACAGTATATCTACACTGAACAAAAATATAAACGCAACACTTTTGTTACTGCTCCCATTCCCCATGGGTTGGACGTAGAGACCTAAAATTCATTCCAGATACACAATATAACCATCCCTCCCAAACAGTGGTCACAAATCAGTCCAAATGTGTGGTAGTGGGCACATCTGCTATATTGAGATAATCCATCCCACCTCACAGGTGTGCCACATCAGGATGCTGATCTGACATCATGAGTAGTGCACAGGTGTACCTCAGACTGCCCACAACAAAAGGCCACCCTGGAATGTGCAGTTTTTTGCGCTATTGGGGGTCTGGGGACCCAGAACCGGTCAGTATCTGGTGTGACCACCATTTGCCTCATGCAGTGCAACACATCGTCGCATGGAGTCTATCAGATTGTCAATTGTGGCCTGTGGAATGTTGGTCCACTCCACTTCAATGGCTGTGCGAGGTTGTTGGATATTCGTGGGAACTGGTACACACTGTCGTATACGCCGGTCAAGCACATCCCAAACATGCTCAGTGGGTGACATGTCCGGTGAGTATGCTGGCCATGTAAGAACTGGGACATTCTCAGCTGCCATCTGCCCTGAACAATGTGAACCATGATTCATCCGTGAAGCGCACACCTCTCCAACGTGCCAGACGCCATCGAATGTGAGCATTTGCCCACACAAGTCTGTTATGGCGACGAGCTGGAGTCAGGTCAAGACCCCGATGAGGACGACGGGCATGCAGTTGAGCGTCCCTGAGACGGTTTCTGACAGTTTGTGCAGAAATTGTTTGGTTGTGCAAACCAATTGTTCCAGCAGCTGTCTGGGTGGCTGGTCTCAGACGATCTTGGAGGTGAACCTGCTGGATGTGGAGGTCCTGGGCTGGTGTGGTTACACGAGGTCTGCGGTTGTGAGGCTGGTTGGATGTGCTGCCATATTCTCTGAAACGCCTGTGGAGACGGCTTATGGTTGAGAAATGAACATTCAATGCACGGGCAACAGATCTGGTTGACATTCCTGCTGTCAGCATGCCAGTTGCACGCTCCCTCATTGCTTGTGGCATCTGTGGCATTTTGCTGTGAGACAAAACTGCACATTCCAGGGTGGCCTTTTGTTGTGGGCAGTCTGAGGTACACCTGTGCACTACTCATGATGTCAGATCAGCATCCTGATGTGGCACACCTGTGAGGTGGGATGGATTATCTCAATATAGCAGATGTGCCCACTACCACACATTTGGACTGATTTGTGACCACTGTTTGGGAGGGATGGTTATATTGTGTATCTGGAATGAATTTTAGGTCTCTACGTCCATCCCATGGGGAATGGGAGCAAAAACAAAAGTGTTGCGTTTATATTTTTGTTCAGTGTATTATCTTCCTAAATTTATCCCCAAATCCAAATCGAGTTAGTGTTTCTAAAATAAAAGGATGTTCTACTGAATCGAAAGCTTTATAAAAGTCCAAGAAAAGAATAAAACTGTCATCACTAATTAGATCATTGTAGTCCAGTAAGTCTAAAACCAATCTGATATTATTATGAATGTTCCTGTCTTTCAAAAACCCTGATTGTGTCTCACTAATTATACTTGAAACCCCTTGTTTGAGCCTTGTTGCAACTGAGCTAGAGAAAATTTTATAATCTGTATTTAATAAAGTTATGGGCCTTAAGTTATCCAATTGTCGTTTATCTTTGTTTGGTTTAGGAATTAATGTAATTAATCCTTGTTTCATGCTAGACATCAATTCTCCCTTTTCAATACTGGCCAGTATAGCTTTGAATAAAATTTCCCGTAAGTCTTCCCAAAAAAATTGGAAGAAATTAACTGTAAGCCCATCTGGACCAGGGGATTTATTAAGTGCCATTTTCTTAACAGATGCATCTAACTCTTCAATTCTGAAGTCAGATTCACATAATTCCTTAAATGATTCATCAATTTTAGGGATCAGATTATCTATTTGATCAAAAAAGACATCACAATCTGCTTGGGAGAACTGTGAGGAGTATAAATTGGAATAGAATGTATAAGTTTCATTCTCCAAAATTTTAGGGTCGTCACATTCAATGCCATCAATTAACAGAGAAGATATAAAATTTCTTTTCTGTCTGCTCTTTTCTAAATTAAAAAAATATGAAGAATTTCTTTCCCCCTCCTCAATCCACTTGGCCCGTGAACGCACAAAAGCTCCTTCTGCTTTATTTAGGTAGAGCTGATCTAATTTAGTTTGCAACTCCATAAGTTTACTCCTTTCTTGGGTATTTAGATCATCTTTACTACAGCAATAAGTAATTTCTTGGAATAATTTACATTCATATTCTCTTTGCTTTTGACTTATGGTTTTACTGAATTGAATACTAAATTCTCTAATTTTGAATTTAATGAATTCCCATTTACTGGTATAGCCTACAATTAGATGATCAGCCATAATATCTTTTATAATTTTTCTGACTATGTCGCAGTAGTCTTCATTTTGTAAAAGTTTGGCATTGAACTTCCAATAAGTTCTTTTATTTGATTGTCTAATTTCCGATTCTAAGCACAGTTCAATAAAGCAATGATCAGATAGAGGTGCATTTGACATCACAACTTTTACAGTGTGCCTAAGAATGATGTCACTTCCTAGCCAATAGTCTATTCTAGATTTACAAGCTCCATTTGGTTTAAACCAAGAAAAGCTCTTAAATCCTGGATTTCTTACTCTCCAAATATCTGTCAAGTTGTTATTTATCAAAAAATCTATAATTAGGTTATTTTTTTGTGGTCTACCTGTCCTTGAGGGCCATCTATCAGTCCATTCATCAGGAGTCATGTTCCAATCACCACCCATTAAAATGTATTCTGTAGGGTATCGATCTTTAAGTTCAAAAATATTTGAAGTTATATCTTCTAACATAATTTTATTCTGACTTTCATTATTATATCCATAAACGTTGACTAAAATGAAAAACAAACTTTCAACTCTCATTACAGCAATCAACCAATGACCATTCAAGTCAGTCCGTTGTAGTACAAGATCCCCGGGAAAGTTATTGAATAAAATTGCTACACCCCCCGACCTCGTTGAGCCATGGCTAAACAGGATTTTGCTACCCCATTGGTTTGACCAAAAAGATACATCACTATCAGATGAATGAGTCTCTTGTAGAAAAATACAGTTTGATTTTTTACTTTTGCAGTACAAAAATAAGGCTTTTCTTTTAACAGATTCTCTTAAACCCCTAACATTTAAAGAACCAAAACAAATGTTAACATTCAACATGAACTATAGACAGAATATCACTCACCACGTGAGAAAAAGAAGGAAAAAAAGTACTAAATGCTGAGCTCCATAGACCGCTAACAAGTTTCCACTATTTCAGTTTTTGTCATTTTTAGTTCTCCTGTCTTTCCTCAACTTTGCGTCCATCAATGAAGGCATGTGGACCACGAAAGTAGGCTCGTTTACCCACACGTCTTGCTTCCTCCACCAGAGGCCATAGGCGCTGTCGATCTTGTATGTCCTCCTGCGGCAACATCTCTGCGAAACTGATGCCTTCTTGCTTGCAGGTTGAAGAGTCTTTGGTGCGCCTCCACAACTCTTCTTTAATTCGCCTCTGTGTGAATAGAATAATGATGTTTCTGTTTCTGCCATCAACTCATTTCCCTAAACGGTGGACAATATCAACGGCCTCTTCTAAGTTCAAGTCAGGGGCAATCTTCTGAAGCGTTTGCAAAACCTTCACTCTAATGTTTTCATCTTTGTCTTCCTTCATCCCTTTCAGTTTTAGGCACCACCTCATTCGGTAGCGCTCCTGTTCTCTCACTCTTCTTTTCAAGTCTTCATTGTCTTTAAGCAGCTGTTCATTCGCATTTGCCAGTTTAACAACTTTCAGTTTGCAATCAACTATCTCTGCAGCATTAAACTCTACAGCCTTAGCCAAGCTGGCAACCATAGCTGCACTTTGTCTGTTTTGTTCCTTGATATCCTCCAGTTGTGCTTCAAATTTTTTGTCAAGTCCCATAATGGCTTCAAAAATAGTTTTATTGGAGATATCGTCTTCCTTCTCTGAAGATTTTGTTCTTTTCTCCTCTGGCGGTTGTTTTGAAGGAGTTGGCGGCGCCGAGTCTGCTCCCCGTTCTCGCTTGTTTAAGCCCACGTTGGCAGCTTCAGTGTTAGCATAGCCATGGTCACTGACTTTAGCATGCGACGACGTCTTAACATTGGGGTTTGATGGCACAAATTGCAGCTTTGCATTCTTAATAACCTTTTGGGCATCCATAGTTATAATTCGAGTGGAAAGAGAATGAAGTTACTTAGTAAATTTTGCGGTCTTTCGGAGCTCCTGAAAAAAACACGACTGTTCAAGCCGCCATCTTGGTGCCTCCCGATAGAGCGATATAGTCAGAGGCCCTTTCTCAATTCTAAGTACGCAAGTATGTACTCGCGTTCTCGGCGAGACCGGATTTGCCGAGACCGCACGGGAGCACGGACTTGCCGGAAACGGGAGCACGGACTCGCAATTTGTACAATTGGAACACCGGCATACTTGATGATGTCACAGGTCCAGAGTTTTTACTGCCGTCCCCTCTTAATTTAACTGTGAGTAATATGTTATGAAGCTTAACTTTAATCACAGCCAAACCGGTTTACTCAGGAACAAATAAAACACTGAAATAAGCCAAACATTAACATTTAGAAGTGATCTAAGTGACTTATATATCATGTTTAACCTCAGTGGTGAAATCTCTATTAATAAAAATAGTGTACATGTACATACGTGTACATACCTTAATAAAAGGGGTGAAAACGATGTGCTGGGAGTCCGCTGTTCTCGCCGGCTCTAATGATCCTTGACCTCGCTGTCTGCTATGGAGCTGGCGGGTCACAGACGTCTCCGAAAACGTCGGAGCGCGTTTGGAAATATATGATATCTTGATAAATCGAGCAGATATTTGAAGTTTACACAGCTACATTCTCGCTTGAAATAACTTAAATGTTTATTTTGTGACCCAGAAAGAGTAATATTTAAAAGTTTTCAGCCCCGCTCGTCCGCCATTGCCGCGTTTGAGTTTTGGACGAAATGCATTCTGGGATATTTAGCTGTACCAAGTCCACACAACTCACCACCGATGCATGCTCGATAAAACGGGCGGAGCGAGAACTCGGCTTGATGCGTACTTCGAATTGGAACAGTACTTGGTCTCCGACTGATGACGTATCACGAGTAGACGAGAACGCAAGTACGCAAATTGAGAAAGGGCCAAAATCTCTATGTTATCTCCTGAGAACAAATAATATGATGTGGGTGTGTCTGCAGGCTTCAGCACTGTGAGCATCAAACACAATAAAAGACTCACAAGTTCCTGCTCAAAGGTCAGCTGCCTTCAGATCAATCATTAACCTGCAGCAGGTTGTGGCCTGATGTGTTTGTAAGAGTTTCACTTTCAGGAGGAGAAGATTTAAACGAGTCACACAAATGTGAACTACAAAGTCTGTGACACACAATTTAGTGCAAACTGCATGAAATCTGACCTGAAGAAATCCAGTCTTCTGCCTGTTGTGGTTGTGACAGCTGCTCGTAGGAGAGTTTGTTTGTAGGAGGTGGAGATGTTCTCAGATCAAGTGCGTAATCGTCTCTTTGTGTAGACGCTAAAAGCTGTGAGCCAAAACTCTCTGCTCTGAAACTCTTCACTCAGTCCTCACGCTGAGAGTTTAGAGGCTGAACTTCTTGTTCCTCCATAACACTTTTCATGAAACAGCAGAAATGAGCTTGTGTTTCTCAGCAGTGCGCACACAGAGAACCGATCCTCTCTGCTCAGTCTGAACAAATCAAAGTGAAACGTCAGTGAAAACACAGCTGCTGATCAAACTGTGTCAGATTAATGCCTCAATGTTTCACTGTGAGGTTAAAAAATACATAAAAATGATTTAAAGAAGTAGGAGGCAGATTTTCACAATAAGAGCACTTTGTTTTTAATTCAGTTAATGTCAAACTGTCATCAACACCTCTGTGTTGTCTCCGTCTCTGAGCAGATTCAGGCATTACTCAAATAATAAAGGCTTTTTTTCACTATTATACTTTTCATTAGTCTCCAGGTTGATGATTATAAACAGAATTATTAAAGTTTTTATCATTTCAGGCTGAAAATCAACATGAATTTGGTTCTAATCAAAGAAGCTCCTTTAATGTGTGTCATTAAAATCCTCACACAGGCTTAAAAAGGCGACATTAACATTAAAATAAATGAAAGAAGCTTCAGCTGAGAGCTTCATGCAGTCATCATCAGCAGCTCATAGCAGTCACAGCTCTTTATTACGCAGCTTTGCAGGATTTAAAGTGGCTGAAGTGTCAGAGTTTGTGTGAGAAGCTGCTTCATGGACAGCTGTACACACGTCTTTATTATTTCTTCATAAATCAAACACACAGGTTTGTCTGCAGATGATTTAAAGTGTGTCGTTGTGCAGTTAAAGCTGTTTGTGTGACGCCCTGACCTCCTGTGAATGAAACAGCCAATCAGATCCATCAGAGAGAGAGCAGGAAGTGTTGTGTGTTTGTGACAGAACAAGGAAACAGTGATGATGATGATGAACATAAAGGTCCTCTGATGTTTCCTGTTACAGTAACGCTTGTTCATCTGTTGCTCTCCTACACTTTCCTATAAATAAAGGAGAAAAAGTCCGTTTAGTTTCATTTCCTACAGCTCAGAGTTACACTTCACATTCCTGCTGTCACATCAAAAAGCTTCACTTTGGTCCAACATCTACATGTTAACATGAAACACAGACAGACTCAGAACATCTGGAACATCTGCACTTTGACCCAAACTGTTATAGCCAGGATATTTTATTTTATTTATTTATATTCTGCCTATTAGCTTAGCACAACAACAACAACAACAAAAAGGCGCTCTCTCACCCAGGAAACACGCAGAGAGAGAGAGCATCACCCTGTAACCATGAACCATGGTAACCGTAATGCTGCCGACTGGAACATAAGAACATCACAGCTGTCAATATATATATATATATATATATATATATATATATATATATTGCAGCTGGATAGCGTAGTGGTTAGACTACACGCCTTTGGAACAGAGGATCGCAAGTTCGATTCCTGCCTGGGGCGTCTGTATCCAGTAAGGGTCCTAAGGCTAGACCCCCTATGCTAAGCAAGCCTACCGCAGACATGAGCGAGACAGATAAATATGAAGGCATGCCGGCTCGGACGTCGCCCGGATCAACAAGGTCCGCGTCAGGTGTTGAGGAACCAGGGCACCCTGACGAAAAGTGGGCTACTGGAACAAGAAGGCATCGGTGGGCAAGGGACGATCGGAGCACTAGGTGCGGTGACTCCCAAGATAGGCGAGTGGCTCCAGCAGATCCCGGGAACAACATCGGAGATCTCTGTCCAGAAGAGCGCAGTCCTGGGAACAGCTAAGATACTGCGCAGGACCCTCAAGCTCCCAGGCCTCTGGTAGAGGACCCGAGCTTGAAGGATAAACCGCCCGCAGGGGCGTGCTGGGTGTTTTTTTTTTTTTATATATATGCCTCTCCCCACCGCAGGGAAAAGGGTAACACCACCTGGGTCTGGGTGCAGTTCCCCCCTCCAGGGGCAAGGGTACCTAGACCCGGTTCGTAGAGTACGCTTGGGGAGTGTGATCGTGTATACAACGTCTCTTTATGTCTGTCTCCACGTTGGTTGAGTGTGGAGTAAGTGCACATGAGAGCATGAGGGTGGGAATGGATGTTTGTATCTGTGTGTTCCTGTATGTCTGTGTCTATATGTCAGGTTGGGTATCAGACGCCACCTCTCTGGGGACATCTCGGGCCCTCCAAGGTTTGGAGGCCTATCTCCACCCACCACCACTTCCCCTGCCAGTAATTACTGGCAGGGGAAGTATTTAGTATTTAATATTTAGTATTTACTGTCATATTCCCATATATCATTGTGATGTTGTTTATTCTATTATTCTTGTTTTCTTCTGCTTGTTTTCTTTTTTTTTTCTCAACAGGTGATCCAGGTGATCGATAGATGCATTTTTTTTCTGCCCGTTCTGTTGGTTTTTGTTTTTTGCCCTTCTCCCCCGTCCCTCTTCTCAGCTGTTTCTCTTTCCCTCTTTCTTTCTCCCCTTCTTTCCTCCAGTCAAGTCTGTCCCGTATTCAGCAAGTGAAAATAAAATAAACAATAAAAGGTGAATCAAACGGACCATTATGGCAAGGCTGGGATGGTCAATTTGGTAAAGTAAATCCGTTGGGCATCTTTCTTTGCCTTTAGACAAGAATTCAAAAGAGCCAAACGGGACAGGCAGAAAAAAAAAAATTTCTCCCCTGTTACATTCACATTTTCTCCAACATTCTCTCAACAACACTGTAATTTCATCATCAACATATAGCCTGTAACTACAGTTTTCTTCATACAAAATCTCAGTAATCCTGTGGTAGAGAAACATCATTAAGTTGTGTCCTGCTGTAAATCACATGATCAAATCACATGATTAACCATCGGCTGTAAAAAGAAATGTAAATGTTAGCGCTGCGCAGGTGTATACACTCTTTCAGTAATCTCTGTGAGCAACACAAGGTAGTGAATGACACACACATGGTAAATTCACAGACACAGAAAAATTTAAACTAAAAAGGTTAAATTTTCAGAGTTCACATAGTCATGTGACCCAAGTTTCCTCCTCTGGTCTCCTTCTGCTCCTGCAACAGAGACACACACAGAGATACATCCACACCTTTGTCAGGTGGGGGTTGACTTCACACAATGGTGTTAAGTCAGTCAGTCAGTTGCCCATTTATTTTAAAATTCTTACTCATTCACTCAGTGATTCCTTCTTTTGCTGATTGTGGAAATTATCGTCGCATTCGTTTCCACGCTCAGCAAAACGACATCATTTCAAAAAGAAAAAGAATTTAGACTGGATTTCCTCGTTGAATCCTTTTGGACAGGAACTTGTTTCCTGATTGTCCCAAATAAGAGCCCATTTTAATTTTGGAGAAGCTCACTTTGCAACAGTTTTCTCGACGACGCTTCGATTCTAATCGTGCAGATCTGCTCAAACAGAGATCATCAAACAAAACTTTCAGTGCACCATGAAAGTAACAAAATAAAAGAAAGAAAATAAAGGAAATCAAAGGAAAGATAGTGTTAGATTTGTATTGTTGATTGTCATTTATGCTTAGAAATATTTACTTATATATGCTTAGAGTTTTGTAATTAGTTGTAGAGTGGTAGAGGTTTTGATCCTTGATAGTCTGCAAACTTTGTGTGTATTAGACAGCACTTTGGGAGCATGAGAGGTCATACCGTGTCTTATTGTTTTATGGTAGGATTAACGTAGTTGCGTCTGTTCTAGTCTAAGTGCTCTTTGTTTAGATGAACTGCAGGACTTCCTCACCGTGTTATCTAGGATGAACCATCTAGGGTGAGGGGGAGGCTACCCTCTTCCTGACCAAGGATGTTTGACCCTTTGATCAGCAGTCCCCACACACACACACACACACACACACACACACACACACACACACACACAGGCAAGGTACTCTTTGTTTGTATGTAGACGTCATATGTTAATGAACTTATGCATATTCATGTAACCTCAATAAAAGGACAGTGTATGGGAGAACGGACGAGACCAACTGGAGTCAAGCGGTTGTCCGGTTCTCTCCCGTGCACGAGTAACATGAAGAACTTTGCCTATTTGTGTCTTGCTTAGCAGTGTAATTATATTGTCTTAACGTTCCAGCGAATAGGTTTATGCTACAAACCTAACATTAATTGGTCCTTCGATGCCGGAGCCCTGGAATCGCATTCACCGAGGGGAGGAGAGGCACGCTGAAAGTCTGACGTCAGCCAGGAAGTTCCTGTGGATTCGCGGTCTGTCTTTTCTCCTCGATGAATGACGGTCGGCGGGATTCGGGCTGATATTACACTCTAAGCAACGCCAAGTAAGTTTAAAGAGGCCGACTCTATAACCGTGTCGTTGTGCAGTCTCCGCCACTGTGTGAGGCGTTGAGAAGAGGCCGACTCTATAACCGTGTCGTTGTGCAGTCTCCGCCACTGTGTGAGGCGTTGAGAAGTTCGCTACTTTGTGTAGCGATACCCGGGTTCCTTGCTACTTTGTGGAGCAAGAGGTTCCTCGCTACTTTGTGTGGCTAGAGGTGAGTTCTCCGCCGCTTTGTGGGGCATTGAGAAGTTCCGCGGGGTCCAGATTGTGCTGGACGATAGGCCTATTTTGTGTTGTTTTTGTTGTCGTCGTCGTCGTTGTTGTTGTTGTTGTTGTTGTGTGAGTGTGTGCGGAGCAGAACATGTGGTCTGTGACACCGACTGTTGTTGTTATCATGGGTTTCTAAGCAACCAAGAGTGAGTCGGAGGGAGACAGACGTTTGTGCTGGACTTTGCTCCTGGCAGCACAAAGTATTTATGTAAAAAAGAGAGGGAGCGACGGCTCCACAGCTGCGCGGGTTCACGCGAGCGCGGTCACGCGGGTTTCACGCGGACCTGAGCCGTGCGGTTAATCGCAGGCTTAAAAATGGAAGAGATTAAAATGTTAGAAGTTTTCAGAAAACACACCAGCCTTGAAGAGCGTGTGGAGAAGGCCAGCCCACATCAGCAGCTATGCTCTGGTGGGTGGCTGTCCCCCCACCCCTTGCTGACACAAAACGTTAACTCTTCAGCCTGTGTGCCAGACCATAGACGTAATTGAGGTGGATAGTTGTTAAAAGTCATCTACATTGTCATCTGAGGTGAAGTGATATAGATAAATATTTAAACTACTGAAGTGCATAGAGGCACTTGACCTGTGTGGAAGACTGTCGTCTTATTATGAACCATTGTTGAGATGTAGAGCACACCTGTGAAAACAACTAATATGCTGAACCCTGTATGAAACATCTAAAAGTACATGATGGAGAAGCTGAGTTGAATATGAAAGTGTAAGACTTTGCCACTGTGGGCAGAGCAACTACTGTGTGATGTTGCGTTGCAGTTTTTTTTTTTTTTCTTCTGAGCTGATGAGCAGGCTACACATTATCAGATCGAGAGCTGTCTGAGAACTACTCTAAGAGAGGGAAACAGCGCTATGATAACTGTGATAACTGGAGTGTGCAACGTTTCCATGAGCAGTTTTCCTGCATCTTGACTTGTGTGTAGAGTGTTCATAACATCGGCATCATGTTTTTGATTATTTGTTTGTTGGGTTGAAAAATAGTTAAATAAACTGGTGATCATATTTACGGATCACCATGGCACATATCATCAGCCATGTGATTTATTTTTGCAGATGACAAAGTGAGTGTGAATGTGTCTGACATCACAGTGTTTGTGCACTGTGCAAGAGTAATTGCCTTTGATTGTGAGTGACAGCGGTGATTTTGCAGGTTACCAGCTATTGTAAATAAAAAAAAAAAAAAAAGAGTGAATAAGAGGGAGAATTTATATTGTAGGAAAAAATAATCATAGGAAAAAGGTTTTGTGTTGATCAACCAAAAAAAACAACTATAATTTCATTTTCTGCTTTTAAGAAAGGACTGTTCACAAAAACACAGAGCGAGAGAGAGAGAGAGATATGTGTTGATTAAGCAGTGATGATAATAATGAAATGTCTTAGTTTGTCACTTTCAGGTGAAAAGCAGACCTGAATCAATTTTCCACATGCAGCGGTCGGAAGAAAGTTATAGTTTAACATCATTGGAAACATGCAGGCCAAGTTTCTGGCTGACTTATTTACAGTGCCATGTGTTTCTCAACCTCACAAGCGAGCTCACTCCTCCCTGAAGATAAGGAATGCAGCTCCATGATAAAGAGACAGCAGCAAGTCCTGAGCACAAAAAGTCCCAGCAAAGCAGCAGCAATGTGGATAAACAGCAGCAGAAGAAAGCAAACCCATCTTCCTGTCTGATTGGATGAATTCCACGGAGGGGCGAGCAAGATGGCGGTGGCAGCATGTTGAAATGCTCAAAAAGGACTGAGTGACTCGGGCAAGCCACATGCAGCTAGCATGCTGGCTAGCGACATGAAAGAAATGGACCCTTCGTGATGCGTTCAACGTGCCAGCGCTGTGGTGGGAAAGGCTCCATCATAAACACGCCCTGCGCCGAGGTTCAGGCCAAGAAGAAGAAGACGATGACTTCCAAGCCCAAGAAGGTCGGCCTCAGCGTGGGCGAGCTGATTGTGAAAGCCGTGGCCGCTCTCAAGAAGGCTCTGGCTGCCGGAGGCTACGATGTGGACAAGAACAAGGCCCGTGTCAAGACCGCCATCAAGAGTCTGGTGGCGAAGGGCACTCTGGTGCAGACCAAGGGCACCGGGGCCTCCGGATCCTTCAAGATGAACAGGGTTACTGAGACCAAAGCTAAGACGCCCGCCGCGGCCAAAGCCAAGAAACCGGCAGCAGCTGCTAAGAAGTCGCCCAGGAAGGCAGCAGCAGCAGCACTTCAGCCACTAGCACGAAGTCAACCGCATCAGAGGACAATAGTGAGAGTGGCTGTGACTTCACTGTGCATGTGAAGAAAACGTTTGAGGAGAACTGAACAGTTGGAGTTTGACATTTGCCACCTGTGGAGTAAAATGGCAAGAAGAGACAGTGGGACACAGGACAAAGCTGAAGGAGAACTGCCGGCTGTTGGACTGTTGAAGTGGGAGAGGACAACAGAGTGAGAAGACTAGGTGAGAACACATAGGAATTATTTAATGTGGGAAATCAAAATTTGGGTTAGCAAACCTGGGGAAAACAAAACTGACTGCTTAAGTTGGAAAATTGAGACGGAGTCTGAAACATTGCGAAAATAGAAACATATACAAAATCACACACACACAAGCAGAACATGCATTAACCCTACTAACAATTCCAAACACAAAATGACTCATGAAGACTCATAGCACATTAGTTAAGAAATGATTAAATAATAGCAGAGAAGTGTGTAGGAAAGGCAGCTTTAAGAACATGCTCTGCTGGAGATGCAGCTCCACAGACATGCATTAGACCTGCCTAATAACACAAACACATGTAATGAAAATTAGCTTGTTATCTTTCATCAGTGTTAAAATAGTGTCAATTTAGCAGACACTTGTTATTAAATACTGAATTTATCTAATGCAAAAAATTGACTCTCCAGGTTGCAGGACAACAGTTTAACTTTTGTGGGAAAAAGGATCCTGGTTTGACCAACCAGTGATCAGACAATAAATTTAGTTGTTAAAATGGTAAATTGGGAGAAGCTTCCTGCTTGATTGAGGCAGCACATGTAATTTACTGTATGAGGGAAATTGTCTTTTGTGATACTATTTTGAACATGCTTTTCTGTCGTCCTGTCAACTTAGTGGGTTAATAGTTGATATGCAAATTAGTGATAGGTTTTAGATTAATGAAAGGTGGCTGAATTCTAGCACGAGTGAATGAGATGTGTTGGAGTTGTTGTGTGTTGAGTGGAGACTCTAAAACACTGAGTTTCCTGCTTTGATGTGCGAGTGAATCCTGTATTTAGATACGCAACTCTGAATACGTCAGAACAGACTGTTTTGTGAAGTGCATGACAGCATGTCACATGTTTTATGATGAAGGGAAAAGGAAAATTGAATAAAATAGATCTGTGGCCTAAATGAGTGAAGAGCACAGACCTGGTAATTAAACTCATAGCTAATAAGACATTAGGATTATGTTGTGTGTTGTGCAGCTGATGGTTGATTTGGAGTGAATCTAGCTGATGATTTTTCTTTTGTTGTAAAGTTGAGCCTGCCGATTAGTATGATGGTATGATGAACCATGCTAATGGTATGATTTACCTGAGATGAGGAGTTTGTGTCATGACTTAACAAGGCCTTTTTATTTTGATACTTTCACAGTGCACTGAAAGTTTTGTTTGATAATCTCTGTTATTTTTCATTTTTATCTTTTGAACAGGCACTGATTTTGTTTGTCTATTTTCTTTTCTTTAAGCAGATCTGCACGTCGGGAATTAAAAATGCTACACGTCGTCGAGAAAATTGTGCCAAGTGAGTTCTCCACATTTAAATGGACTCTGGAGAAAGCCACTTATTTGGGACAATTATTAAATGACAGTCCCAGTCCAAAAGGATTCAGCGATGTAATCCAAACTAAAGTTCTTCTTTTTCTTTTTGAAATGACGTCATTTTGCTGAGAGTGGAAACTAAATGCGACGATAGGTTCCACTATCAGCAAAGAAAGAAAGAATGAATGCATGAATGAGTGAGTGAAAGGAAAACAAACTGACTGACTGGTAAAAGCTGACAAAAGCTGACAAGACTTTACTGATGTAACACGACTGTGTGAAGTTGACCCCCGCCTGGCAGGGGTGCAGATGAGTCTGTGTGTGCTTCCCTTTACAGGAGCAGAAAGATGACAGCAACACTCGAGGTTGCATGATGATTTAACCTTTTAAATGCCATTTTCTGTGTCTGTGCATTTATCAGGTGTGTTATTCATAGGTTTGAGTTGCTCACAGAGATAACTGTGACAAAGTATGCATACGCCTGCGCAAGCGTTAATATTTGCATTTTCTTTTCTTACAGCATGCCAGTTCTTCATGTGAATTGATGATGCGATTTATACCAGGACAACTGGTTGATGTTTTTTCCTACTACAGGATTTCTGGGTTTATGTGTGAGGAAAACTGTGTTTACAGGTTATGAGTGGTGATGCTGTTGCATTGTGTTGATGGGAAAATGTGAAGGTTACTTTGATAATGTGAATAACATGTGTGAAATTTCCTGTGTTGAGAACTGGTGTTACTTCTTTCCACAGCTAGGGTTGACTTTATGGTGTTTTTATGGCACCTCTGGAACCTGTTGACCTGTGTCTGACCTCTGTCTGACTACAGTCAATGTGTATTGCTAATGTTAGTTTCTTTGAGAATGCTGTGGAAGATTCAGCTGAAACGGGCAAGTGACATGAGTAAAACAAATAAGAGATTACGGTAATTATGGAATAGTTTATTATGGGCTCATTTGCTGGCCACTTTTGAACCCATAATAATAATATATGAGTGGAGTGACTTTGCTTAAGAGAAGTCACTGATTACATTAATGTTGCCTGAGTACATGGGATGATCCATGTCTGAGGCGACTTATGAAAATAATTGTAGTTTACTGATTTGAGAAAACCTGCACATGACACTTGTCTTGCTGATGTTGAATGCTTCTTGTCCTTATGATACAATTGTTTACAGGTATGGAGTTTGATTTTACTTCCAGATTTTGTTTTCCAGGCCATGATGGTGTGTATGCAGGCTCCTGGGAGGGCCAGGTGTTAAGCAAACTTAATATGCAAAGCACACTAACATTTTCATTGCAGGATTATAGGTCCGGGGTGGTGCTGCTCCAGGGGAGGAGATGCCCTGATGTTGCCTGGGATATGATCTAGCTAATCTTTTTCTTTAAGACTGGAATCCAGGTTTGGTGAGTTGACGCATGGGTGTGTCCATGCGTCAAGAGGAGGGGTCCAAGGATTAACATTAAACAATGTTTTTTATTATTGTTGCAGTGATTTGTGTGATTAGCCGTTTTATTTACAAATATTAAACCTATGCAAGTGGTGCACCCATGTTCAGATGAGGCTTTGATGGCCTATAAGTGAAGTTCACTGAACTAAAGAATGTGGTTTGATGATTGTTGACATACTCTCCAAATAGTTTGTCTTCCTAGCAAGGAAATACAGGTGCAGCAGTAATCTCCTGAGAAATCTTCAGAGGCCCAGTGAGAAGCGCATAGCTGACAGGACCAGGCAGTGGTTGAGGTCAAAGATCAAGCTGATTGGGGCCCATCATGAGATCAGACCTTGGAGCCACAGCAAGGACCATGAAACTGCTTGCAAAATAGAGGAGAGGATCGTCCACAAGATGGGAGCTGAAGCCAGGAAAGAGGCTTCAGGAGGATCAGAGATCATCTTCAGCACAGCAGACATCACACAGAGAGCTGTGCTACTAAGCTTCCAGGAAATCAAGAGGAGACTTCCCACAGCAAGATTTTAAATACAATGAAAGATTCAATATTGACGCTGAGGAAGACGACTAAGGTGTACGACGTGCTCTGCCTTAAACCTTCAGCAGCGTTGGAACATAAACACTCAGGGGATGAGGAGCGTGCCAAGCTCCATCGACAGCGTAGAAGGAGTTCGAGGATGACATCATGATTCTGTGAAAAGCACAGGAACCAGAAGCTATGGTGGTGATAACAGCAGTTTCCTATGAACATCACCTAACGCTGTGCCACTGTACTGTGCATACGATGACACTCTGAAGGCTGCTGGGATCATAACAGCAGTAAGACAAGAGAACCCTGCACCCTTTCCACAGAGGTGTTTCTCTGCAGAGCGTGGACAATGAAGGAGTCATAAATATCCCCCTCGCAGGATGAAGGCCTGAAGTGAGGTAATGGGAGGCCATAAAACTAGAGTGCTGAGAGGTCTGCAGCTCTGGAAATAGCTGAGAACCATGTTGACAAACAACAAAACTAACTGGTATGTTTGAATGTTTATTCTACATACATTTGGACTCTGGTCCTATGGACAACGATGGAAACAACTGGAAGAGACATTCATGACGCCCTGCAGAACTCAAACCACTCTGCAGAGAGACATGTGATGTGCACACCTGGAGGAAGCATTACCAAGCTGAGATGTTTTTGAAAATGTTACTTTTTTATTTTCACTATTAAATTAACAATTTCTTTGTTTGCTCGTAAGATGCAGTTTGCCATGAGATGAGATCAATGAGGAATGGGATAACTGCTAATACATTTGTTGAACTGTGTACCTTTTCAGTAATTTAGGGTGATTTGACATATGTTTGCATTGAAACTGTCAGACATGAGGTATTCATACCTGGGAACTTTTCAGGCATAAAGGTCAAAAAGGGGGGAAATGTTAGATTTGTATTGTTGATTGTCATTTATGCTTAGAAATATTTACTTATATATGCTTAGAGTTTTGTAATTAGTTGTAGAGTGGTAGAGGTTTTGATCCTTGATAGTCTGCAAACTTTGTGTGTATTAGACAGCACTTTGGGAGCATGAGAGGTCATACCGTGTCTTATTATTTTATGGTAGGATTAACGTAGTTGCGTCTGTTCTAGTCTAAGTGCTCTTTGTTTAGATGAACTGCAGGACTTCCTCACCGTGTTATCTAGGATGAACCATCTAGGGTGAGGGGGAGGCTACCCTCTTCCTGACCAAGGATGTTTGACCCTTTGATCAGCAGTCCCCACACACACACACACACACACACACACACACACACACACACACAGGCAAGGTACTCTTTGTTTGTATGTAGACGTCATATGTTAATGAACTTATGCATATTCATGTAACCTCAATAAAAGGACAGTGTATGGGAGAACGGACGAGACCAACTGGAGTCAAGCGGTTGTCCGGTTCTCTCCCGTGCACGAGTAACATGAAGAACTTTGCCTATTTGTGTCTTGCTTAGCAGTGTAATTATATTGTCTTAACGTTCCAGCGAATAGGTTTATGCTACAAACCTAACAGATAGGCCTTGTTTAAGTCATGACACGTGTTCTTCATGCCAGGGGGATAAATCGTAACAACCCAATTGGCAGGTTCAACTTTAGTAATAAAAGACAAATCAACAGCCAGTTTAATCTCAAACATTCATCCAATCAGCCATACACACAACATACAGCATAACCCTGTTGTCTTAGCACATAATAAGTTTCTTCTCATGTAACTAATATGCATGTAGGGTTGGTATAGTTAATGCATCTTCAGTATGTTTTTGTGGTCCTCTCTCATCACACTTTCATTATTCTCATCACTGCTTAAACAACACACATCTCTCTGTTTTTTTGTTTTTTTTTAAACTGTACTTTTCTCCAAAACAGAAAGTAGCATTACAGCTGTTTCAGACTGAGAAACACCAAACTCTCTCCGTGCTATCATTCATCCACACAACTATTTTATTTCTTTTCGTCCACTGGGCAGGTGACCTGCAGAATCACGTCTGCCCCAGCTGGATACCTTTCACACACACCATGACGTCAGACACTCTCACACTCGCCGAATTGATCAGGAGAAAAACTTTCTTCATCTTCACACTCTGTTACAGAAACACCATATGGTTTTTTTTTTTGTGTTGTGTCAGGGATGGATATGTGGTTGTAACGTTTGTGTTCACTAACTTTACTTTCTGTTTCCTACCCTGCCTAGTCTGTCTTGGACTCAATGCTGCTCCTAATGCCTCTCCATACTCAGCCTTTAATTTCTCCTCCACCTCTGCCTCTGCTCTCTCACACTCTTCTCTGACTCTACTTTCTGCTAACATTCTTGCTCTTCCTAATGCTTTTCTACGGTGTTGTTCTAAAGTAGTTGCAGTGGATTGAGCTGTGCTTTCATCCTCAGGTTTCACAAGAACTTCTTGCAATATTGCTCTTTTAACATTCTGTGCTTCTCTCCTCTTCTGAGTCTGCTCCAGCCACAAC
This sequence comes from Astatotilapia calliptera, assembly GCF_964374335.1. Taxonomy (NCBI): domain Eukaryota; kingdom Metazoa; phylum Chordata; class Actinopteri; order Cichliformes; family Cichlidae; genus Astatotilapia; species Astatotilapia calliptera. Next base: position 7,512,412 of record NC_137424.1, on the reverse strand, counting down.
TTAGCAACTGCTAACTGCAATTCCTTCCTCTGCTTCGCTTTACCTGTTTTACCTGCTACACTTACAGCTATTCTTTCTACCAGCATTTTACACTTAACTTCCACTAATGTCCCTTCAAATCCATATTTCTCACACCAACAACCTACATACTGCGTGCTGCCTGGTAAAACTTTCTGCATAAATTTTACATCTCCTTCTAAGGCAGACTTACACATTTTATTCTCCATTACAAGACAACAATCAGCCACACTCACGCAGACCACGTCTGGCCCGCACACACACATAACATAGGCCTATCGCTTGCGTCTGCACGCACAGCTAGCGCTCTCTGTTGAAAACTCTCAAACGCCCCATATGGCGGAGAATTCAACCTTCGGACACTCTCCAACGCCCCCAAATGGCGGAGATTCCGGACACTCCTCATGGCGGAGCTACCGAACCTAGGTTATTTCCACGCCCCAAACGGCAGAGAAGCCTGTGTCTCTGTTACGCGGCTAGCGCGCTTCCGTTACCTGCGGTCAACGCAGGGTCACGTAGCCGCTCTCTAAGGCCTTCTGTACTAACTGTTTGTTTACGTTCATGGGAAGAGTCTCTGGATCCCGTCAATCGTCATCCATCCCGAGGGGAGTTCAGGCGCAAACTTCCCGGCCTGGTGACAAAGCAAAGTGAAACACCAGGGCTTTCCGTCAATCATCCCAGACGTTGCGGTGGCGTCCTCTCCCTCTCCTCGGTGGATGCAATGTGTTAGGCTCCGGCTCGGAGGACCAAATAAATGTTGGGTCTGTGTTTCCACAAGCCCCGCTAATTCTAGAGACTTATTCATCATGAAGAAAACAAGACAGTCGATCGATCGATTACTTGTGCAAGGGAGGCCTCGTCTGTGTCCACCACGAAAATGACCCCGATGATGGCCTCCTCTCGCTGCCTTTTATTGACAAACTTCAAACAATAGTTTACTAAACACCTCCCTTGCAACCCCCTTTGGTTACAAAGACAAGGCACTGTATGTAAATGTATACACTGAGTGTGTGTGTGTGTGTGTGTGTGTGTGTGTGTGTGTGTGTGTGTGTGTGTGTGTGTGTGTGTGTGTGTGTGTGTGTGTGTCAGACCTCCTGCTGACCAAAGGGTCGTAAACCCAGGAAGCTTACATCAAAAGAAACAGGTCTTTCAGATAGGATGTATCTACAATAAAACCTCCCCCAGCACAGAGTGGCTGGAGAGGTGGTCAGGATCAAAGGAATGGCTTTGATCCTACTGCTTGAACTAAGACTGTACAAATTTAAGAAACACAATGGCAACATTCAACAATTAGACTTAACAAGACGTTTTCAAAAATATTAGTTTTCAGTGAAAACGCCGTTTACGTGTGGATGAAAGGCGCAAACGCTCAGAAAAATCTGCGTTTTCAAAAATCCCGATGTAAGTGTGGGCGTGGCCTTACTTAGCTTTGATGCTGCCAACGTGATAAACTGAAGTAACCGGTCAAGGCAGCAGTGGCAGAGCAACCCTTATATTCGGTTTCTTATGTTTAAAAAATACTCAGTTACAGCGCACGTTTAAACAGATGATCTTTGTAGGTGGGATCAACCTGCTCTCAGCAAGAAGGTCCTGGGTTTGAATCCATGTCTGATTCTCTCCTGGTACCCTGACATCCTCCCACAGGTTAACTGCTTCTTGCCTAATAACAGCTGGGATAGGGTTACACACACACAGTCCTGTTTTCATATCTCCGTGGGGACATTGATGTAATGCTTTACCTAACCCTAAAAACTGAATGCCTAACCCTAACCTTCAGCCCTAAACCTAACCACAACCTAATCGTACCTCTGACACTAAAACACCATGTTTAGTCTCAAAAACGCCTTCAAACTCTTGGCGACAAGTGGAGTCACGTTCCAGTTTCTGTAAACATGGTGCAAACACACACACGACCCTGAGCTGAAAAGATGGATGGATGTGTAAAATCCATATTGCTGCTGTTCACAGCAGGACTTTGTTTAGCTTCTGTTCAGAATGACAGGAGACAAAAAGCCCAATGGGTCATATATTGCACTTACAAATGAGAGGATGCCTCGCCTAGTCGTTGGCACAGGTTTTTCAGTTATCCTGATCTTGAATACATCTGTCTCTGTGCACCAGTTCACTCCTAGGACTCTTTCATCTGGTAGTGCATCATGTCTTGTTACCACAGCTGGAGTTGGTATACGGCGAGCTGTGAGAGGACAGAGATGGAGAACGCACATTTAACTCTTTAACAGGAGATACGTTACGACTAACTGCTGTCTACATGATGTCTTTGCAGCCCTTATGCTACATGTTACACAACTTTTCTTCATGCCAACAAGACTGAGGTGCCACATAGTCGACACATACAGCTGATTATAATAATAATAATAATGGAAATTACTTGTTTTTCTCTGCATTTGACCCATTCACTCAGTGAAGCAGTGGGCAGCCCACTAAGCAGGCGCCCGGGGAGCAGTGTGTAGGGACGGTACCTTGCTCAGGGGTACCTCAGGGTAGCCGTTAAGTGGATTCGAACCGCCGACCTTCCGATCATGGGGCGACCACTTTACCTACTGAGCTATCCCTGCCCCTATTATGATGCATGTTTTACTATTGCTATGTTCACATCATCTGCTTGGCTTTATCACTGAAAGCCTGGAGATCCTCTGACGTGTGCATGGCTGATGTGAAGTATGATTAGTCCTACATGACATCAACAACAGAGGCAGTGAAAGCTTTGTTGTTAACAGGTTGTAGGTAAAGTCAAATGTCTACTTCTACACTTGTGTTGGGTAAAGTTCTTCTCACTGCAGCAGATTTATATCTGTGCTTTCACAGGGCGTGATGTGGAGCTCAGCGCTGAGGTGCAGGTCTCCTTGGAGACGGCATCCTGGCTGAAATATTATCATGCTTCCAAAACATTTCAGCTTTTATTTTGAAAGAAACAAGACTTGAAAACGAATCCCCTTCTTCCTCTTTGTCTTTGTTCTTCAGAGGAGTGTCACCTGGACAAACTCAGGGCTGTTCTAGAGCCTTTCTTATTATTTGACTCCATAGAAATAAAACTGAATCGAATCAAACAAAAACTCCCAAACAGCTAAAACACTTTGCTTTATTCTCTTTTTTAACAAATACGTTGAAGTCCATCCATAACAACACAGCTGAGATCTCCTTTGTAATCAAGTGTTTACATCCTTTGTACAGATCTGCATACAAAACAATCATTTACGTCCCACAGAAGTCTAGTTACACGTAACTATACAAGAACTGGTAAATGACAGAAACATAAGACACATGATCACAGGTGATAACAAAAAGAGAAAGAATTCATGTGTTAGTGATGTTTTTCAGTCCTGATGGCTCATGTTGGAGAAACAAGCTGAGGTACGTGGAAAGTTCACACACACAAGTGGGCGTGAGCGCACACACAGAGAGAAACACAACTGAAGCATCTGTTTGCTGTTTCTGCTTTCATCATCTCTGCTGCTGTGTCAGGCTGGGGTCTCTCAGTGACGTGGTTGAGGTGAAGTATGACGAGTATCCCTGATTCAGTCCATCGAGACAAAGGGCAAAGAAAGCTGTTGTTAACAAACTCTATGGTGATGTGGCATTTAGCTCTGACTCTACGCTCTGCTGAATCCTTTGAACCTGCTGATCAGTAAAGCTCTACGTGCTGCAGCAGATTGAGCTCATCTGTGTTCACAGGTGTGGACCTCAGCGCTGAGGTGCAGGAGAGTTTCATTCAGTTCTCCCTGCAAACAGCATCCAGCCTGGAAATACTGTCATCTTTCCCACAAATGGTGCTCTTATCTCAGAGAAGAAGTCTGATGTAAATAACTGCAATCAACAGTGATGTTCTGCACAGATCACGTTTCCATTTTGCTCTCTAGATGAGTCCCAGCTGCCTGACCTTGTGTCCAGGTGATCGTCTCACTGAGGAGCTTTTGTTCTGAAAATCTCACGTCCATCACCTGTTTCCTTTTTACTATCTCTGCTCTTTCTTTATTCACAATGCTCATAATATCACACAATTATATTCATCACCTGCATGTTTTTATCCAGCTGCTGTTAGAACCAAACAAATAAAAGGATGAAAAGCCTGAAATCCTTTGATTTATTACATTTGAAACAAATATGAGAGCATCCCTAACAGCACAGCTGAGACCTTTGTTTTAATCAAGCCTTTGTATCGACACACTTGTAAAGATTCATATACAAAACATAATAGAATAAATCAATATAAAATACACATAATCACAAAAATGCAGCCATGTTGTGAGTTTGCATCTAAAACATGCATGTTTCCCTTTGTACAGGCAGATTTACAGCAGACAAAGCAACACGCTGATCGACTTTGACCGCTGCAAAAACAAAATACCCACCAAGTCTGAAGTCGATCAGAGGAACTGTTGACAGACTGACAGACAAACAGATGCTTGATTCATTAGTGCGATTAAATGTTCTTCTTTAGCAGCATCACTTCATGTGTTTGTGTTCCAGGAATAAAGGTCTGTTTAAACTGGACGTCTCCTCAGCATCACTCGTGCTGTCATGGTTTCAAAGCTGTGCAGAAAGAATCTGAGGGATGATACAGAGGTGACCAAAGTTACAAACATCCAGCTGTGCTGCAAATGTTTGCAGAGCTCCAAACTCTTTGGCTTTCTGCAGAGCAAGTATGGAAGAAGCACCTGAGCTAACTTCAGTTTAGACGATATGAGGAAAAATGCTGCTTCCCAAAGTTTCCTACAAGTATCCAGTTTATATTTAGAGAAGCGAAGGCTCTTTATCCTGACAACTACTCCCTGGTGGATCCCTGTCCTGTGACAGCAGCAAAGACTGTGTATCAGTATCATCAAAGCCACTTCAATAACCAGTGTTTAAAGCTCTCTAGCAGATGGACTTCAGTGGCAGCAGCCTCTGTCTGCTGTGTACAGAAGGTTCTCTGATGAAGCACACAGCAGATGCTGCACTACAACAGCAGCAGCAGCTCAGCTTCAGTTTGCTTCGACGCCCTTTTTGACCTGTGAAACAGCAGAAAATGAAACATTTCAACACCCGTTTGTTAGCGTGAGCTATTCTGCTGTTTTTCATCATTTCACAGGTGAAATAAAATCACATTTACTTCCTGTAGGAGTGATCGTGTCCAGCCTGACTGAGACCATGTGCTCCATCCTGCACAGGTAATAAACCTCTGACATGAAGGGCTGTCAAGTAGTTTTAGACAAATGGGGGTAAAAGAGACGTTAAAAGCTTAAAGAGAAACTACATTTTCTAAGAACTGTCTGACGTTCACCTCTCACTCTCAGAAAGTATACAGACTTTCTTTGATTCACTAGTGAGATAAAATGCATTTCTTGGACAACATGACTTTGATATATTTGTTTTCCAGGAGCAAAGGTCTGTTTATACTGGCGAGTGATGCAGGCAGGAGGACTCTTTACACTGTGACTGACTAATCAATCTCTTCATCATGACTTCTGCTGTCATGGTTTTAAACCTGCGCAGTGGAGAAAAGAAGCTGAAAGAAGCTTCCTGCAAGTATCTGACGTGTTTTTAAAGAACTAAATCCTCCTCATCCTCACAGATACTCCCTCCTTAACCAGTTTCTTAAACTAGCTAACAGGTGGAGCGACACCACTGCGTACCAAAGGTTATAAAGTTAACCACACAGCAGACACTCTCGGTGCGTCAGCTGTGTGGAATCAAGTTGTTCCTGCATTAATACACATACTGAAGTAACTGCCCTGAGAAAGGTGAACTGAAGCTTTGATGCTAAAGTTAAGAACCTTTTGTTCACACTTGTCACGGTCCCCGTGCCTGCTCGGCTGGCCCTGTGTGGCTACATGTTATGTTTTGTCTTTTCTCTCTCTCCTCTCTCTTTGCTCGCTGCCTGGGCGGAGCTCATTGTGAGCTCCCGGCCTCCACCACCTGTAGGCAATCACCTGTGGCTCCTCACCCTGTTTGCTCCCGCTACTTAAGGCAGTGACTGAGAGCACCTCGCCGCTGGACTATTGAATAACGCTCGTCAGTGCTACTTTAGCCTCAGCCAGTTTTGAGCTCTGTCCGTAAAAGTTCCGTGCTAACCCTTGTTCTCTGTATGCAGATTTCTCGTGTTTTGGTTTGGAGACTCTGGACGCTTTTCCCGACCCCGCTCTGCACCCCTGGGAACCCTGGCCCCCTTCTCCCTCACCTGTATATAGTGCACCTGGAGTGTGTAAATAAACCTGTTTTTCTGAGACTTCAGTCTGCGCCGAGTCCTCCCTGCTCCTCCGTGACAACACTGGCAAGTGTTCAATGTTACCATTTATGCCAGTTTATTAATAAAGTACTTTTAAAAACAGCAGCAGGGCTGACAAAAGTGCAATAAAACCAAAAATCTATGAAACAGCAAATAATGAAATATTTTCATTTCAAGCCCTTTTTATTAACTCTTCTCCGGCCTTTATAGCACATTTACTTGTCTTACACTCTTTCAGTTGATATGAGTGACCAATATCTAATTCATTAGCTCACTAGTGCTTTACTGTTATATTCAGTCTGCTGAGATCAGGTGACATTAAAAAAATCGCTAGTGAATGAAATGTGAAAACAAAAATCATTGTGATCAAAGCTCTCTTGTTTGCTCTGAGGCACTAAAGCCTGCACAGGTAATAAGCTTATTGGCTTTAAGTGAGGATTTCCATTCGTTTGCAAGCAAATGAAGAAACAAAAGTTTGTACGGACTTTAGCGCCCTGTTGTCCTCATGTGTGGACGTCACATTTTGGGATGTTTAGACCAAAATACAAAGTTTTGCTCCACAAGGACCTGATTTGCACTTACGAGGTCATTATCCTGCCTCTGTTCTATCGACATTTAAAGCGAATATCCTCATATGTGGATCTCATTTCTCTCAGAAACAAAGTTCTGGTAATTCTTTGTTTGTACATGAATCAGGTCCCAAACAGCCCAAATAGCAAAGAGACTTTAAAAATGCATGAAAGAGTTCAGGTCTTAGGAGGTTAAAGCTCTAAAAGAGAAACTCCAGTGAAACAAGTTGAGGTGACCACGTGTGTGTTGTTGTCACATGTTACTCTGCACGCCAGCAGGTGGCGACAGGTTAATCTGGCCCTGCTTTGTTTGTCCTTTTGGAGCAAAAAGCCTGTTTTTCTTGTGTTTTTAACTACATTTGATCATCACGTTGCTGATATCGTCTGATCTGCATCCCAACTGCTAAGTTTGTGTTATTTAGGTTGTTTCTTTGAATGTTTCTCTTGCTAACTGTCTGAGGTTCACCTCTCACAGAGTGAACATAATTCTGCCCTTGTAGGATTAAACTTTGTGGTTGCAAAACCATCCATTTGTTTAGCAGAACTGACATGTTTCTGAATCCATCCCAGAGCCGAGGGTTTGTGTAAGTGGGTTTTTAGTGTGGGTTTTCGTGCTGGCAGGGAGGCAAAAGGTGATTTCAGTGTCTACTATATAAAGAGGCAGCAGCTTCCAGATCTTCATCTGTGTTCTCCTCCATCATCATTTCACTCATCACATGGCTTCACATCTCAGCCTTCTGGGAGTGGTGCTGTGCTCCTCATGGTTTCTGCTTCTGAAATCCCACCTCAGGCAGACTTTGATTTACAGGCAGCAACAGTCATCCATAATGGTTCTTATTTTACCGCCCATCTAGTTTCATAACCACATGTCCAACTTAGGGTTGCAGGAAGGGGAGCTTCAGTACATGTTCACGTACTGTGTTGTGTGATATACTACAAGTGTTTGTCCCATAAGTATTTGGACAATGAACTCTGCTGTAGCTGTGTCTCTGTCCAAAGTAAAACAATCAGGATGTGTTGAAGTGCAGAATCAGAGTTTTAATTCGAGGGATTTAACAAAAGAACTGCTTTAACTGCTTACTGGCTGCGTTCAGCTGTTACTCACAGGGCACCACAGTGGGTGACTGTTCATGTGTGATTGGACACATTTTTAGGCCTGATGCCATTTCTGACACAACCCCAAAGAGATGTTTTGTCTCCTCCTGAGATTCAGCCGCTGAGCTTCCACTTGGTAGGCAAATGTGTAAAGAACTATATTCAGGGGCGTTTTTAGCCCGTTTTGGGGGGTACTTCCCAAAATGGATCAAAGCACCCCCAAAGATTTCTTACTTTTTTGACAATATTTGGTGTTTGTGTGATACACTACAAAAAATATAGAAAGTATACAGTACTTGGTTGAGATCTTTTAACAACAGAAGTATAGATACCCCCCTCCCAGAATGGTTTGTTCCAGCTCGCCTCTCCCCTGCTCTGGCTCTGGTGCCCTTTGTGCCAGAGAGATGGTGGCTGAGACGCAGCAGAGCGGAGGTGGAAGTGCCTGGCTTAAAACAGGACATGTTAGCTGCATTTAACCTTCAGTTACTCTTTATATAGTTGGTAGGAGTCAGACCATGTTTCTGTTTACCTGAAAAACATTACACCAGGTAACCTGCTGGGTTAAACGTGTTTTCCGACGATGTTTGCTGCCCTACAATCCGTCCTGCTCTGTAGTAAAATCAGTGACATTTGACCGTCCTGTTGCTCCCATTGAAATGTATACAGCCTGTTTAAAATCTAAAACTTAAAACTGTCCGTAGCTGCTGTTGTTACCACTGTCCTGTTAGAAAAGGAAGGAATGAGAGAAGCTGCTCATTTTGTCATATGTGCCGATATTAAACCCAAGGTACTTAACAGCTAACTGACTGGATTCCCATTAACCTTATAACTCCTGTTGTGTGTGTGTGTGTGTGTGTGTGGTTCATAATGGATATAAGGACGTCTTTTCAAAAGAAGCAGCAACATTCAGGTAAAAATGAAAGAACAAATGATCCGTCAATAAAGGATAATGTTGGATCAGTGTTTCAGTATTTATGTCTTTTATTTGATGTTCATGTGTTTGATTTTTTGCCTTTTGGTTGAAAGTACACTGAGGGAGGACTTTTTTATTAGTGATTTCAATAGTATTTTTTCATATTAATGTAATTTTTTCATCTAATACAATCTATTTGTGTAGCCCCTAAGACTGGTGGACCTAAATCTTCACCTCCAAGTCCGTTCACATACAAGAGGAAGGGGAGTGAGTGGGTCAGCGCTCAGGGCACAGAAACTAAACTGGCTTAAAACACCATTTATGTCCATAAAAAAAAAACACAGCCAGAGTCACAAATACAAGATAAAATTCCCCGTATACAATAAAAATATTGTTGCAACCCGCTAAAAACCCTGCCGGCAGAAATAACTATACACTATTAAAACAAGGCTAAAACACGTTTTCCATAAGCTAAAATTACCCTCCCACAGTCCCATAATCCCACAGTCCAGCCACACATGGGCGAGTGGTCCTTATATGAAAGAGACAGGAGAGGAACTTCTCTTCCAGTATGGTAAGACTCGTCAGCAGCAGACCAGGGAGGAGGCTCCTATCGCAGACCTGTCTCCTGCTGACAGCGCGTCGCCGCACAGTCCCGCCCCACTCCACACCTGAACACGGACTCCCTCGTCTCACCGTCAGATGCAGGCAGAGGGGCATCCCTGCCCTGTTGTGCATTGCAGCCATTGCCACCCACTGTTGCTGTTCCTGCGTTGGGACTGGATCGCCGAACGACTCGCGGCACCCCACAGCAGTTCCTTCCACACACGTGCGGGCTTGCACGCGTTCCTTTTTCTCCTGCTCACCTTTCGTGCGTCGCTCCCCTTTTTGTCTCTGCGCTCACTATCCCCTTTAACAGGTCAACCTGGCGGCTGATAGGCCACCTTGGGGAACGCCCCCACCTCACAGGTGCCTACAATTGTCTGTTTAGTCCACAGTGGGTTAAAGGAACATGGTACAACATTAACACACATAATATAAATATAAGGATAAAACCATGCCGTATAAATATCAATAAACAAACATGCAATATAAATATCACAATAAAATCATGCAAATAAAATCAACACTATGTACCAATACACAGATTGATAAAACATAAAAACACAAATATCCACTGTGTGACATCTGCGTGTGATTATCAGTTCAAAGAGGGGGAGAGGAAAGAGGGAAAGAACAAGGTCAGGAAGAATCAGGTAAGGAAGCAGACAGGGAGCAGTGACAGTTACAGCAGAAACTGTTAAACTGCTTGAGAGAGTTGATCACCAAACACTGATAGATTTGCCAACCTCGAGGTGAGGTGACGTTAAAATAAAAGAAACAATCTGCAGAGCCATGTTAGTCGTGTCTGCAGTAAAGAGCTTTTTATACATTGTACCATAGGCACAGTTGCCTCCATTTTTATAATTGTTTAAATTAATATTTTGTACATTCGTACATTTCAAGGACTCTATTTTTGGAGTGTATGTTTATGTATCTGTATTATATTATACGAACACTTTAAAAGTCTGTCCAAAAATCACTCAGTTTACTTTTTACTCACTATGAGCATCATTCATTATTCTCCCCAGTAATTAAGGTCAGGATATGTATGTTTTTATTCCAATCCATTCTTCTTTTGCAGCGTTTAAATAACCTTGATCAGATTTGATGGTTTTGTTACAAACTTTTCAAAAACTGTTTGATTAGAGTTTTTTTTTAGAATTGAATATTGATTTATTGATTAGCATTCAAATATCTCAGTGAAAACAATAAAGATCTACCACAAAGCAAGAAACCGAGACAAGGCTAATCAAAAGGTACTGGCTGAAGCATGTTTATTAAATTGTGTTAAAATGTACAAAACAGTGATGTCATGTTTTGAGACTTGATGAATTTAAGAATCTTATGATTTAATACAGAAATTTGCAGACTTGCACAGAGAGGGTAAAATTATGATGACTGATAACAGAGACGAAGACAACAGACGACGAGGACAGGAAGGAACAGGGGTTTAAATGCACCAAGGAGACAGTCAGAGAGAACTTGGGACAACTGGAGGCATGTAGGGATGCAGGGACTGACAGAGACGGGGAAGACGTCTCATCGTGACGAGTAAAGTTTATCTTGCCTGGCTGGGCAGCTCTCTGGGTGCTCAGCACCCCCAAAGCTCTGATCCTAGAATCGCCCCTGGTTGAGACGCATTTTCTCTAAACACCGGGTCTCTGTGGCTTTTAAACACCTCAACACGCTGCACCAAAAACTGGTCCACCCCAAGGATCGGGTCCCCGACACAAACAGAGTAACATAGTGTACGCTGTTAAGTGCAGGAGGATTGTCAGGATTTATACATCGGGGAAACCAAACAACCTCTGGCTGAGAGGACGGCACAACACAGAAGAGCCACCTCGTCAGGCCAGGACTCTGCAGTCTGTTTACACCTACAGGCCAGTGGACACTCTTTCAATGATGAGGATGTGACATCCTGGACAGGGAGGAACGCTGGTTTGAGGGCGGAGTCAAGGAGGCCATTTACGTGAAAAGGGAAAGACCATCTCTGAATGGAGGAGGGGCCTAAGGGTCCATCTGTCACATCTTACATGCTGTGACTGCAGCCATTCCCCAACTCTCTGTGAATGGGACTCATGGACATGGATCAGTGGTTGTTGATCAATGGTCATGAGAATTTGCATGATTAAGATGAAGGAACTGACCTCAGCCCCAGTGGGCTGGTTTCAGTCATTTATAAGATTGAAACCTGCAGTCAGCTGAGACTGAAGACGTCACCTGATGATGACGACACGTTTCTCCCACAAAACGCTGCGTCCAGATGAACAGAACCAACTTTTGTACTGACCCACAGTTTTGTGTCTCTTGCAGCTGTTTCATCGGGCATGTTTGTTGTGACCCAGAGTCCAGATGTTTCTGTCATGGAGGGAGAGACCGTAAGCATCACCTGCTGCTGGACAAGAACGTCTGAAAGATTCAGAGTGGCCTGGCTGAAAAATCAAACAATAATTAAGAGAGAGACCAACGCAAATCAATCTCCAAGTCTCTGAAAAAGGAGGCAAAGACTCATCTTTGAACATTTCAAACATCAGAGGATTCAGGAACATACATCTGTAAAGTGACTGTGGAGATTCCATCTTTAACTGTGTCTAAAGGAAATGGGACCATCATCACAGTCAGAGAGAAGACGGTGAATAACAACAAAAACAACCACACAGACTCCAGTGAGTGAACACGTTCAGTTTGGTGACCAACACGCCTCCAAAATATGTCAACGTCACCTTATACAGATTAAACGCTGTCACATGAAAGTCTAGTCTGTCACGTGTCTGTGCTGTTACCGTACACGTGGCAGCCTTTGGTCGTCTGAAGGGACGATTAATAAACATTGAATCCTCCAAACCAGAGCGATGAAACTACCTGAACGTCTGTCAGCTGAAAACCTTCAAACTTACAGACGTTTGTGACGACTGGCTTAGAAAAAACTTTACAAACTTGTTCAGCGTTTTTGGTTTTGTTTTAAATTTATGTGATGATTCCAAAAACACTGCTGATTAAAAATGAATGATTGACTTTTGACTGATTGTCTCATTTAATGAATTAATTAATACTTATCATAGTAAACTCCTCTGGGTTACCATAGTAACACGACCAGTAAAGATGCTTTGGCATGCAGACTGGAGCAGCAGGGATCAAACCACCTGTCACGGCTGCACAGCAGTCGTGTGGTGTATTGAAAAAAGGATCCAAAATGCAGGTACCGGCTGGGGTGCGAGTGAGTGTTTATTTACAGCGGTGAGAAGGTGACAAAACAGGAAGAGCAGAGCAGGGAGTAAACAAACCTAAACTGGGAAAACTAAAGAACAAAACTTAAACCAAACACTCACGGGAGGAGGAGCGAAATGCACAAAGAGAGATGGCAGAGAGACGCAGAATGAATACCAGGTAACAGAATAATGCAGACTGACATGGAACTAAACAGACGACGCGACAGAGAGCACAGGAAAACACAGGGCTTAAATACACGGGGAGTAATCAGGGAATGGCCCACAGGAGGGAGACACAGCTGGGAGCAATAAGGCTAACGAGACAGGGGAGAGGTAAAACTGAACACACTGACATGAGACATGAACTTTCAGAATAAAACAGGAAACTAACAGACACAGAATCAGACAGGACACTGAACATGACAGGCAGACTCATGAGCAGACACAATAACACCATGGACAGACAGAGGGAACACAGAGAAGTGGGAGCAGGCAGGCAAAGAACAGAAACCTAACAAATGGCAAAATCACAACAGAATACACACTCGGAATGAACAAAAGCATAAGGAAACACAAAACACTGAGTCCTCAGACTCAGGACCATGACACCACCGACCTTACTATTGTCAGGTGACCTGCTCCACCTCCTGAGCCCCACTTCTCATGACAAATGACTTCCTTTTCTTTTATTCTCACTGACACTTGAGGATCATGTTTGATTAGAGCTGCTGCTGATTCTGCAGCCACAGGATGTGCCGAGGCTCAGGGAGGGGCAGCCATGTGACCAGTTCGGCTGAGAGAAAGAAGACATCAAAGACGTGCTGTGGAGGAGCCAGATATGAATAATAACTCATGATTAAACACGTAGAGGTGTATTAACACAAAGTGAGTGAAGAAGAAACACCCAGTGCATCATGGGAGTCCCCCAGCAGCCTACACCTATTGGGTGGATGTTACATGTACAAGATTCAAACTTGTGATTTGAACTAAATAATTTCATGTTTCTGTGGTGAACATAATTAAATCATGTAGCATCTGCATGAAATTCAGCAACTTAATTCTTGTTCTTGTTGAGATGACAGGATACAATCTAGTCAGAGTGGTTCGTTACCTGGACTCACGAAGTTCACAAGATCACATTAGATGTCAAACTGCAGGAAAATCACTGGAGTTTTCAGCAGCAGACAACTACGCCCACAACAACAGATTTCTTTGAGTGTAACTAAGGGAGGATTCAGGGTCACCTGGTCCAGCCCTAACTATATGCTTTAGCAAAAAGGAAAGTTTGAAGCCTAATCTTGAAAGTAGAGATAGTGTCTGTCTCCTGAATCCAAACTGGAAGCTGGTTCCACAGAAGAGGGGCCTGAAAACTGAAGGCTCTGCCTCCCATTCTACTTTTAAATACTCTAGGAACAACAAGTAGGCCTGCAGAGTGAGAGCGAAGTGCTCTAATAGGGTGATATGGTACTATAACAGGCGTCCCCAACTCCTGGACTCCGGTCCAAATCCAGACCCCAAGAGGATTTTGTCCGGATCACAAAGCAGTTTCTCATTTACCGTGTAGTTGGATAGTTTCTTCCTGCCGGCTGCCGTGGCTGACTTTTGAACTGGCGCGACACGCAGCTATGCAGGTTAGCATCATGCTGGTCCACTCTCCCAGCCAGCTGTTAGCAGTAATGCACCACCAACTGCCAATAAAACGACAAAGAAGAACAAGCTATGTGGGTATGTGAGTTGATAGGTTACTATGTTGGGAGCTTGCTGAGTGGATGAGTAAAAGAAGATGGCTTTGTCAAAAATACTTATAAAGTTATAAAGAGTGGAAATCTGAAGAGCTGTTATGAAATCAAACATAAGAACTTCAACCAAAGCTGTGCGCCTGGGTCTGACGGTAGAACAAGAAGAATAAATGAGGTATGAGCGGCTACACGGCTGATAACAGTCTGTGACAGCACAACAGCATACGAGTGTTCACTGTGAGCACGGTGGACTTTAGGAGGACACAAAAAGACTTTCACTGACTGGAAAATGATAAAGAGTGAAAGGAAGCTGCAGCAGAAACACTTTTTAGTTTGGAAGAGAAACAATGTAACACTTTTAGATGGAAACAAAGTAAAGTGCAACAATTTACCTTCAATAAAAAATAAATTACATCCTTAATAAAACTATAAACATTTGAACCGTTTGATACTGAAACATAAAATGAAATAAACTCCATAAACAATCAAAATGAATTCAAACTGATCAGCAACATTAACTCAGGAGCACAATATATGAAACACTTTAACCTACAAAACAAAAACGAATCAAACAGTTTGTGCTGATTTCTTTCTTTGATCAAAATAACAAAGTCAGCATTAATGGCTCCGACGAGCACGTTTTGCAGTGCACAGCTTTTCAAAGCAGCTTTGAAGCAGGATCCTGCAGCTCTCAGCTCCTGCTCAGTGTTTAGCTGGGACCTGGACTTGGTCTGCAGCAGCAGCAGAGAAGCCTCACAAAGATGAGACTAAAGGAAGAAGAACGCCCAGAGCCTGCTGCCCTCAGAGTGGATACTGCTTCTCTACACTCAGCCAGAATCCACTCAGTGTCTGTGATGTGAACTGCAGTCTCAGTGTGGAGTCAGACGTCAATGAACTGGTTCTGCTCTGCAAAGCTGAAACCAGTTGGAGCTGGTCATGCTGGGAACTGTTTTCATGGAAGTCCTTTTAAAAGTATCCCATCAGTGATGAAATATGCTGCTTGATATATGGAGTCACTGAGGCGGCATCATCGTCAGTAGTGTCAACAAATTCATGCAGGTTCTCCAATGAATCTGTGTCTCCTTCATCGAGTCTCCTGCCCCACACTGCAAGCTTTCAGTGACAGAGCTGATCTTGTGACCTGAGGGAGGTTTTTATCTTTCCCTTGAAGCTGTAGATTTACTTCATTTCCAAATATGTCCCTCAGGTAGGCCAGTTTTGCCAGGAAGCTCTCATCACTAACTCTGTGACTTCATACTTGTGCTCCTGCTCCAAAAACATCTGATCTGCTCTCTGAGCTCAAAAACTCAGGACAAGACTTTTCCTGGTGACAGCCGCCTGGCTTCACTGTGAAACAGCACAGCTTGATGTTCGGCTACATCTCCTCACAGACAGCAGAGACACTCTTGTTTTTACTGGTCTGGTCTTTATAAAACCGACTAAACCAATAATTTCAGTCATAACCTCACTGAATTCAGAGGAAAGCTGCTCTCAGTGTGAAACACTCCAGCAGAGGGCGCTGTTAAGTCCTTATTGTAACACAGTTACTGTGTGCAGTTAGACTTCATACATAATCTGCACTTATTTCCATCAGACATGCTGTCAGTAAATGATTGGTTTCTATTGATTCTACTTCCTGTTGACTCGTTTGATGACAGTGAAACAATCACAGCTGATTGTGTGATGATGTAAACTGTCACTGTTACATTCAGTGTGTGTGACATAATGTTAGTGCAGGCTGATAACAGCCTGGTTCTGTTAGAAACACATGAACGTGTCCATAGATCAGTGTGTGTTTAACATGAGAGCTTCAGCCCTGCTGATGTGTTAAATAAAGACATGCAGGAAAACTGATGAGACTCTGAAATAACTCTTTATATTTATAATGTAACTCTGCATCAAAAGAACAACAAAGGATCCCAGACAGGTTTCTGTGAACAAAGACCATTCTGATGTTTCTGTGTTTCTAACACTTTGACATTATTAGTAAACAGACTGCAGTGAGCAGCATTTATAAAGAGCTTCTATATAAAGATATGACAGCTGTTTGACAAGTTTATCACTCTGTGCTTGGACCTGATCAGTCCAGCTGTTTACTTGAAATATGTTCATTTTGGGGTGGGTACAGTTTCCTCTGCGGTGGGTAGGGTGGGCTGCCCCGGGTCCTGTGGGGCTTGGCAGTGCTACCGTAGGCCCCGGTCTGGATGGACCTGGGCTCCCTTGCCTTGGTGGGTACCAGAGGACGGGGGTGCCTACTGGGGTCAGCGGGGGAGCTGGCCCTAGGGAGGGGCATCCTCCCCTCCCTCCTTTTCCTCCCCATCCCCGGCTACCTCCCTCTTCCCGCTCCACCACACTCACCCACACAGGTAGGGCCTTTGGGGTGCAGGTGTGTCACAGGGGTGCAGGTGAGACATCCCCCCCCCTCCCCTCTGTCCCCTTCTGGCCACCTGTGCCTCAATTTTATCTCACAACTTAGACATCCACATTACTTACACTCTCATAACACACACATATATATAGGGCCTTGAGGGTGGGCACGTTAACGGCGTCCAGTGGACGGTCTGTGTACTCAAACCTACCTCTGGCGCTGGTGCCCACCTCTCAATTTTAAATCCATGTAGACATTGAGGGTTCTCGGGAGGGGCCATGCTAACACCTGCTGCTCTCTGGCAGCAGCACCATTTTTTAGTTTTAAATGCACTTTAGAGCAACACGCAGCAACACTACACATGAGCGGGAGGAGGGAGGTATGGGGTCTTCACACACCCCCGTTCTCTGCTAGCCATTGGGGCGGGGGGGCTGGGAGGAGATGTTGGCTGTCCGATTGGCCTCCCTGCTGCTGCGGAGCCTGGGACGGTCTGCTTGCCTCCACCCCAGGGGGAAGGGTAACATCTCTTGGGTCTGGGTTCTGTTTCCCCCTCTGGGGGCGAGGGTACCTGGACCCGGGGTATAGAGTATGTTTGGGGAGTGTGATTGTGTGTACATGTCCATTTATGTCAGTCCTTACGTTGGGTGAGTGCTGAATGTTTGTATATGTGTGCATGAGGGTGGGAATGCATGTTTGTGTCTGTGTGTGCCTGTTTGTCTGTGTCTATATGTCAGGTCGGGTCTTAGACTCCACTTCTCTGGGAACTCCCAGGCCCTCCAAGGCCTATCTCCCCTCACCACACTCCCTGCTGGTGACTGATGCCCTCAGGGGTCGGTGCATTGGTGGTTCTTGGTGTCCGGGGCTGGGCGCTCAGGTATGTACCAGCTCACTCCCGGTGGCTACCTGGCGGGGCCTGGCGCCTGTTGCTCGGTCAGGCCTCCTCCGGGGTGCAGGGGGCCCTCGGGCCTCCGGCCTCTGGGCCTGCGGCTCGGTTCACTCTGGCACAGCTGGCTGCCGGCGGAGCCGTTGGGCACGCCGGTGCAGCCCCCTCTAGCTTCTGCTCGGTGGCTACTGGGTGATGCCTCGTCTGGGGATCCTCAGCCCTTCCCATGAGGGTGGCACAGATGCCCCTCCGGTGGTCCTCCTTGGGCTCTCGCACTCTGGGGCCTGGATCTCCTCCATGCCTGTTTCATGCCCTGGGGGACGGGGCTATGGCTCGCTACATCCTCTTGCAGACCATTACATGTGGAAACCATTTGAATACAAGCCACACAGGTGTGCACACGGGTGTTCACTGTTCGTAGACTTAAATTACACCTTTCTTGGCTGCTACTTCAAAGCACATTGTGCGCTGTCTGTCCTGCGTGCTGCAAAACACATTATTTGACCACAAGTGTCTGTGAAGGTTCTCAGTCATCCAGGTCATCGTAGTCAAAGGAGCCTCTGTCAGCAAAGAGGCACAGAAAAGAAGATCAGACACCAGCGAGGGAGGATAAGAAGGACAGATGCAACAACATTGTCATCCTCTATGTAGCCGGAGTATCAGAAAAACTCAGGAGAGTTTTCTCCAAGCATGACATCCCAGAGTATTTCAGACCCAGCAACACGCTCAGACAAAAACTGGTTCACCCGAAAGACAAAACGCCAAAACACAAACTTAACAATGTGGTGTATGCTGTACAGTGCAGCGAGGAATGCCCAGACCTCTACATTGGAGAGACCAAACAGCCACTTCACAAGCGCATGGCACAACACAGAAGAGCCACCTCCACAGGACAAGACTCAGCAGTCCATCTGCATCTTAAGGATAAAGGACACTCTTTCGAGGATGCCAATGTTCACATTTTGGACGGAGAGGACAGATGGTTTGAAAGAGGAGTGAAAGAAGCCATCTATGTCCACTGTGAGTGACCATCTTTGAACAGAGGCGGAGTTTACGACATCAACTCTCTGCCATCAATAATCCAGTTTTGAGATCCTTCCCAGACGCCTTAACGCCCACTCACATCCTGGGCCATCTGATCTCAGGAATTCGCATGATAAGGTGGGGCCAGGTTTTACAATGAACTCACCCGAAACTCTGGCTGATTGGGACCCACACCCAGTTTCACACCTTGGCTCAGGCGATTAGAGGATCATCAGGGGGTCCTTTTGTCCCTCTGTGGGGGGTCACTCCCACTAGGTTTATATCTGGGACTCTCCACCATTTGACCTTAGAACTGAAGAAGCTTCTCGGATGAGAGGTGAAACGTCTTCAAGCAACTTAAAGAAGTCCAGACGCTTTTCTTTGCAAGCTCCTTTGACATTTGACCACGAGCAATCTTTTCTGGTTTGACGCCGTCTTTGTAGCCAGAAACCAGCTCTCTCCTCGGCTTCCTCCACTACACGCTTCCCCCACGCCAGTCTCCTCCGTCACTATAAAGGGGAGAGTCATGAGCTCCATCACCCTCACCTGTGCCGTCCAACGTCCCGCCACCAGCCTCCACTGCAGCAGGCCAGAGACCACACCCCTGCCACAATAAGTAAAAGTATATCCTTGCTGTACCCTTAATGCTAAATGTGCTAAATTAACCGCTGCCTTTGCCCCTTTGGGATTATTCTTATGTCACTGGGATGTTGACCTTTGACCTTCACATTAGAGAGATGGGCAGACATAATTAGTGTATGAATTTTAAAGTAACAGGTAATAAAGAGAGTGTAGCAAATGTAGTCAGGTTTATTACTCTGTATCACACATGAATGCCCGAGGGAGGCGGGGCTGACTGGGGAGACACAGGAAACAGAGAGACAGGGCTGACTCGACATGAAACGATGAAACGTGGGACACGGGAACAGAAACTAAACACAGGCTGAAATGAACACTGAGGGAGGGAGAACTAAGATTACTGAGAGCCTGATAAATAAGAAGAACAAAAACCAAGAAAAACAAGAGTCAAAGAAAACCAAAAACACAAAGCATTGGGCCAGGACCCACTGCTGTGACATTTATATGTGATAAAAACATTAAAAACTGCTCAGATGTTGAAATCTTTCTACGTATACTTTAGGTTCAGCTCTCCAGCCTGGCATTTGGTTAAGCATGATTCAAACATTTGATTTTGTTTAACTGGTTTTAATTATAGTTACTTTTTGTGAACATTTGTTGCAGCATTTAAAAATACATCATTTATTTTCAAACTTTTATTTGATTTAGAGCATCATATTTGACCAACGTAAATGTTTTAATTTCATATAAAATAATTGAAGCAGTGAACTAAATATCTGAAATCTTTCCTTCCTTAAAAGTTATAATCCTACTTAAGTTATAGTGCAAACGCTTAAGCAACAAATATACTTGATGCTAATTAATTAATATTTCCCTTTGATGTTGCAACAATGCGGTCACTTCTGTCTTTAAACAAAATAATATTTTCCAGTTACAGAAATCATAAAGTCCAAACTAAAGTGCTACTGTTGCTATATGCATTTTATATAAATCATGGATGATGGTCCTGACATGAAGGAAGAGAAAGTTACAGGTTGCATCCTTTGACTTTGTCTCCGTGCCTTTGGGCGATTTTCAGAAGGACAGATGTTTCTGTTCAATTCTTAAATCAATTTTTTCAAACACAAACACTATTTTAAAGCTTCTAGAGAGTAAAATATTAATGATAATTATAATAACAATAATAAAAACAAAAGCTCTCAGATCCATCAAACCAAGCAGCAGAAAGAACAATAACTGAAGAGAAAACTTTAACCTTGTAGACTTCATTATGTTCCAGCTGCTCTACAGACGCTGTGACCTCGAACTTAAGCAGGTCGTAAAGTATGTGCAGCTCAATAACTTCATAATCAGACCCTGTGGTATTTAGGCAGCAGAACAACTAAGAATAACAACTACAAAGAATGTTTTTAGGTTTCTGTTGTACTGCAAGGTTCTGTACAGGAGAACCAAACCAAGAGCAAATATTACGTCTCATTTACACCTGAGCACGAAGAGCCATCAACATTTAGCAAATTGAATCATCTTTGTTTAGATGCAAGAAGAATCATATAGAAATGAAAGAGTAGAAATAGAAATCCAGAGCAAAGATATCCTCTAATTCAGCGTAGCACATGTGCAGCTGCTGCGATTCACGTAAGCATTCGGCTCGTCGCTGTTGCAGATTTTTCTCTCGCTGTTCTGGCTCACAGCGCTGCAAACACAAAAATAAATATCCCCAAAGGTGTGAAAGGGAGCTAATTAGTAAGAGTATTGTTACTCTCCGCAGGAGTAGTCCAGCAGTAGAAATCAGTCCAATAACAAGGTGTGTAACATCTAGCAGGGTGACAGAAAAACCCAGGGCAACTTCTAAGGACCTCAACGTCTCTCTCACATTGTGTTTTTTAAACATGCTTCCATTTGTCACTTCAGTCTTTACTCTGAAATACAGGAAGAGAAATCATGGCTGAAACAATGTCTCATGAAACCAGGGGTGTGGTCCAACAGTCAGTTTGGTGAGGAAGGTTCCTAACTGAGAGAAGTGACCCAGAAGTATCTGTGTAGCAGCCACAATGAATCCAGATCATGAGCTTTATTAACTGATCAAAGTCTCTTCTTTCATCTTCTGTATCATTCAGTTTGCATTGGTAATGCCCATTATTGTAATGCTTTTTTAAGACCAGCAAAACTTTATTTCACTTTGGGTTAGCTGGGATAAGTGATGGATGGAGGGAATTTTACTTCAGCCACACAAATCCTAAACAGGAAGGAGGAGCAGAGTTACAGTGGATCACTATCCAGCAGGGAAACAAGGTTTATTTCAATTTCTTGGCCATGAGTGAGATTTACTGAGTGGGCAAATTAGGGAGACGACACCATCAGATCCCGAGCCCTCCATGTGTTAATCAAGAGACGGCTGCTGTGCTACATCCATAAATAATGAATAAATTAGGAGCTAAAGCTGAAAGGACAGTTTATTTGTACCATCTTCACGTGAACACATTCAAGAACATCACAGATGAAGAAACATTAAAAACTTCCACACTACATAAAGCAAGAAAAATAGTTTTTCTTTCAGGTGGTTTCAGAAAAACAGAAACATCAAACATCTCCAAGACTCTCTTTGAAAGAACTAAAAACCTTTGTTCTCATGGTCCAATCATGAGTGAACTCCCCGATGAAGCCTTGTGTGCTAAAACATGTCAGAGTTTTAAAGGTTAAACATGAGTTTCCAAAACGTTTTGCTGGAGAACAATGAACTATTTGACTGAGTTTCAATCATTTACAGACGAGCAAAACAAGGACAGAGAAAAAAGGTCAAAACTGACTCAGTAAAACAACAGAAAAGAAGATCCCATGTAGATCTGTATTATGTAGAAGTTCAGCCCAGCAACCAGTTCAGTTCAACACAAGTTTAAATGATTCTATCTGAACTCTGTGGAGCCTGATCTCAAGCTTTTTGAGTCTGACACAGAAACCAGAGGATCTTTCTGTGTCTTCAGATTCACTGTGATCCAGTGATGGGAGTGATTTCAGCCCTGAGTGATCGCGCTGATGTTTGCACAGAGCAGACAATGAGGTGAATGTTTGGGCACATTGGTAACAGTGAAACAGTTTATTAGTAACGTGGGATCGTTTGTGTGCAGAGTATGATCTGAGATTCCTGAAGCTCTTGTCACACTGGTCACAGCTGTAGTTTCCTTCCATGTGTCCACGTTCATGAATGTTACGACTATGTGACCGTGAGAAGCTTCTCTCACAGTGTCTGCACTTGTGTGGTTTCTCTCCTGTGTGGACTCGTTTGTGTGATTTAAGCTGACCTGCAGTGGTGAATGATGACCCACACTGATCACAGAGGTGCTTTTTAACCCCACTGTGAATCAGTTCATGTTGTTTTAACTCACTTGTTGTGGTGAAGCTTCTCCCACATTCTTTGCAGTATTTCAGTTTGTCTCCAGTGTGTCTACGTTGATGTACTTTTAGGGTCTTTTGCCGACTGAAAGTTTTTCCACAGAGGTCACAATGAAAGTCTTTCCCACCACCACAGTGATGACAGGGTTGAGAACTGGATCCATCTGTGTCGCTCTGCTTCTAAACAAAGACACAAAGACAGTGTAAGTCAGTCCTTCAACATTTGTATCCTGAACGTCGCCTGAAATAAAGAGCATCTCTGCAGACGTCCAACTACATTTGACTGTTTCAGTTAACACACTCAGTTTACTGGGCTGCAATAACTACAATACTACCACCATAATACTACAGTAATACTAAAATCATAACTGAAAGGAAAATCTGAATAATCACTCAGAGCTGCTTTTCCAGGCAGTAGAATTGCTAACATGCTAACACAGTTTAATGAGCAGAGTTGTTCCAAACAGTCAGGCTAAAATGACAAGATAACAATATAAATACATACCTCACAGTAGCTGCACTTGTAGAGTCTCTTTCTGGTGTGGATCTGTTGGTGTCGTCTCAGGTGCTGTGGAGATTTAAAAGTCTTCTCACACAGGTCACATTGATAAGGTCTCTCCTCAGTGTGGGTAAACATGTGTTGTTGTAAGTGTGCGTCTGTTGTAAAGTATTTGCCACACTGTTCACAGCAGTACACATCATGTCTGGTATGAATGCGTAGGTGTGTATTTCGGTACCCTCTCTGGCTGAAAGTTTTTCCACAGATGTCACAGCTGTATGGCTTAATTCCAGAGTGGGTAACTAGATGCTTCTGTAAGCTGCTACTGTGAGTAAAAGCTCTGCCACACTGATCACAGCTGTACGCTTTAACTCCACTGTGGATGAGTTGGTGTTGTTTTAGGGAACGCTTGAAGGAAAAAGACTTTCCACACAAGTCACAGCTGAACGGTCTCTCTCCAGTGTGGATGACCTGATGCTGTTTTAGTGATGCCTTCAGAGTAAACTCCATCCCACACTCGTCACAGCTGTATGGCTTAATTCCAGAGTGGGTAACTAGATGACTCTGTAAGCTGCTACTGTGAGTAAAAGCTCTGCCACACTGACCACAGCTGTATGCTTTAACTCCACTGTGGATGAGTTGGTGTTTTTTTAGGGAATCCTTCAAGGAAAAAGACTTTCCACACAAGTCACAGCTGAACGGTCTCTCTCCAGTGTGGATGACCTGATGCTGTTTTAGTTTAGCCCTCACAGTAAAACCCTTCCCACACTCGTCACAGCTGTACGCTTTAACTCCACTGTGGATGAGTTGGTGTTGTTTTAGGGAACCCTTCAAGGAAAAAGACTTCCCACAAAAGTCACAGCTGAATGGTCTCTCTCCAGTGTGGATGACCTGATGCTGTTTTAGTGAAGCCCTCACAGTAAAACCCATCCCACACTCGTCACAGCTGTATGGCTTAATTCCAGAGTGGGTAACTAGATGATTCTGTAAGTTCCTACTTTGAGTAAAAGCTCTGCCACACTGATCACAGCTGTACGCTTTAACTCCACTGTGGATGAGTTGGTGTGTTTTTAGGTGACCCTTCCTGGAAAAAGACTTTCCACACAAGTCACAGCTGAACGGTCTCTCTCCAGTGTGGATGACCTGATGCTGTTTTAGTTTAGCCTTCTCAGTAAAACCCTTCCCACACTCGTCACAGCTGAACGGTCTCTCTCCAGTGTGGATGACCTGATGCTGTTTTAGTTTAGCCCTCACAGTAAAACCCTTCCCACACTCGTCACAGGTGTGTTTTTTCTCTCCCTTTCTTCTGTGAGGTTTGTCGGCCTCCTGAGAGCGCTGACTTCTGGCTCCATGTTGGTCCTGCAGTGACAGAGATACAAACAGAGGCAGTGAGTGAAATGCAGTCGTGGAACAAACTCAACCTTCAAACTCCATTAACACTAGTTTTAAACCTGAAGGTGGAGCGTGGCACCAAACACCTTAAAGGTCTCTTATCCCCACCTGCTGGTAGTTCTAACACATTACATCCAACCTGCTGTTAAAGATAATTCATGACTGTTCAAACACTAAAATCACGCACACACACACACACACACACACACACACACACACACACACACACACACACACACACACACACACACACACACACATTATTTTATAATTTAGATTATTTTGTTGTTTCCTATTACATATTTCTATAATTTGTATAGATTTATACAGAATTATTCAGTGATAATAAATCCTATGTTTGTTTATTCTAAAGGAACCCCGTTAGCTTCCACAACAGATGTTGCTCGTCTTCCGTCAAATACTCACATAAAATATTACACAATAAAGTGGATTCAAGATATCCACATAATTTCACTCTTACATCCACAGTGAGGTTTCACAATTGTTCAAATATAAGCAATCAATAATAATAATAATAATATCAATAACATTGAGGCACATTACACAAATTTCAAAAACAAATCATGTCTTACAATATTTACAACAACTAAAAGCTCTGTAAATCGGCTTTTAAGTCTTCATTGAAGTTTTGAATAATTCTCTAATTTTTTAAGGCAACTTATTCCACTTAAAAGTTGCTCTAAATGTAACAGTTTAACAAAACGTTACTTTTAACTCGAGCATTTACTAAATTGCAGCTTGTTGAAAACTGTGTAATATGATGATGTATTTCATCTGGATACTGCAGCTGAGCAGAATAAATGTGGTGTGTTTAACAGAATTGCTTTCTTTAGAACTACAAGTAAGCCATAGAATATTTTAGCCTGTACAGGAAGCCAAGAAAGGTTATTATGCATTTTATCAATATTAGTATAGTATGAACATCTTCACACTAATCTGGACGCCTTATTCTGGACTAACTGAAGTCTGTTAAGATCTGTCTTATTAGCTGCTGACCAAATGATTGAACAATACTCCAGATGAGACATTACTAGTGCATTAATGACATCTTTCATAATGAAGAAGTGATACACAAAGAGCATTTCATAGCCATAGCTATGCCTTGTCGGCAGAGTTATGTGACATTAGTGATGTTTGTACTTTCAGCGTTAACTTGGTTTTAAAGCCTTTAAAATATACGCCGTTCAATAGTCGACCTTAATCTGACAGAGAATGTGATGATTTTGTGGATAATTAAAGTCAGTCATATATCCACAAACACAACAAGCTGAAAGTCAGTGATGCTGCTCGGTTTGCAGTCCTGAACATCACGGCACAAGCAGGATCCACTGCACTGTTAATGTTAGCTGTGTTATATTGCTGCCTCTGTTCGGTGGTGTCGAGCCAAACGCACTTTAACGTGTGTTTGAACGAGCTGACGGTTCACTCGTTAAGCTGAAAGAAAGATGCTTTAATCACAGCAGTCACACATGTGTCCACTGCACCATCTGGAACTCTTCTTGTTTACACTCGTAATAACACAAACACTAAATCCTGCTTCTCTGGTGCTGTTGTGTAGCAGTGTGTACACCTGAGACTGTCACCTGTCTGTCTGTCCTGCACTCTCTCTCTGTTTCTTTCTCTCTGATTGTGGAATAAAAGTATGAACATGTGTTTATAAGTTACACTTGTGTTTGAATCCTGCAGCTTATCACACATTTGATTTCCATGTGTGACGACTGCAAGTGTCCAGAGTGAGGACAGACTGAGGGAGCCACTGCTGCACATCATCTGTGAGGCTTTGCAGCCCTGATGATCCACCAGGACAAACTCAGCAGTGTGTGAGGAAGAGGAGGAGGAAGAGCCAGCAGCAGCTGACAGATGGAGAGAATAGACAGACTGTTCCCTGTTTGTGAAGGACGGCTAGGAAAGTTTAACATAACTGTCTGTGCTGAATCAGTCTTATTAGGTAATGTTCAAATAATGTGATCATCCCAGTGTTTCCAGTGTGGGAGAAAGTACTCAGGGCCTTCAAGTTACACACTATGAAAGGCAGCAACAAGTTTAATGTTCAGAAACCTAAAGTCTGTATCAGCAGCAGAATGGAGCTAAAAATAAATGTTGGTTTCAGTTCTATGAAGCTTTGAGTATTTTGGATCAGTAGCTGCTGTGTTTGTTGCATCATATTGCTGTAACTGTTTATATGCTTTATATATTCTGAGCTAAGTTGATCTATAGTGTTACATCATATTCTATAAGGATGTTATGTGTTTGTAGACTTTCTGCCCAGTTTGACCCATTTAGCAGATGTCAGCCTGTTTAAGGCTCTGATATCTATTCTGTGTGACTTACAGCAGTTATGACATGGTCTGATTTTCTCACCCAATAAAGGAATATTTCATATATCAGTCTACTCTTCATTCTCTCAGACACAGTTATCACAGCTCCTACATTTGCTTTTTACACATATATGTAAGCACTGAGCCAAATTTAGTACCAACATATTAAAAGAACAATATTTGTCTCTTATATATGATACATCTGTATACACACTGTCACAGATACTTGTCTGTGAGTGAAGTGATTAATATAATAACTATAATATTGGCCATATTATATTTACATTACCACAGTGAGATGACTTTAGTCTCATGAACAACATCAGCTAATTGTTATTTACAGCTAATCTTAAACGACTGTTCAGCACAGAAATGAAGCCCAACAATCATGTTTCACAGTCCTGTGGTCTCAGCCTCAGATACTCATCAAATCACACAGAGCTCATGTAGAAACAAATGAACTAAATATGTTCTCCTTCATTTCTGTCAAACAAAGCTGTATGAAACGTTTCCAGCTGTTAGTATCATGGTTGCTAGGCAACCTGGGCAGCGCGACGGAGGCTAGACGTCCCATTTCACGAGCCTACGAGCCTCGCACTTCGGCCTTAGCGGTCTTTGAGTACGCGGCCCTTGAGGACTTTAAAGCTGCAGAACCTGAATCGGGATACAGCCATGATGATCTCCAGCCTCGTGCTCGCCAACATTCTCACCTGAGTTAAGAAGACGATCACTGAAATGGTCTCAGCAGGTCCTTTGATGACAGCAATGAAATGCAGCGGTAAGGCTTTTTGGGGATTAAGTTCGTTTTCATGGCAAAGAAGGACGATGCGGTTCATCTGATCACTCCTCATAACATTCTGGAGTGCAGGCAAAATGCTATTATAAAAACTTAAGCAGCAACTTCTCCAGGTTCCAATATTTATGCAATTCTCAAACCTTTTGGCCACGACTGTATAACCTCTTCTGAAGTTTAGTGGATATTATACATGGTTATGCTCAGGATGTGTCGGCCAGTTTCCACTGGAAACGCCTTTTGGTTAAACTGTCAGCGAGGAATTTGCATTTGCACTGTTACATTTTTATATAACTTTAATGCACATAAACAACAGCTGCTTGTTTCAGTGAAAATACATTGATGGGTTTTTAATAAAGTTGTGCAGCTGTAAAGTATTTTGTCTGGTGTCAATTCTATCGTCAGCTACATCGTTATGGCAAATGTTCAAATGTATATGGTGATAAATATCTTTGGTCATATGGTCCTGCTCTGTCTGTCACCTTCTGTGTTGAGCTCATTGTTTCCTCTGTAGTGGCTGAGCTGAGTCCAAGTAGCTGAAAATGTTCCTCTGCTGCTCCGTCAGACTCTCCTCCTCCTGCTGATCAGCTGGGACACAAAACAGATCTTTGTTAGGCTCCACACTGCACTGAAGAGTCAAAGTGTCTCATATGTTCATCTGACAAGTAAAAGAACACATTTTTGTTTCCCGAGGTGGGC
The DNA here is from genome assembly GCF_964374335.1 of Astatotilapia calliptera. Lineage (NCBI taxonomy): Eukaryota > Metazoa > Chordata > Actinopteri > Cichliformes > Cichlidae > Astatotilapia > Astatotilapia calliptera. Next base: position 7,484,072 of record NC_137424.1, on the reverse strand, counting down.
AACTTGTTGGAAACAAACACAAAAGGTTTGAGCACTGATACCTGCCATTGCTGGCATTGAAAGATGCAACGCCAGCAATGTGGATTGTCAAGACTCAAACCAATCATCAGGCAAAAACAACAGAGATCAAATGTACCGCATTTTGATCCGGGACGTACTCTGCATGAAAACAAGCGCTCACTCTTCCTGCTCAACAAATGACAAGGGCGGAGCCTTATACCACGTGATACAGAAGCTGTGCCGTGTGATGCTAAAATTAGCAGGGAAAAAACCACGGAGAGCACGTCAGGGATGACGAGAAAGTGACAGGCGAAAATCCGTCCCGGTCAACCACCCAAACATCAATAACGGGAACCTTATACAGCGCTTCCCTATACACGTCGAACTCCCGCAGGCACAAAGACATTACGGAGGCTATCACTTATCACCTGACCAAAGATATGGCTCCATCAACACTGTGCAAAACGAGGGATTTAGGAAAACGATCAACACCCTAGACAAACGCTACACAGTGCCGTCCAGCAACTATTTTTCTATTGTTGCACTACCTGCTCTGTACACGCAGCGTCGAGCAACGGTGGAGACGGAATTTCAAGCAGGACAACATTTTGCTGCAACAACAAAACGAGAGACATTTGTTGTTTTATGTTTATTTATTGTTATGAGAGAATCATGATCTCAATTCTAAGCCAAAAAATCGTGATTCTCATTTTATGCAAAATCGTGCAGCCCTAACATTAACACAAAACTGTTGTTTCACCAGAGAAACACACATGAAGAGAGAGAGAGAGACAATAACAGCTACCAAACAGTCGTCATAATTCGTCACACAATGAGAAAAGGACAAATCAACAAGTAACAATGACTAATTAATATTAAAATCTGTAACATAATGTATTGTTTGGAGTTTAGTCTGACTGGTTCAGGATGAGCTGCCATTATCCAATCACACGTCTGCTTACCTGCATCTTTTCTCTTTTTTCTAACCTGAGCACCTGATGGCTTTGAACTTTTGTTGTCCATCTTCCATTGGATTGAATTTTGCGCTCCAGTACAAACACAAATCCCCCAACCTGAGGATCAGCACAATTAACCTAACAGCAGGCACGTGCAGGGGGGGGGTTAGAGGGGCTTGAGCACCCGCCCCTTTCCTGATGGGTGCCCAAGGTGCCCTTTTGTTGAGGCAACTTTTTTTTTTAAAATATTATTATTATTTTTTTAATGTGTGTGTGCGTGCGGAGTGCTGTCTGTGCCCCTCAACAATAATATTTAACTATTAATCACAGTTTTGCTAAATAAAAGGATCTGGCTTGCATCAGTCACATGATCACATCTAACCAATGATCACCCTTGACAGCAGAACGCGGTGGTTACGAGCCGGGAACGAGCTCACAAAGAGCACGCGCATTTGTTGCGGTCCGGAGCTGTAGGAGAAACACAAGTTAACTCAGAGACACAGACTGATGCGACACAACCAGTAAGTAGGTGTACAGCGCACACTGTAGTGTGTAGCACACAGGAGTATTAGCTTATTACGTACACGTTGGTAAGCTGTCTTGTTGCTACTGACAAACTGAAACAAACGAGCGTGCTGTGTGTGCAACAGCGTGACAAACATTACCTGTCCTTTTATTAACTGCACAGGTTAATAACTCGTACAGCGTAACTAGCATGACGAAGTTTATATACTGCTGGGCGGGTGCTATGAAGTTACTGATAGTAAATTTTATTTTATGCTTAAGGTTAGTTTCTCAAATTTCTCAAAATCTTAACAAATTGTGCCAATCCATGTTGCACCAGCTGATTTATCATCAAAAGTGGAGAAGTCTGTGACAGAGGAGACAGAAGAGCAGCAGAGAGAGATGGAAGAGCAAGAGAGCGAGATGGAAGAGCAAGAGAGAGAGATGGAAGAGCAAGAGAGAGAGAGATGGAAGAGCAAGAGAGAGAGAGATGGAAGAGCAAGAGAGAGAGACGGAAGAGCAAGAGAGAGAGATGGAAGAGCAAGAGAGAGAGATGGAAGAGCAAGAGAGAGAGATGGAAGAGCAAGAGAGAGAGATGGAAGAGCAAGAGAGAGAGATGGAAGAGCAAGAGAGGGAGATGGAAGAGCAAGAGAGAGAGATGGAAGGGCAAGAGAGAGAGACGGAAGGGCAAGAGAGAGAGACGGAAGAGCAAGAGAGAGAGACGGAAGAGCAAGAGAGAGAGATGGAAGAGCAAGAGAGAGAGATGGAAGAGCAAGAGAGAGAGATGGAAGAGCAAGAGAGAGAGATGGAAGAGCAAGAGAGGGAGATGGAGCAAGAGAGAGAGATGGAAGAGCAAGAGAGAGAGATGGAAGAGCAGGAGAGAGAGATGGAAGAGCAGGAGAGAGAGATGGAAGAGCAAGAGAGAGAGATGGAAGAGCAGGAGAGAGAGATGGAAGAGCAAGAGAGAGAGATGGAAGAGCAGGAGAGAGAGATGGAAGAGCAGGAGAGTGAGAGCCAGGGCATCGATTACTTTGCTCGCCCTGAACCTGCCATATTACAGGCCTTCTTAGATTACCACCCACAGCAGAACAGTAGCAGTGCAGTTGTGATGAGGGTGTTCAGCTGTAAAGATGGCACCAACAGGAAGTGGCTTACTTATTGCAAAGAACGCCATTTATTGTTCTGCTTTGTGTGTCTGGCATTTGCAAGGCTGACTGACACCAGCACATTTATAACAGGCATGAGTGACTGGCGACATATACATCTGCGCACAGAGGAGCATGAAAAGAGCACTACACACCAGACCTGTGCTGAAGCTTTTTTCTTAAGGTGCTCAAAAGGCAACATCAGGAGCTTGTTTGCTGGCAGTCAGTTGTCAGCTCACAGAGCACAAGTGAAAAAGAGACGGCAAGTTTTAGAGCGTATAGTGGATGTGATCAAAGTACTTGGGAAGAGGGGACTCAGCTATAGGCATGTGGAGAATGAGGCTGCATACACTTTAGGTGATAACACCATCGATCATGGTAACTTTCTGGAACTGATTGTGTTATTAGGCAAGTATGATATGTGCCTTGGAGAACATTTGAATGACTGCATTGAAAAAAGCAAGAAGTTGCATCAGACCAGTGGATCAAGAGGTAGAGGATCTCTCATCACCCTACTCTCCAAAACAACTGTCAACTCAGTGATTGATGCACTTGGCCATCTCCTTCAAGAGAGCATCGCCAGTGATGTCCAGAAAGCTGGGATGTTTTCTGTTCAGCTAGACACAACCCAAGACATCACAGGTTATGATCAGTGTTCAGTAATCATCAGGTATGTTACTGAGTCTGTGCAGGAGAGGCTTGTCTCCATAGTGAGGTGCGAAGCATCCACGGGGCAGTACTTTGTAAACTTGCTTTCTGGAGTTTTAGAGCATCTGAATCTAGACAAGGCCATGTGCACTGGGAATGCAACAGATGGTGCTTCAAATATGCAGGGCCAGTACAAAGGCTTTTCAGCACTTATGACTGCCCAGTCTCCAACTCATGTGCATGTGTGGTGCTATGCACACATACTTAATCTTGTGATTGCTGACACAACACAAAGTGTCATTGAAAGTGGATCACTCTTTAATTTACTTAATGACATAGCTGTGTTCATCAAGGAGTCCTATCACAGGCTTAATCTGTGGGAGAAACAAACCGAAAACACAAGACACAGACGCCTCAGTCCAGGTGAGACACGGTGGTGGGCCAAGCATGATGCCCTCCAGAAAATCTTTGGACATTTTGGAAAACCAGATGATGGCCTCTTCGTTGATGTAGTGCTGACGATGGAAGCCATTGAAAAGAGGGAAAAAGAAAAGCCAGCTGTTCGTGCCAAAGCACGAGGCTTTAAAGAGTGTCTCTTGAAGCATGAAACTGTGTTAACAGCACAGATATTTCTTAGAGTGTTTGAGCAACAACTCCTCTGTCAAAGTACCTCCAGTCAAAGGGGATGGACATTCTCTCTGCCCATCATATGGTGACTGCCACACAAGATGGCCTCAAAAGTATTGCCAGGGACTTTCCAACTGTGAAGACAGCTGCAGACACATTTGTGAAACAGACAAATCAAAAACTAGAGGAGAGGGTGAACAACACAGACATGGAAGTGGAGGCTGAACTACCTAAAAAGAGAGCCAAAAGGAGAAAAGGCATGGCCGGAGAGATGCCTGAAGATGAGTTGCAAATCAATGCTGAGAAATCATATGAGGTGAAAGTGCACAACATCATCCTGGACACAGTTATTGAAGCAATCCACAGACGATTTGTCATACATGGCCCTCTTCTTGCCGATTTGGCATGGTTGGACCCCAGGAAGTTTAGCCAGGTCAGAACAGTTTCTCTTCCAAGTAATGCATTTCAGAACCTCAGCGCCTGTCTACTTAAATTTGACAGCAGGGCTACAGTTAATAACCTTCAGTCAGAACTGAAACGTTTTGCTGAACAGTGGGAAAGGCTTAAGACATCACATGTAGATGAGTACACGACCAGAACAGCAAAGGACAGATCTGAAGAATGGGACGAAGAAAGTGAAATTGTGACCGAAAGCTGTGGTTCTTGCAAAAATTGCCCACTGTGCTGCTATCAAATACTCAGGCGGTTCAACATGCTGTCTGATGCCTATCGTCTCCTTGGGCTGGCATACAAGTACCTGCTGACCCTCTCCCTCACTCAGGTTGCCTGTGAAAGAACATTCTCTACACTCAAGTTCATTAAAAGCAGACTCCGAAGCAGCCTGTCTGCAAACAAGCTGGAGATGTTTATGCTGATGGCCACTGAAAAGGACATTCTCATGTCATTGGACTCTGACATGGTCATTGACAGGGTAGCTGAGAAGAGTGACCTGCTGAGAAAGCTCCTTTTGTAACCTGGTGAGGTGAAATAAAAATGAGCAAAACATTCCTAATTATCTATTGTTAATATTAGATTCAGCTTTATTGTTATTGCCTAAATGAATACATTTAGTATCTACCTTCACTTCAAACAAGTCAAGTGATTGGTAAATGCTCAGAATTTGTCCATCTTAATAGATAGAATAAATATGAGATTGGAGTATTAGGCATTTATAAACATATATTCTTACAGTCTTAATCTGTCATTGTTTCATTTCAGATGCTGTCAGTCATTTTAGGAGGACTGAAGTGTGTTCATTTTAAATAAGTACTATATGGAATATGATTCAACCATTTTTCTAGAGTAAGCATACCAGTACTGTCATCGTCTGTAAAAATCTATTAAGTACAATTCTTTCTCAACCTTCACTGTCTGTCCTTTCACTTCATAAAGGTTTCCATGTCTTAAGATATGTTCAGTGTTGCTGCTGTGGAAGTGTTGTAGGTGACCTTTTATTGATGAGTGAATAGTCTTTGGTGATACAATTCAATCATAATCTGTCCTTTATAGATTTTAATATTCATCTAATCTTTATTCCTTTCTGTCCTGTTTGTCAGGGTCTGATCATACATTGTTTGTTTAAGAGGTTCGAGACCATTCAACTTTTTAAGTTCATCAACGTAAGTACTAGTGTATATGATTTCTCTAATTCCTTTCTGGAATAAAGATGCCAGTACTGTGATCATCTGAGCAAGTCCATCAATTGCCATTCACAGTTCTTTGTCCTTTCACTTGTGTCCTGTTTTTCAGGGTCCCATATAATTTCTTCAGAAGTAAGTACTGTATATGATGCCAGTATTTTCCCATATTTTCTAGATACTGTATTAGTACTGTGTGTAAAATGCCATCAAAAACTCAATTAAGTGTTATTCTTATTCTTCTTTCTCACCTTTCTTTCTCTGTCTCCTTTCATATTTAAAGGTTGCTGTGTTAACAAAATATATTGTGCTACCATGCTGTTTTCTATTGTTTTGGTAAATAAATACTTTATGAAAATATCCCTAAATCTGTCATTTATTAATTTTAATATTAATTAATGATCATGTCTCACCTCTAGTGTTCTTGGTCTTAATTTCAGGTTTCTACCATGTGTTGTAGATAGTTCAGGAGGTTAACTCTACCAAGCAGTCTTTTTGTTTCCGCTATGTACTGTTTAAAATCCCGAATAGGGAGAATGGTGTAGGTTTAACTTTATCAGATTGATACATATATACCAACAAGGCAGTGTACATCAAAGCAGTTGTTTTCATGCAAAGGCTTTATGGTTTTTCCTATAGCGATTGACAGACCACGTGACTTTGCGCATTGCATGCCGGGAACTCCTGGCAAAACAATCCAAGTACCGCATCAAATACAAGCATTTGCAATTGCAGCACCGCAAAACGTTCATTCTCCGGTTCCAATACCTTCTTGTTTTTTCTTTGCCGCACAAAAAAGGTATGTACAAAACGACGGAGAACAATGCCGGTCCGTACAAAGACAGACTCGACGAAAAGACAAAGAAAAGATACGAGGAAAAATCAAAGGAGTGAAAGGGTCAGACCCTTACGAGCACACAGAGGGACAAAAGACGTCAGCGTGCTGCCCAACTTTCACCACGCTCAGATTTATAATTATACGGTTCTTGGAGTGAGTGCATACACTCATGAAGTTTAGTAACTTCAGCTCACTGCAACAAGCCCAGGTACAGTTTACCGACGGATGGGTGCAGGACCTTGAAATGCACCGTGTTAAGAGATTTTCTACATTATACACTATAACCAAATCTCTTTAATACAATATAATCAAGTGAGCCTTATATTCTAACCAAGTGTGCCTTATATTTAGTGTGTTCATATATTTTCACATAACCAAGCCTATTGTTGAAGAATTACCTAATCAAGTTTATTGTTAAAGAGAACATAATGCATTCCTTACTTAAGTGTTTGAAATGTTTGAGATGTTTTGACAGCATGATATAATGATGCATTCTTTCCTATAATGTCTGTGATGTCAGATAAAGCATGATATACTACTGTATTTTTAATCCCAGTGTGTGAAAGATCAGATAAGCTGATTTCATGTTTAACCTCTTCCCTGACTGTTAAAAAGAGGAAGTACTATGTAACCCATTTTTGCCTTATAAATAAAGCAGCGAGCCTGTGCTCGGTGTGTGTGTCTTCTCAGAGGCATTCACCCGTGCGCACGTTTTCTAATTACACTCTGAGTCGGTCTGCAGTTGTCTCATTTCTCTTATTTGTGTCTTGAACAAATGTCTGCCCCTGACATTTAAATTGGTCCTTCGTAGCCGGATAACTGACTGTTATTTTTAACGTCTAGTTTTCCACAGCGGTCTTCATCGGATCCTGACGTCGTGACGCCTGCGCTGGATAAGAGTCTGTGCACAGCAAAAGAAAAACCCGGACACGTGAATTCGTTCTCCGGTCAGCGTCCGGCCTTCACGGCTGCAGGAACCGATGGGCACCGGATCACAAAACGCAGCGCCACAGTAAGGTGAATATGAAACACTGCATTCCATCAAGCGTTAAAATACGTTGATATTGAGATTTTCCTTTAAAATAGTGTAAGCCTGGTGAGCGCCGACAGATCTCATAGTCCAGAGAGGGACTTAAGGAGACAACAGGCAAGAGCGATAATCTAGAAATCGCTATTAAAAGTTCCGGCTGCTCTGGGTAGCAGCTGTAACGGAACGAGTTCCGGTCACTCTAGGAGTGGCTGCAACGGAACAGGTTGAAGGTTACATGAAATAGGCCTATGGAAAATCTCAATAAAAATTATAAAAACGCGCTTTGTTTGTGTTGAAATAGAGGAGTGAGTTGTTTTTACGACCCAATAAGCGGTCGAACCACTTCTCAAACTGTTTTCCTGTGTACACTCACGTATTGGTTAAAGTGGAAAAAGGGTTGTGCGTCATCACGTAAAATCAATAACCGCTCACTCGAATAGCGAGTGAGTAGAAGGCTGTTATTGAAAACCCATTCTCACTTTTTCATGCCAAAGAAGGTGTCACAGTTCTGACGTAATTAGTTCAAAATGGGTAATTCTAAAACTAAAGTAAAATTAACAGCAGATGAAGAAAAGCTTGAAAGAAACTGTCAAAATGCAGGAAAAGTCAGTGCAAATAGGTGGAGAAATCCACATAAAATTTATTGTCCAGCCTGGCAAGGCAAATGCAATCAAGAGTCAATAACTGCTTTAAAAGCTGCTTTGCAAAAAGAACTATTTGAGGAAAAAAGTCAAAAGAAAAAAGCAAAACGTGTAGCAGAATGGCGACTTTTCAAAGCATGGGAGGCAGAAAATGATAAACGCAGTGCTAAACGTGCCCAAAAACAAGAAAATAAAGATAAACAGAGAGCTGCAGGAGAGGAAAAAAACCCCCCTCCTTATGCACCTTCCTCTCAGCCCACACACACAGCAGCAGCAGCAGCAGCTGCACCAACTCCTGCGTCACCGCTTCCTGTAATCTCTCCTCACAACCCTTTTGCTCCAGATCCCTATGCTGAGGCAAAACATCAGCTTAATCTTATGACTAAACATAATCACTACAAAAAAGAAGGAACTGTAGGTCAGTTTCCAATGGTTGCCTTATCAAATCCTAGGTATGGGCAACCCAGTGGGCCTGTAGACGGCCAAGGAATCATACCAATAGATGGAGAACCTCTGATATACGCATTCAGACCCTGGTCCCATAAGGACAGAGAGAATGTGCTAAAAGATGTCCCACCCCTTAATGAAGGTTTTCAACAGTGGCGACATGCAGTAGAATTGATTCGTCGTGGGTGGGGTTTGAATGGTCATGAGATGCTCCAAGTTCTTCAAGATTTATTAGGTTTACGTTTTCCTAGAGTCAGAGGAGCCTACACAGGAAACGACCAAAACGGCGATGTTCTAGGACCAGACACTCCTCAGTTAGTTCAAGAAATAAATGACTTGTACGGCAGAATAGAAATCAATTTAGCCCCAAGACCAGATTATGGAAAAATAGGAGAGTGCAAACAAAAGGAAGGAGAGACAGCATCAGACTATCTGGATCGCTTACGTCCTGTTTTCGGGCAAAATTCAGGACTGGATCACGATCCAAATCCACAGTCTGCTTTTCAACAACAATTAAAAAATGCCTTCCTGAATGGCCTAATGCCCAAAATAAAGACACACGTAGACAAACACTGGGTGACACAAAACACAGGCACTCTGCCTGACGCCCTGCAATATGCTGAGCATGCAGTTAAAGTGTATAAACAGAAAGAAAAAACAGAAGGAGTTTTCATGATTGACCCAGGGACAGGCTTTATAGCTTTCTCAGGACAACAAAAACACACAGCAGGTTTTAAGCCACGTAAGGGAAAGCAGAAAGTAGGACAAAGAAGAGACAAAAGAGATATACAATGTTATAACTGTGGTAAATACGGGCACTTCGCTCGAGACTGTAGAAGTGTAAGCCAGGAACAAGAAAGTGATGATGACAGGCGCAGACGCCGTGATGAATGACTAGCACGAGAGGAAGGAAGTGAAACAAGTGAAGGGGAAGTTTACAATATTGAACAACTACTGCTAGGATCAGAAGCAAAGCCAACAGTTATAGTACACGTGAATGGTGTCCCAGTAAAATTCCTTTGTGACACAGGAGCGTGTAGATCTGTCTTAACAGTAGAAGTCCCAAATGTAACTTTCTCAAAAGACACTTTAATTGTGAAATCAGCCACAGGACAAGTGACATTGCAACAGCTATGTTAAGAGGTTTTCTACATTATACACTATAACCAAATCTCTTTAATACAATATAATCAATTGAGCCTTATATTCTAACCAAGTGTGCCTTATATTTAGTGTGTTCATATATTTTCACATAACCAAGCCTATTGTTGAAGAATTACCTAATCAAGTTTATTGTTAAAGAGAACATAATGCATTCCTTACTTAAGTGTTTGAAATGTTTGAGATGTTTTGACAGCATGATATAATGATGCATTCTTTCCTATAATGTCTGTGATGTCAGATAAAGCATGATATACTACTGTATTTTTAATCCCAGTGTGTGAAAGATCAGATAAGCTGATTTCATGTTTAACCTCTTCCCTGACTGTTAAAAAGAGGAAGTACTATGTAACCCATTTTTGCCTTATAAATAAAGCAGCGAGCCTGTGCTCGGTGTGTGTGTCTTCTCAGAGGCATTCACCCGTGCGCACGTTTTCTAATTACACTCTGAGTCTGCAGTTGTCTCATTTCTCTTATTTGTGTCTTGAACAAATGTCTGCCCCTGACACACCGAAAGACCATCGTACAAACAAACGTAAGTTTACCTTTGTTCGTCTCACAAATCGTCGTCATAAGTACACATTCGTTAACCGTGTATTAATATAACCTTTGAGCTCAACGGTAATTAATTAGTAGTGGAAAAATAATTGTAATATTTGAGCCATTTCTGCTGTCCAACTACTTCTTACAAAATACATTTTTAATGTTAATTAGCTTCTTGCCATTTTTTGTGTTTCTTTTTATCGCTGTGTAACTGAGTTCAATTGAAAGCCTGCATGCGCTAGTACCGCTTGCCAAAAGTTCCCAGAATCCTTTGCGGTTTTATCCATGAATGACGTCACATTTTTGGTGGGCCGGTCTCCAGTCAAAATGCCCGGGCCGATTTTTTGTCCCAGTCCAGCCCTGCCTGCCCTCCAGCACTATCCACAGCAACCCCTCAACAGCAACATTGTACCCATCAGGTAAAGCATCGGCTACGTTTGCTTTGCCTTGTTGCCCATATTAGATTCTTGATGAATGTGTGTTGTTGTTATTCAGCCTGGTTCAATGTGCCCCTTTTTAACTTTGAGCACCCGCCCCTTTAAACCTCTCTGCACAGCCCTGCCTAACAGACCTACACCTTAGTTCACAGATTCACTTTGTCTAAGGTTGATTTCTGGGATTTCACACAACCCAGGATTCAGATGGTGAATCCATGATGGGCTTGGATTTACATCATTATAAATGAAATGTGCTCTACTTGGAAGCAGCCGGCCCCGCCCCTTTTGACGGGTTGTGTGAGATTTTAAATCATCAAACTGTAAATTATAAATTTAAATTGTTATTGATCCTTTACCCCGAGTCCTAAAGTGTAGATTTATTTTCTTACTCTTCTTATATTTATTGTTTGTTTACTTGCACCGCTGTAACTGCAGCCTCGTCGTCTCGTCTCTCTATATGCTGGACTGTCTGTAGCGGAGATGACAATAAAGTTTACTTTGACTTCAGCAGCGCGCAGGCGCACCGAGGGCTCTCGCGCTCACTTTATAGAATTTAGAAAAAACATGGGTGCAGATTATAAGTCTGTATCATAATATCTGTTTGTTGTTTTTATTTTGTTTTGCGAGTTGGTTATTAGATGCCGCTCCAGCCAGCCAGAGACTCCCCGCCGCCCCGCCCTCTCCTCCCTGTGCCGCCAGCAGCAGGCGCACCTCGCAAACGGAGGGCGCCCTTACTCCCAGCAAATGGCTGATAGAAAACCGATCGGTGCCTACGAATTTCCCAATATGCGCTGGCATGACGTCGGGGAAGCATGGGTACGACCGATTATTTTATTTTTTTCTTGCCCGTGATGCCCCCCCCCCCCCCACCACGATGCATTCTATTGGTTTGCACACTTACACACACCCAGCTGTGGTTTCCTGTTTTGCTGGACTCTGGAGAGCCCCGCCTTTAACGCTCTTCTCTCACAGAGAGCAACAGAAAACTTGGAAAAACTCCAGATTGACTGAACTCAGTTCAAAGTTACCTTGACACCTTTAGATGTGAGACGTAGTGATGGTCCGCTTGAAGCTGACGCTCCGGTGCGTGTGTCAGAAAGATCAACGCGCTGCTTCAGAAGCACCGTGTCGAGGCTTGATTCGTTTGGCCAGAGTCACGTGATCAGTGACGTCTGAAGCTTCGTTTAGAACGTACCTTTTTTAAAATCGAACTTTATTGAAACACAATGAGTATACAACATACAAACAGATGAAGTTTACAAAAGAACAGAACATGAACATACAGAACCAGGAGTAAAAAAATGATGATATGAGTAGGCGAAAAAAATCAACATATAAATATTGTTCTGAGAGGCTTTTTGTTGGTTGAGTCTGAAATTGATTGTATGTACAATTCATATCCTTATAAAAAGGCAGAAATATGGTGTTTTATTAATAAACTTACATTTATGGATATAAAATAGCTAAAAGTATTAACAAATATTTTATAAAAAAAACATTTATCATTCTTCCTGGGGAACTTAAAGAAACAGAATAAAACATTTTCCATCGTAAAGAAAACTCCCTTAAAATATGGACAATAACAAAACTGCTAAATTCTTCCAGAATCTCTGTGTAGAGGAACCAAAAGAGATGTGCCAGAGTTTCTGGATGATCCCCACAGAAAGTTCAATTAGTATTTATGTCTCTTTTAAATGTTACCATATAGTGACTGGCTGGGTCACATTTATGAAGAATTTTATATGAGATTTCCTTCACCTTGTTCACAATTAGATATTTATGGGATCATCCAGACTGTCTTCCAGGTGATATCTGGAACATGTCGGTTCCAGTAAGATATTCTATATATGGGAGAGACATGATATCTTCTTGGAATAAACTACGTATTCTCTTATTGCTGTTACCAAGTTCCTGTGAAAAGCAGATTTTTCCCACTGCTGACTCAGCTGGATCAGGGAGAGTGACTGAGGCAGATATTGAGCTGTCAGTGTTTTTATATAACATTAAAGTCCCTGAGGGTATGGCACCAAGCACCATTGAGAATTCCCCAACACTGACGGGAAAATTATATAGTGTAAGGAATTCATTGTAAGTAAGTAGTACTCCCTCGTTAAATTTTAAAACTTAGTAGCGGCCGCCATTGTTGGCAGCTGAAATTTGGCTGGGCCGCGCTATGAATTCTGGGATATGGTGGGCCACGAAGGACACACCCGACCCCTCCTTCAAACTCGGGGGAAGGAAGGACGCATTTGAAGGAGTCGAGGAATCGGGACAGCCTTCGTCGCCTGGCTGTGACGTCATCGGCCTTCAAATGCGGCCTCCGGAGGATGCAGCCGACGTTTTGGGACACAGCTTGTGTGTCTTTGTTGGTCATGTGACCTCCCAGGGACTACACATGGAAACGAGCAGTTTAGCTCAAATCTGGCAGGTTTCCATCGTCTGTTTTTGTCCTGATGTCCATGAACATGAACACTGTCCCTGTCAAACACGTCCAGATAATCTGATCCAGTGTTGTTCTTCTTCTGTGGTGTTTGTGATGGAGCAGCAGCTGCTGATCCTGATGTCCTCCACCAAGGGGGCAGCAAATTCAGCTGACTGTCATCATTTATTAAAAAGATGTAACAATGTGACATAATGCAATATAATAGTGTCAGTTACACATTGTGGGTTGCACTGTGGCCAGAATGGACATTACCTCCTGCCTAATGGAAGCTGTCAGCCATCCTGCAACCATGAATTAGATAAGCAGAAGTGAAGGGATTGTTAACAACAATTTAATAATAAAATGTAATGTGATAGTTGCACTTTATTAGCTCCCCACAATCGTATGAATAATAACCATGAATGCACTGCATGCTCATAGCAAGTTCTTTAGGTTTAAAGTGAGATCCTGCTTTAAAGGGCGCTTCATCTGCTGGGAATGACATGTTTCTTCTAGTATGTAAGGCTCAGCCCATCTTACTGGGACTTACTTTTGTAGATCCACATGCTCTAAACCTGCTGCTCCATGATTGGTGCAGAAGCTTTAAGCTACTATTAACAAATAATGACCATGGACTTAGTTGTTACTACAATAACTTATCATTGAGCAACTTTTAATTTTACTTGTAAAACTATGCAAGTAGAATTGAATGGGGCACAGTGAGCTGAGCACAGGCCCACTCTGTGACACTCAGAGGTTTGTGGATATCATACTGAGAGTATTGGACACAGTGCAGCCAGCTTGCAGCCACTTTCCCACCACTTTAGCACAATGTTTACATGAGACTCAGCCACACTAATGTTCCTGGGCAGACATGTGGTGCAGCATGGCTGATGGCACTGTACCTGCAGCTGTCATGGACAAGAACCACTCAATACCTCACCCAAGCCAAGCCTGTGCTGATGTTGTGATCTGAGACCGAGACACTAACCCAGGATCAGGATATGATGTTGTGAGAGTTTCACTAAGAATTAGCTCTGATTACAAGATTTCAATCTATGGTAACTCTAATTTGTATTTACTTCAGTTTGTTCATCTTGGAGCTGTGTGCAGCTGAGGACAGTCTTATTATTACCAGGTGAGGATATGTAACAGCCACAGTCTGTAGAGATGATGTCACCATGGAGTGGTGATGTCACTGGAGCTGCCAATATGTGCTCCAGCCAAAGCTACACCAGAGGGTTGTGCTGTGTAACAGGTTGGTGCAGGTGGTGTTATCTACATTTGAACATTAGGCAACAGTCTCATGAAGACACTTTCTATTGTTCACTAAAGACCAACAATAACAGAGACAAAGGGAGAGCAGCAGAACTAGTGCTAACAATTAGCACTGCTAGCCTGCCCACCAACACCAGCTAATGTTCTAAAAACGATGATCAATGATTTTGCTGTAACGGCTCCAGCTGTCTGTGTCAGGGACACGTTGGAGATGAAGTGAGTGATCCAGTGACAAAGGTTTGGAAAGCTGCAGTCAGCTGAGACTAAAGGAGTCACCTGACCGAGAGACCAAATGTTTCACTGAGAACGTCCAGATGAACAGAATCAACCTTTGGGATAATCTGTTCCACACATCCATGTTTCACTTACTGCATTATATTTCCTCATTGCTGTGCACACAGGCCTGTGGCTTATAACCAACTCCAAGTTCAGACTCAGAGGCTGCTGAAGCTGTTTTCTGGAACAGAGACGTGTTGGATATAAAAGCAACTCTTCTTTATGTGTCAGCACTGAGGAAAGGAGCAGCTTCGTTTCTAAGTGTATGAAGGACTGTAGCAGTGTGTGTGTGAGCTTTATTTCACAGACAGAACCATGTCAAAAACACAACTTCAGGTAAAAACAATACAAAATCAAAGAGTCTGATCAGAAGGATTAAACAGAGGAGTGTGGGACTGTTTTTAACAGACAGCAGGTTAAGCCAGGCTGGAGGAGTAAACTGAGCCTCGGTGTGAGCAGCAGTGTGTTTGACAGGAAGCTGAGATAAACAGTCTGGAGCCCATTTAGTGCTTCATATGAAAGTGTGAGGATTTGAAAGCAAATCTAAAATCAAGCAGGAGTCAGTGTGAGAATGATTTGTGCTTTTCCTCAGTCAGATGCTGGGAGTTTCAGTTCATCCATGTTCAGCGTGCTGTGCTTTGTGTAACAGGAGAATATGACAGTATAAATCAAGTCTTCATGTCACTGAAAGCCTCCACAGTCTGCTATGGAGGTGCATCAGTTTGGATTTACAAGAAGAACATTTCTTAAACCTGCCACAAGATGGCGCTCCAACAGAAGGGATGTCCACAGTGTAACACAGACACACACATACTGTGTGAATGTGTGAGTGAATGGGCTTTCAACACAAGGCTTCTGCTGCTACCTTTAATGACATAATTAGCTAACAAGAACAAACTGTTAATTACCACCAAAGAACGGCTCCAGATTTTAGCTGCTGACCATTTTGTGAAACGTTGATTACATCAGCTTATTGTTGATTTTTCAACCTTAATATCAGCTGCTTTAAAGGAGCCTCGTTCTCTGGCAGTAACACTTTTCTTCACTAGATGCAGTGCAGGCACAGTCTGTGTTTCTAAACTACACACTAATGTTCATTGTTGTGCAGCTAAATCCTCCCTCTGGATGGGAAGAATCCCTGTCAGGCTTCAAACACCTGGCTTGGTGTTCTGGAGCTAATGTGTCACCTGTGAGGACTCTGAGATGAACACACAGCAGACACTTCAGTTCTCCGTCTGTGTGTCCTCAGTTTCCCAGCATGCCTTGGCTGTGGTGGTGGAGGTGAATGAGGGGGAACATGCTGCTCTGTCAGCACTCAGGTTTCATACCTGGTGATCTCAGAGGACAAAGCGGCGTTACAGCAGCGCACGTTGATGAGACCTGATGCTCTGAACAGTTCAGACTTCAGCCTCACGCTGAGAAAACAAACGACTGACTGTCAGCAGCAACTACACCTGCTCCATCAGTGACGGAGAGAAGAACTGAGACTGAGAGACATACAGCTGCAGGTCAAAGGTCAGAAACGCCCGCTCTTTGTACGGGTCAGGAGTTAGTACTGCAGAGGTCAGAGGTCAGCTTGCTGACAAACCATTTGAAACAGTTTGGAGCTAAAAGCACAACAGCAGAGGAAAGAAGAGACACTGCAGAGATGATGCAAAATATTGTGTTTTGTTCTCAGCTGTCAAAAAGTGTAACACACGTGTTCCAGCACAGCCTTTGTGTACTTTCACTTCTCCATACTGTCCATTGGAAATCCTGTTTGTTACTTTTTGATTTCAGTCCATGTGTCCAAAGCAAACTTCTGTCCCACACTTTCTCTGCTGACTCTTCACCGATGCTCAGATGATCTCAGATGATTTCACCAGAACTCATCAAAATTCGGGCTCCACAGAAACCCAGACGTCACTAAACAAGCGTAACAAGCAAAGTGAAAACTGGTCGTTCAGCTTTATTGACCAAAGATAAGCTCACATGTCACCTCATGACACAGACACTTATTTCCACAGCATGCACGAGGACTGACAATAAGTGTCTATAAAGCCACTTCTATCTGCCACACCTGTGCTTCTGTCATTGTTGCTCTCCTCTCACTCTGTCATTTATCCACAGTCTGCCTCCCTCTGCTCCGTCAGCTGACGTCCTCTCTACACCACCTGCTGTGTTTTATCCTGCAAAAACACATTTAAGAAGCGTTGCACCGAGTAACGGGAGGAACTGCTATAAAATACATTTAAAGGAGGTGGTGCTGAGTGCTGTGACTGGGGTCCCACCACTGACATCACGGGTGGAGGACATGTTGGAAAACTGCTACAAAGTGCTGTGCAGCCAGCAGAGCTTACAGTCTGTCCTGTGTGTCATACAGGCTCTCACACTTAGTGTTTCTGTGACACATTGAAGAGAAGTTTGTGTTGTTCACAGTTGTGCTTGTACTGAGTGACAGCTGACATGACCTAACAGGAATAATGTGTCTGTGCTGAATGAGAAGTAACACACAATGAAGTCTTGATGCATCTCAATCATCCAGGAAAGTGAGTCTGTTGCTTCTGTTCATCTGGACGCAGCGTTTTGTGGGAGAAACGTGTCGTCATCATCAGGTGACGTCTTCAGTCTCAGCTGCAGGTTTCAGTCTTACAAACAGGACATTTGCACAAAGACTGAAAGCAGCTGCAGGAACGATGGGCTGGGAGCTCCGTTCCTTCATCTTAATTATGCAGATTCTCAGGACCATTGATCAACAACCACTGATCCATGTCCATGAGTCCCATTCACAGAGATGTGGGAATGGCTGCAGTCACAGCATGTAAGATGGAAATAAATGAGAAGTATTTAGCTGAAGTGGATTTGATTTATGTTACTTCTTTTTTAACTTGTAGTTCTACATTGGAAGATTATTGTGATATTGAAATATAAAAATACATTTATATTCTATTATTTTCTCAAAATAAGCGTCACACTCGTGGAAGCCGGTGTAGCCGCCGAAACGCCTGCATTTATGGAGACTTTCAGCCCCAGGTAGGCCAGTTATGGATCTTGGATCCACATTATGTCAGCAGCTGTTCTCCACCGTGAACTGTGTTCAAACAAACACGCTCACGCCTCACAGACGACAGCTTACAGTCCTGTAGAGATAAAGTGACTTCGTACAGCCCCGTCTTCAGTCTTGTGGAGATGATCTCGACGCTTTGGTGGATGTTACTAGCTCCTGTGCAGTATTTTGTAAAGACATGATTATACCCCGTAAGCGCGTTAAAATTTACGCTAACAATAAGCCATGGGTCACTAAAAGTGTCAAATCCTGTTTAAGGAAAAAGAGACAGGCCTTTAAAGAGGGGCTGTTACCGATTTTCAGACAGCTACCAAGGAAATGAAAATCGAGATCTTGAAAGCAAAACAGACAAAAACCTTCTTGAAAGCAAATTTGCTGCAAAAACTTTTGGGTCTGCCTGGACTTGTATGAAAACCATAGCAGGGTTTCAAAATCCCCAGAGCAGCAGTCAGGTCATTTTAGATGTTTTAATTCAGACAGAGATTTTCAAATGCTTTAAACATGTTTTATGCTCGCTTTAGTTCTTCTGATTTCAGCGAGGATATTTGGGAACTGAAACAGAAACTGAGAGATACTCAGCACTTTATCATTGAACTCAGCGATGTTAAAAAGGCCTTTCATACAGTCAATGTGAACAAGAGCCAGGTCCTGATAATATTAGTGGCCGCCTAATTAAATCTTGTGCTGATGAACTCAGTCCTATATTTCAGGTTATTTTTAACAAATCCTTGCAAACACAACATGTGCCCTCTCTTTGCAAAGAAGCAGTCGTGGTTCCTGTCCCTAAATCTAAACGACTTCAGGCCTGTTGCCTCACTTCAGTTGTCATGAAAGTCTTTGAAAAAATCATCAGAAATGTGATTATGAAGAGACTGAAGGTCAGCTGGATCCAATGCAGTTTGCATACAGGCCCAACAGAGGAGTGGAGGACGCACTTTTGACTTTACTAAATCTGATTCTTAAACATGTAGAGAGTAAAGGGACTTTTGCAAGACTTCTTTTCATTGATTTTTCTTCGGCTTTTAATACAACACAGCCCCATATTTTAATTAAAAGACTTTTAGAACAGTTTGAAATCAGGAAAAACCTGCTGGGCTGGATTTTAGATTTTCTAACTGACAGGTCACAAAGAGTGAGAATAAATGGGGTTCTGTCTGACCCAGTGTTCTCCTCCACAGGTTCTCCTCGAGGCTGCGTCCTATCGCCCTTATTATTCACTCTCTATACAAACATGTGTCAGGGCAGACATGAAAACAGGGTCATTATTAAATATGCAGATGACTCTGTTATTGTCAGCTTACTGAAAGAGGGTGAAACTGACCACGGCCCAGTCATTGATGACTTTGTTCAGTGGTGGGAGGAGTCTTATCTCCAGCTGAACATATCTAAAACAAAAGACATGGTTGTTGATTTTAGGAAACAACAAAATGGGCACGGAGTCACTTTAATTAAAGGTCAGAAAATAGAGCAAGTACAATCATATAAATATCTTGGGACCATAATCAATGAAAAACTGAACTTGTGTGAGTGTGTGATGGGTGGATGACTGGATGTGTAAAGCACTTTGGGGTCCTTAGGGACGAGTAAAGCGCTCTACAAATACAGGCCATGTAATGGCAGAAACATTCTCTAGTGTAAATCCTGACTAGTTCATTAACTACAGATCAGTTTCAGTGAACATTATTCACAGAGGGATCTGAGTTCCTTATACCAGACTCTACAGACACTGTAACACTGTACAGCTCTGCGACTCAACAATATGACAACAATGTAACACACACTAGAATCATCAAATAAAGCCCCACTAACCACTAGAACTAGAACTAACTAACTAGCACTGGACACTTGCATATTAGAGATTTCTACCACCATAGGAGGCGAGATATCATCCTTGAACCAGAGCATCCAGCCCTCAATTTCGGACATAAAAAGCGACGTGGCCAGGCATGATAACACTTTGACTGAACTGCAGGACTGTGCCTCGAACCACTCTGACACCATCGCCACTCTCCAGGCCACTGTGGAGCGTTTGTCTGCGGAGGTAAAGAAGTTAGATGAGAGATGTGGAGCTCTTGAGGCACTCCAGGAGGAATAATTTAAGAACTGCAGGAATACCAGAAGGCACAGAGGGACCCAAGATGACTGAGTTGGTTCACACCTGTTGGCGGAGGCGCTATCTCTCGAGGAGAAGCCACTCATCGATCGAGCACATAGAGTGAATCGCCAGCGTCCCAAACAAAGTCATCTTCCTCGGCCCATCATCTTAAGATTGCACTACTACCACATTGGTGAGGAGATTCTGCTGAAAGCTGCAGAGAACAAGAACCTGATGTATAAGGGTTTTTAAAATAAACATCCTCCCAGATTTCCCTCCCTCTGTTGGAAACGCAGAGCCGCATTTGCAAATATGAGAGGAAGACTACGTGGGATGACCGGCGTCAGGTACAGACTGCTATACCCTGCAAAGCTGTTAGTGACCCATGGTGATGTGAGGAAAAGCTTTACCGATCCCAAAGAGACCGTAGACTACGCGGAGAAGCACCTCTCCCACCCACCTTCAAATGTATTAAAAGCAAGGATATATCTATATGTCTAACGCTGACACAGCACTGTGTTTCTTCTTTTCCCTTTATATTCCATGTAAAGGTGAATATGGAGCATTTATGGCGATTTTCTGAATCACGGGCAGATGAACTTCCCTGAAGTGTTTCCAGCTGGGCGTCGAGTGTTTGACCGACGCATGAAACGACACGTTTGTGAGTCTTTGTGAGTATTTATCACACGGCGTGCTGCGGGGAAAAGCCTGTTGTAACATTCATGTTTTAGCCCCTGACGGCTCCTTTTGGCTTTTCATCCCTAAACTCTCTGCATGCTCTTTCATGTGATTCGTTTTATTTTGAAAAGTCTCAATAGAATCTTGAGCTTTATTGTGAAAGGTTTATGTGGAAAATAAAGAAGCGGACGGCGGAGCCACGAGATGGTTTTACCGGCGTTGTTGCTAACGAGCGTCCGTAGTGTGGTTATATTAAATATAAGAGAAAGAGAGAACTTTAATACAGACACTACAGTGAGCATCACAACCATGTAACATATTTTACACCATGAAACAAACGATGTTTCATATCATCATCTCATATATATGTTATATGGAACAGGCCCAGCGCAGGCTGCCTGTGATGCAGCACAGCGCCACCCTGTGGTCATCACTGCACTGGTGACACTACAAACAACAAGTACACAGGATGGACGGTGGCCCTGAGAGCTCACACACACTGCTGCTTCTAAAACACCAGGAAACAGGAAAATGCTGTGAAAGCACAAAATAATCACAGTTCAAAGAGACAATAGTGACAGAAACAGAGGCTTCACTGGTGCTGAGGGAGAAATCCCAGAGAAGCTTCCTTCCTGCCAGTATACGAGCCCACCAACAGAGACAGGACCAGTTCATCCTCCATCACTTACTGTGGCTCACGTTGCTCTTCTGTTGCTTTGCATCACAGACGCGTCTTTACTGGCTTCTTCTTCTAATTGCACTTAGAAACATGTTGTCTTTAACCTGTCACAGCTGCCCAGATGTTGCTGCTGAGAACATGTGGAGCTGATTCATGTAGTCATGTGTCTGTGAACAGCCAATCACAGGAAGACTTTCAGAAGAAACTCAGAGGAACAGCTGAGATGTGCTGAGTGACACAAGAACTGACAACAAATGTTAAAGTTCAAATGGTGGTTTTGTTTGCAGGGACTGTGAGTGGATGGAGATCCTGGTCCTCCTCAGCTGTGAGTTCTTCCTCTGTCATGAGAACCTCAGGGGGAGAACATGTGCTCACTCTCAGCTGCTTTAACAGGAAAGAAGCTCTTTTAGATCAAAGCTGAGAAACTGTTTGTAACAGCGAACTCTGTCACCTTTCTCTCCTCAGCCTGCTGCTGGACAGGCCCATGAAGCTCTGCTGTAAAGGCTTCCATGTCCCAGGCTTCACCTTTACCTGCTGACCAACGGGAGGCGTGGCCAAAACAGCGATGGGGAGTGGAGCAGCAGGTAGCAGAGGTGAGCCTCTTGTATGCAGCCTGTTATCTGTGGGACCAGGGAGCACGTGACACAGATGTTGCTGATTCAACATCTGTGTGACAGCTGGAGCAGCACAGTCTGCAGGAAACATCTGTGCATGTAGGAGACACCAAGGTTTACATGGTGGAAGCAGACGACTGACTCAAGCAGCCTCACATCACAGGCTGCTGGCTACAAGCACATGACCACAGTGACTGGTTTCACTGGTGTCTGTCCCAGTCTGTGGCAGAGATACAGGAAGTCACAGACAGCCTGCACACAGCGTTTCCTCTGGAGGGTGTTTCACACCCTGTTTGTGTTTCTCACTAACATGTTGTAGTTCTTCCTGCACACAGCAGCACTTTGATCATTTCTCCTGCTTTTCTTCCTTTTCTAGCTTTTATACACTGACAGTAACACAAAACTCCAAAGTCATCATTTGAGGAGCTTCTTAAGAGTTTCTGTGAGTTTAGTGAAGTCAGCCTCTCAACAATAAGTGTGTGTGTGTTGATTATCTAATGTTCAGAGAGGACTGCACTGATGTAGCATCCAGGTGAGCAGCTTATGAGCCAACAGGGGAAATTTAGCTGTATTATTGTTGTTTAAATGTAATAATTTATGATTTCATGTTCCAATATTTCACTTTTCCCAACTTTTTGTTATCATTTGGTCTGAAAACCATGACAAACAGCAGTGTTACAGTTGTTAGCATTAGCTGCTATAGAGCACTCAGTCACTGTATTGGTGTTAGCGACATGAACATATCTGAGCTAACTGTGTGTTCCAGATGTGCAGCAAACCCAACTGTCCCTGTGGTTTCCTGCTGTAGACATTATCCCCATGATGCTGACGTCCTCTGGTGGGACGAGCTCACACGTTTATGGATTCAGATGCTAACTGGACCAGACTGGTGTCAACCTTTGTGCTATAGAAGCAAATCAAAGAAGAACCAGTTGAACCTGAGCTGTCTGTAGTGGTGACACCAACACCATGTCACCTGCACATGCTGACCCAGGGTCAGTGTTGAACCTATAAGCTGTGTCCTCACAGTTCAATATGTCCTCACTGCACAGGTCAATGACATCAGAGCTGTAATGTTGTTCCCGTCTCACTAAAACTTCTGGCATAAGGTGACTTTTCTGGGTGATTCCTACTCCAGGGTCACCAGTTTGAATCCCTCTGTTACTGCTGGGAACGTGCTGCTAAAGTGCCCTTGAGCAAGGCCACGTCCAGCTTATGAAGCCAACCCTGGGCTCTGCTTGCTGGCAGTGACCGAGTAGATGAAACAGCTCAGTGGATGCTAACTCACAGCTAACAGCGCTCTGTCATGGATAAGTGAAATAAAGCTGACTGACCCACAGCTGCACACAAACACCTCCAACACCTACAGGTCAGCAGGTCCACTGCTGTCTCTGATGGGCCCAAACTTTGCTTGTTCAGCGTTTGCTGCTGCTGACTTTGAAAATCACACCAAACATGGAATCAAATATATCGACTCAGCTTAGACTACAGAGAAGCTCGGCACTGCTCACAAAACTCAACACAAAAGGCTTTTTAAAGACAACAATCACTTTGACAGACACACAAACACGACTGAGTACAGAGCAGCTGCTGGTTTGAAGCCACAGAAATGTTCAAATGTTTAAACACACTGCAGCGTTGCAGCCGTGATGCATTTGTGCTGCTAAGGCCACACACATCAGCTGCCTTACATTTTAGTACCAGTTCATCTCTGACCATGGCAGCACAGTCTTTCCAGTACAGTGATGTTGGTGGGGACAGTGGGGACTGATTGTTCATTGGCTGTAAGCCGGTCACATGGACGTTTAACTGGTGCTTTGGTTGCTCTGTAGTCTGTTGTGCCTGTGAGCTGCTCCTAAAATGAGACAGATTATAATTGTCACCATTCTGTTAATGACTCTTATTATGTGCGCTCTCCTCCACTGTCACACTAAACACATTAAACCTTTATTTTTGTGTAAAGTCAGGATTTATTGGCTCTTCTTAAAAGCGTCATGAAGTGCAAAACTCAGCAAACATTATACAAAAGTAGATTTAGAAGCTGAACAGAACTGAAAACATTTAAAGTGACAGTCAGCACAAATCCAGCTGACATCTCCATCCAACCCAAGTCTTCATTTAAAGTCATTATAACTGTGACACACGTTTGTTACAGTATTAATCCTGCCTGATGCTGCAGGGCCAACATCATGAAACAGGCTCAGCATTTATTTCCATTATGAAACTTTATCATTAAAAACAAACCATTGTTCTGCAGTCGTCCCAGGACTGTGGGTCAAACGTTCTCTCCACATGTTTAAGGCTGAGCTCACTTTATCGTCTGCCTGAAGGAGGAAAGCAGATGTTACTAAACATCACAATAAAACATATGAAATGGGTGCACATGAGGAACGTCTGCACTGTTAAAGCCATGCAAACATCTTCACACATGAAGCAGCAACACCTCTCAGTTTAGCAGCAGCTGGTAAAAGCCACAGTGATCCTGGAGCCTCCCTGAAGGACTCGTTCATCAGTAACTGTCAGGAGGACGATTAAACCTTCTGCACACGTCCTGTAGTTACACACTCGGGAGGAAAGACGACGTCCTCGCTCTGCAACATGATCTGTGTTTCATCCAGGACGCTCAAACACAGACTGGTTTCCAAATATTAGACGCACTGGTTCTTCATGCGTTTCTACCTGAGCACTCAGAGTCATTTCTACAACAGGCCTCCTTCACCTGCTGGTGCCTCTGTTTCTGTGTTTGGCTGTTTCCATCAGTGCCTGATGTTTGTGATCTTTGATCTGTTCTGAAGTCTCTCTTTGTAACACAAATGTTGTTTGGCTTCTTTCACAAACAAGGCAAAAGAACTTTAATGGATTCATTTGCTGATCTTACTGTTCTGATGCAAAGCCGTCCTTTCAACGCTTTAGAAAGAAAACCAAACAATGTTTTTAAAACGTTCCCAAAATGTAAAAGCTATTAAAACCATAAACTTCTGCTCCTTGATCATGTGATTCTTCTTCTAGACTGTCTGTAATTGTTATTGCTGATTGTCAATAAAGTTGTTTTTTATAAGTTATGTTGTAAAGGAAGCTTGTGGCGAGGGAGGAGGGGCGACTAAAAGCAGGTTCATATAGTGGGAAAGTCCTCAGGTCATGTGAGGATATTTGCTGATGCGTCAACACTGTCAGATAAAAGAACGGCTGCTGCATTTGTTCTCCCACAAATAAGTTTGGTGATGAGTAAAAGAATTACAGATGATGTGGCAGTTTATACTGGGAGCTGGTAGTGATGTTACTGGCTTGAACTGGGCGGAGGACGCACTAATATGGAGGTATGTGGTTTGCTGGGACTCTAGCAGCGTGCTAGTGAGCACAGGTGATATGTCTTCAGACTCTAGGCAACATATTGTTTTTGATATACTTCATTTACTGTATAGAATCAAACACAGAGGGATAGAAGTGGATTTCTTATGGCTCCCTGTGAATATCGGTGTTGATGCAATGAACAGGACGATAAGTTTAAAAAGGTGCAGCAAGAAGAAGTCGTGCAGGTTTGACTATAAAATACAGTGAAAGTGAGGTGAAGAGTATAATGAAGGTAAAGATGAAGGACGAGTGGCAGGCACACTGGGACAGAGACGGGAAAGGCAGATATTATTATACAGAAAACAGTCGTGTAGAAGAAGCTGCAGCAGAGACCAGGATGGAATCTGGAGAGTCAGAGTTGGTCACACAGGCTTGAATAGCACACTTAAAAAGGTAAACATGACACAGGATGATGGGTTTGTATCTTGAACCCATCCGCTGGAACGTTAAGACAATATAATTACACTGCAAGCAAGACACAAGTAGGCAAACTTCTTCATGGTACTCGTGCACGGGAGAGAACCGGACAAACGCCGTTCCTTCGCTTGGCCCCAGTTGCTCTCGTCCGTTCTCCCGTACACTGCCCTTTTATTGAGGTTACATGAATATGCATAAGTTCACTAACATGTGACGTCTACATACACACAAAGAGTACCTTGCCTGTGTGTGTGTGTGTGTGTGTGTGTGTGTGTGTGTGTGTGTGTGTGTGTGTGTGTGTGTGTGTGTGTGTGTGAGATCTGTGTGAGGTCAAGATGTGACCCTGTGAAGACTCCCCAAGGCTAGTGCCAGGATGTCTAACTCCATCTAACAAAAGGCTCTTATACTTAAACAGATATGCGTGTGCTTGCTATACCATAAATCAACAAGAAAAGATAAACTCTCCTAGGGAGTGTGATCTATGCCAGGACACTCTGGGGAATGTATGCACTCCCTTCTACAGCTACACAAAGTTAATACAGACCTCTTTAGGATGAAGCATTCTTTCAATCCACCAATGATTATATACTTCTAAGCATATATGAGTAAATATTTCTAAGCATAAATGACAATCAACAATACAACCCTATCATTCCCCCCTTTTCGACATTTATGCTAGAAAAGTCCCCAGTTATGAATACCTCATGTCTGACAGCTTTAAGGCAAACATTGTTATATTCAGCATATGTCCAATCACCCTAAATTACTGTAAAAGTACACAGTTTAACAAATGTATTAGCAGTTATCCCATTCCTCATTAATCTCATCCAATGGCAACCTGCATCCTACAAGCAAACAAAGAAATTGTTAATTTAATAGTGAAAATAAGAAAGTAACATTTTCAAAAACATCTCAGCTTGGTGATGCTTCCTCCGGGTGTGCAAATCACATGTCTCTCTGCAGAGTGGTTTGAGTTCTGCAGGGCGTCATGAATGTCTCTTCCAGTTGTTTCCATCATTGTCCATAGGACCAGAGTCCAAATGTATGTAGAATAAACATTCAAACATACCAGTTAGTTTTGTTGTTTGTCAACATGGGTCTCAGCTATTTCCAAAGCTGCAGACCTCATAGGAAACTGCTGTTATCACCACCATAGCTTCTGGTTCCTGTGCTTTTCACAGAATCATGATGTCATCCTTAGACTCCCTCTGCGTTGTCGATGGAGCTTGGCACGCTCCCCTCATCCTTCAGGTGCCCGTCTGTTGTCCACAATCTCCTCTGTTGGCCTCTGGAAACCCCCCGTGGCACAGCTCTCAGTCCAACGCAGTTTCATGGTCCTTGCTGTGGCTCCAAAGTCTGATCACATGATGGGCCCCAACCAGCTCGACCTTTGACCTCAACCACTGCCTGGGCTGTCAGCTATGCCTGGAATGGTTCTTGCTTCTCACTGGCCTCTTAAGATTTCTCAGGAGATTACTGCTGCACCTGTATTTCCTTGCTAGGAGGGAAAACTTCTATTTGGAGAGCATGTCAACAATCATCAAACAACATTCTTTAGTTCAGTGAACTTCACTTATAGGCCATCAAAGCCTCATCTGAACATGGATGCACCACTTGCATAGGTTTAATACTTGTAAATAAACGGTTAATCACACAAATCACTGCAACAATAATAGAAAACATTGTTTAATAAAAAACATTGTTAATCCTTGGACCCCTCCTCTTGACGCATGGACACACCCATGCGTCAACTCACCAAACCTGGATTCCTGTCTTAAAGAAAAAGATTAGCTAGATCATATCCCAGGCAACATCAGGGCATCTCCTCCCCAGGAGCAGCACCACCCTGGACCTATAATCCTGCAACAAAAATGCTAGTGTGTTTTGCATATTAAGTTTGCTTAACACCGGGCTCTCCCAGGAGCCTGCATACACACCATCATGGCCTGGAAAACAAGATCTGGAAGTGAAATCAAACTACATACCTGTAAACAATTGTATCATAAGAACAATAAGCATTCAACATCAGCAAGACAAGTGTCATGTGCAGGTTTTCTCAAATCAGTAAACTACAATTATTTTCATAAGTCGCCTCAGACATGGATCATCCCATGTACTCAGGCAACATTAATGTAATCGGTGACTGCTCTTAAGCAAAGTCACTCCACTCATATATTATTTATGGGCTCAAGAGTGGCCAGCAAATGAGCCCATATTAACTATTCCATAACACCGCATCTCTTATTTGTTTGTCTCATGTCACTTGTCCGCTTCTGCTGAATCTTGTACATGCAGTCTCAAAAAACAAACATTAGCAACACACATTGATTATCCTGGTGGGCAGGCGTCGGCCAACCACATTCCAGAGGTGCCATAAAAACACCATAAAATCAACCATCCATTGCTGTGGAAAATATGTTATTCATATCATCAAAGTAACCGTCACATTTTCCCAAAAACACAATGTAACAGCATCACTACTCATAACCGGTAAACACAGTTTTCCTCACACATAAACCCAGAAATCCTGTAGTAGGAAAAAACATCAACCAGTTGTCCTGGTATAAATCGCATCATCAATTCACATGAAGAACTGGCATGCTGTAAGAAAAGAAAATGCAAATATTAGCGCTTGCGCAGGCGTATGCATACTTTGTCACAGCTCCCTCTGTGAGCAACACAAGCCTATGAATAACACACCTGATAAATGCACAGACACAGAAAATGGCATTTAAAAGGTTAAATCATCATGCAACCTCGAGTGTTGCTGTCATCTTTCTGCTCCTGTAAAAGGAAACACATGGGTTCATCTGCACCTTTGTCAGGTGGGGGTTAACTTCACACAATCATGTTCAGTCAGTCAGTCAGTTATTTTAAAATTCTTACTCATTCACTCAGTGGTTCCTTCTTTTGCTAATTGTGGAAATTATCATCGCATTCGTTTCCACGCTCAGCAAAACGACGTTATTTCAAAAAGAAAAATAATTTAGACTGGATTTCCTCGTTGAATCCTTTTTGGGGGGGACTCTCATTTCCTAATTGTCCCAAATAAGTGGCTTTCTCCTGAACCCATTTTAAATGTGGAGAAACTCACTTGCAACAATTTTCTTGACGATGTGTAACGCTTTTAATTCCCGACTTGCAGATCTGCTCAAAGAAACGAAATTCACAAGCAAAATCAGTGCTTGTTCAAAAATGAAAAATAAAAAATAACAGAGATTATCAAACCAAACTCTCAGTGCACTGTGAAAGTATCAAAATAAAAAGGCCTTGTTAAGTCATGACACAAACTCCTCATCATCTTCACAACAGGAGAAGAATCATCAGCTAGATTCACTCCAAACCAACCATCAACTGCACAACACACAACATAACCCTAATGTCATATTAGCTATGAGTTTAATCACCCGGTCTGTGCTCTTCACTCATTTAAGCCACAGATCTATTTTATTCAATTTTTCCTTTTTCCCTTCATCATAAAACATGTGACATGCTGTCATGCACTTCACAAAAGACGTTTGTTCTGATGTATTCAGAGTTGTGTATCTAAATACAGGATTTACTCGCACATCAAAACAGGAAACTCAGTGTTTTAGAGTCTCCACTCAACACACAACAAACTCCAACACATCCCATTCACTCGTACTAGAATTCAGCCACCTTTCATTAATCTAAGAACGATCAACTAATTTGAATCAGCTATTAACCCACTAGGATGACAGGACAACAGAAATGCATGTTCAAAATGTTATCACTAAAAGAGAATTTCCCTCATACAGTAAATTTAGTAGTAAACTTGTGCTGCATCAATCAAGCAGGAAGCTTCTCCCAATTTACTATATTAACACTAAATTTATTGTCTGATCACTGGTTGGTCAAACCAGGAACTTTTTTCCCACAAAAGTTAAACTGTTGTCCTGCAACCTAGAGAGTCAATTTTTTATTGGATAAATTCAGTATTTGATAACAAGTGTCTGCTAAATTGACACTATTTTAACACTGATGAAAGATAACAACCATGTCTGTGGAGCTGCATCTCCAACAGAGCATGTTCTGTGCTATGAGTTCCACTGGTCTTTGCATCACACGAGGTGACTTGGACAAGATGATAAACAGACTCACGCTTAAAATGTCTAATCTTCATGAGTTATTTTGTGTTTGTATTAGTAGGGTTAAGGCATGTTCTGTGTGATTTTGTATATGTTTGTATATGTTTCAGACTCCTTCACAATTTTCCAACTTAAGCAGTCAGCTTTCTTTTTCCCCAGGTTTGCTAACCCAAATTTTGATTTCCCACATTAAATAATTCCTATGTGTTCTCACCTAGTCTTCTCACTCTGTCCTCTCCCACTTCAACAGTCCCCAGCCGGCAGTTCTCCTTCAGCTTTGTCCTGTGTTCCACTGTCTCTTCTTGCCATTTTGCTCCACAGGTGGCAAATGTCAAACTCCAACAGTCTCCTCAGTTCTCCTCGAAAGTTTTCTTCACATGCATAGTGAAGTTGCAGCTTGTTGTAAACACAGTGCCATTCATCCGATCAGTCAGGATGATGGGTTTGCTCTTCTCTGATGCTGTTTGTCCACATTGCTGCTGCTTGCTGAGACTTTTTGCTCAGGACTTGATGCTGTCTCTTTATCTGCCATGTTATTGCTTTGGAGCTGCATTCTTCAGGGAGGAGTGAGCTTGCTTGTGAGTTTGTGAGGTTGAGAAACACATTGCGCTGTATATAAGTCAGCCAGAACTTGGCCTGCATGTTTCCAATGATGTTTAACTATAAATTTCTTCCGTCCGACCGCTGCATGTGGAAAATTGATACAGGTCTGCTTTTCACCTGAAAGTGACAAACTAAGACATGTTCATTATCATCATCACTGCTTAATCAACACACATCTCTCTCTCTCTGTCTGTGTTTGTGTAAACAATCCTTTCTTAAAGCAGAAAATGACATTGTAGTTGTTTTTGGCTGATCAACACAAAACCTTTTCCCTATGATTATTTTTCATCTACAATATAAATTCTCTTCTCAATCAGAGGCAATTACTTTTACACAGCGCACAGAAACACTGTGATGTCAAACACATTCACACTCACTTTTTCATCTGCATAAATAAATCACGTGGCTGGTGATATGTGCCATGGTAATCCATAAGCATGATCACACGTTTATTTAATTATTTTTAACCCAACAAAACAAATAAACAAAAACATGATGCTGATGCTACACACACGAGTCAAGGTGCAGAAAAACTGCTCATGGAAACGCTGCACACTCTCTGTTTCCCCTCTCTTTGAGTAGTTCTCAGACAGCTCTTGATCTGATAATGTGTAGCTTGCTCATCAGCTCAAAAAACAAAAACAAAACTGCAACGCGACATCACACAGTAGTTGCAGCATATTAGTTGTTTTCACAGATGTGCTGTATATCTCAACAATGGCTCATAATAAGACGACAGTCTTCCACACAGGTCAAGTGTCTCTATGCACTTCATGAGTTTAAATATTTACCTATATCACTTCTCCTCACATGTCATTGTACTGAATTTAAGCAACCACAAGCTTAATGTAGGTTACTTTTAACAACTATCTACCTCAATGGTTTGGCACACAGGCTGTTGTCGAACAGGGCAAGCTAAAGAGTTAACATTTTGTGTCAGCAAGGGGTGGGGGGGAAAGCCACCCACCAGAGCATAGCTCAAGTGCTGCTGATGTGGGCTGGCCTTTTCCACACACTCCTGGCTGCTTAGGAAACCCATGATAACAACAACAGCTGCTGACGTCACACACCACGCGGTCTGCTCCGCACACACTCACACACAACAACAACGACGACGAAAATGACAATAACACAAAATAGGCCTACTCCGGACTCACACCGGACCGCTCGGGACCCTGACCCAGCTGTGGGACGCTCACCCACTCGCGCGACAAAACCCAATGAAGGGACGCTCGGGACACACACCCAGGGCGATTTCAAAACCGGACACACACCGGACGCTTGGGACCCTTGGGCGATTTAACCAAAACTTCTTTTTCGGGACACTAACCCAGTTATCGCTCCACAAAGCAGCGAACTTCTCAACGCCTCACAAAATGGCGGAGACTGCACAACGACACGGTTATAGAGTCGGCCTCTTTAAACTTACTTGGCGTTGCTTAGCGTGTAATATCAGCCTGAATCCCGCCGATCGCCATTCATCGAGGAGAAGGACAGACAGCGAATCCACAGGAACTTCCTGGCTGACGTCAGTCTTTCAGCGTGCCTCTCCCCCCCCCTCGGTGAATGCGATCCCAGGGAGCCGGCATCGAAGGACCAATTAATGATGGGTTTGTATCTTGAACCCATCCGCTGGAACGTTAAGACAATATAATTACACTGCAAGCAAGACACAAGTAGGCAAACTTCTTCATGGTACTCGTGCACGGGAGAGAACCGGACAAACGCCGTTCCTTCGCTTGGCCCCAGTTGCTCTCGTCCGTTCTCCCGTACACTGCCCTTTTATTGAGGTTACATGAATATGCATAAGTTCACTAACATGTGACGTCTACATACACACAAAGAGTACCTTGCCTGTGTGTGTGTGTGTGTGTGTGTGTGTGTGTGTGTGTGTGTGTGTGTGTGTGTGTGTGTGTGTGTGTGTGTGTGTGATCTGTGTGAGGTCAAGATGTGACCCTGTGAAGACTCCCCAAGGCTAGTGCCAGGATGTCTAACTCCATCTAACAAAAGGCTCTTATACTTAAACAGATATGCGTGTACTTGCTATACCATAAATCAACAAGAAAAGATAAACTCTCCTAGGGAGTGTGATCTATGCCAGGACACTCTGGGGAATGTATGCACTCCCTTCTACAGCTACACAAAGTTAATACAGACCTCTTTAGGATGAAGCATTCTTTCAATCCACCAATGATTATATACTTCTAAGCATATATGAGTAAATATTTCTAAGCATAAATGACAATCAACAATACAACCCTATCACAGGAAGTGTGACTTCTGTGGACCAGAGGAGACGTTTGACGGGTTGTTAGCGTCGTCAGGATACTGGATGGAAACGCTGTGCCTGATAGGATGATTACAGGCTGGACTTTGTCTTCCTGTTACAGATGGATCCAGGCCCTGGATGACTGCTGGACACACATGACCCACACTAGGCTGCCTTCATCCATCCTTTCCTCCTTCACTGAGACTCAGAGTCAGCATGTATGTATTTATCAGTGATTTGAATCCTTTCATTACAGAGTGAAGTTAAAGTAGACGTGTTAACACACTAATAAACACAAAGGGACACAACTACTACTCCATGATGGAAAGCTGAAGTATTACACAGCTTTATGAACCTCCTGTTATCCTGGTAGATGAGTACAGCAATAAATCTTTTACTTGGACATCTTCTGGCTGCAATAAGCTTTGAAATGTGACCATGAAGTTAGAGACACACTGACTGAAACCCACAGCTGTGACTGTGGATCACATCCACACACAGTGTAGCTGCTGTCTCTGTGTGAGCCTTTGCACTGCTGCTCGCAGCACCGTTATATCACTCAGCGCTCGCTGCTGTTATTGAATCCACTTTTTACTGTCCGTGCAATCAAGCTCCTCTGCAGAGCTAGAAAATATCTTCGAACCAGTTTATGTGTTAGGGGATCCTTTGCAGCTGTGACTGTTGCCTCTGTTTTTGTCCTTTGGTTCCTGGGAGCCTTTTACATTTCCATCAGCAACAAATATCTGAACAGGCTTTATTGTAGGAAATACAGGATTAAATAGTTGTCATTATTTATTAGATGTTGTTAAAGATGATCAGATGCTTGTTTAGTTTAATGCTGTGGCTTCAGTCAGCATCACTGTGCTGTATAGTTTTATTTTTCTGATCCTTCTGTTAAAGTTGCTGAATAAAAGCTGGTTGGTCTGCACCTCACCTCTGCCTCGAGCCTCCTTCTTTAAAGCAGCAGAGGCTCTTCATTCAGGTATCACAGCTCGAGTTGTTCTGCAGGAGACCCAGAGTACTGTCCTTGGTCCATAATGACATTAATCCTCAAAAATAGTTCTGGCATAATAATTGTGCACACAGTGTAAAACTGAAGAAGCTTCTCAGATGAAATGTCTTCAAGAAACTTAAAAAAGTCCAGACACTTTTGTTTCTGAGCTTCTTAATTCAATTCAATTTTATTTATATAAATCACAACAGCAGTCGCCTCAAGGCGCTTTATATTGTACAGTAGATCGCACAATTATAGATACAGAGAAAAACCCAACAATCATATGACCCCCTATGAGCAGCACTTTGGCGACAGTGGGAAGGAAAAACTCCCTTTTAACAGGAAGAAACCTCCAGCAGAACCAGGCTCAGGGAGGGGCGGGGCCATCTGCTGTGATTGGTTTGGGTGAGAGAAGGAAGACAGGATAAAGACATGCTGTGGAAGAGAGACAGATGAACCGCTGAGTGTTGTCCCGTCGAGGTGGCTCTTCTATGTTGTGCATTTATGGCACCAAACCACAAATGCAAAGGAAGAAAGGGTCGAGGCTTATTGGTGTATGTGCCCATGAGTATGAGTGTACACGGGTGTTTCTCTGTGTTAGTGACAGTCTGACAGAAGGCTGCATCCCTCAGCCTCACGTGGGCTGTGTAGCCCCTTTACAACTGCAGTGAGAGCTCAGACCTGTTTCTGGTGGGTGGTGGACTCCTCCTGGGCTTCCCCTGATTCCCCTTCTGCCACAGAAGACTGTGGCCTCAGAAACTCATATCTGCTTTTTGCAAATGAAGCGAACCTGTTGGCTTCATCAGCAGGGGCGGATCTAGAAGGGTGGCATGGGGTGGCAAGTGCCACCCTAAAACGATCCCTTGCCACCCCAAGTGCCACCCCAGTTTTGCATATGACAGTGTTGTTTATTAAAATAAGTTTAACAGTTTGAGCGTAGTTACAGTCAGCAGTGAATATAAATGCTAGAACTGGATATATTCCATAGTGTCCCCCCCTCCACATTAACAAATGGTTCAGCCCATAGCAGGACGGCTTTTTTCTTGTTTTCAGTAGCAAGCGATGCTCATGATTGTGCCAGAGCACATTTTGAACAACACCATGGGAATTTCTGATTTTACACAGTTGGGTGGATGTTACACTGTGGAAATGAAGGAAGGTGAGTGCTATTTTAAATGGTTGTAGAAAATGAAAAAACAGCAGGTGTATTGGCTGCATTTTTAGATAAATAGTTGTATCTGTTTACAAAATGTACAATTTATATTTGCATTTCAAGTTATAAACATTTACCCAACACGTCTGTGGTTTTTTTACAGTAAAAAATACTGCTAGGATTTTAGGTTCTTTGTGTGATTTCAGATCAGTAATAGTTACATTAATAGTAATAGTAATACTAATGCAGTATGTCAGTGAAAAAACAACTAAATTCAGTTGAGCTGAAAAGATACCAAACAAAGCAAGAGGAGGAAAAAATAAAATGAAACAATCTGAGGGTGAAATACAAACGTAAACTCAAAGGAGTCACAAATGTCCGGTTGTGTTTCAGACCTCAGAGGGTGAATCCAACAAATCATGAAAAATGAGGTTTACATGTTTGTTCATGACAGTGCAGATTTCTGACATTTTGTGTCATTTAAGCTGCAACAATGTGACTGTTTTCTAACAAAAACAGTGAAACTTAAGTTAGACTTGTGTTTGTAAATGAAGCGCCCCATGTTGTGTAGCTTTCTGGAGTTTATACTTATTGGGCTACATATGTATTTAATATACAGGCTGTACAGTACATAACATCAAAACTCACATGTTTCATGTAACTAAAGTGTGTAATCATGTGGGTACAGACAATAATTAAGTTATAGACTATATTTATATGAAAAACGTGCATACTTACTGCATTTGAATCATTTTAACCACATGTAACCACCTGCATATGTGTTTGGGGGGAAAAGGCTTTGATTTTGCCACCCTAAGAAAATTTCTCTAGAGCCGCCCCTGACCATTTCACAGGATTTGCATTTAAAGATGCAACAAGACTAAAATGGTTAGGGTCAGGAGGTCAAAGGTCAGAGCTCCTGTGGGTCTGAGGGCGGCCTCACGCTGGAGAAGGATGAAGGAGTCTGACCTGAGCCAGTGTTTGACATGAACACATCAGCACTGCTGTCAGTGAGCCTAACGACAGCCGTTAGCATCATTTCAGTGTTTCAGTCATAAAAACACTTCCTGTCTCTGTGGTGGTTACAGCGACATCATGCAGTTTGTGCTTTGACCTCCAGAGGGCGACAAATCAGCACAGACAGAGAGCTCCATTCAAACTTTGCTGCCATCAGGAATAATTCTTCAAATATAATCATCAGTGTTTGAGCAGTTATGATATCAGGGACAATCTAGACATGTGTGACAATACTGAACATGTCACATGACACACCTCAAACATCATGTGATCCACTCTCAGTCTGCACTTTCATTCATGACTTCAACAGGTTGAAATGAGCTTTGAAGAAACATTCAGTGAAATTAATCTTTCATGGATTCATGTGAGCAGCAGATGAACTTTGTACCAACAACATCTTCAATAACAGAGTCTGAATGAAGCTCAGGTGTTGATGCTGCTCACTGATTGGACGCTTGGTTTCAGCTCTGCTCTCAGTCTTTACTGCACAGGTGAAGGTAGAAAGTGTGACTGGATCTATAGACTGGAAACAGAGAAACATGCTGAACATTTGAAGCTTTGCAGCAGAAATGTTCATGTTACAAATACAGCAGAGCTGATCTGGGATCAGTGTGTTCACACCTGCAGCTACAACAAGGTTTCATGTCTCCACACGTCAGCATGTGAACTTTACTCTGACTCAGTCTGAGCAGTCAGACGGCATATTTTTAAAGTTAACACATCAGCACACACAGAGCTGAGCCCCTCCCACCTGTGCTGAGTTTCAGGTGGAGCCCCGCCTCCTTCCAGGAAGCAGCTCACCTGTGTGTCCGTGTTTAGTGTCCAGGTGTGGAGTGGAGCTTGTTGTTGGTGTGTGAAGAAACTGTAAGTTTGCTTTGTTTCCTCCTTTAACAGTTTGTCTTTAGGAACTTTACTGTTTGTTCAGCTCGTGTTTGATTTCTTCACACAACAAACTGTGTGTGTTTGTATTTCCGGTCTCTCCATTAAAGTCAGTGTGTAATGTTTCCTGGCTAACATCAGCTGTGTGCAGCTTAGTTCAGCACAAATCTGCCGCTCCATAGTTCACGGTAACGGACTCACAGCTGGACCAACGAGGCCGAGTGTGTCCGCCACTCTGAGCTACGTTCGTGTTTGTGTACTTGTAGTTTGTACTTTGAGTTCACTCAGAGCCCACAGAGGACGCAGCGTACGTGATGACGTCACAGCCCTTTACCTCCTTTACTGTCACTGTGATTAATATTTACACACGAGACACCTGCAGAGCTCTGACGCTAAGCTAGCACACAGCATGTTAATGCTAAGCTAACACTAAGCTAACACTAAGCTAGCCAAGAACCCAGAGTGAGGTTAAAGCTGAGTAAACACTGACCTCAGACCAGCACCGTGATAAAGTGAGCTGCTGCTGCTGAACTTGAACAGGTAACAAAGTGATGAGCAGTCAGGCTGCAGGTTTCTACCTGTTCATGTTTCATTAAACATTAGAGACAGACTGCTGAGTACATCTCATCTCTATCCAAACAACCTACAGTCCACAAACACATCATGAACCAGTGCTCTGGGCTGTGGTCTGTCCCCAGTTACATGGATCAGCTGGTTCCCTGCAGGTGACTGCTGCTGTGGTTTGGAGCGGATGAATAAACCTGAACTGAATCAGGTGTCCAGTTACTTTTGATCCCTTTAAACCAGGCTGTCACATGTTCAGCATGTGAAACTCCTCCTCCTCCGTGAAAATGGGTGTGGGTCTCAATCAGCCAAGGTTTTGGGTGAACCCATTGTGAGATCTAGCCCCACGCTATCATGTGATTTCCTGTGATCAAATGTCCCAGGATGTGAGTGGGCGTTAAGACGTCCATGTCCCTCTTCAAGCAACTTAAAGAAGTCCAGACGCTTTTCTTTCCAAGCTCCTTCAACAACATCATTCATAGAACAGCTTCCAGCTTCTTTTGCTCGGCTACAGTTTGGATGGATTTGCATTTAAAGATGCAACAAGACTAAAATGGTTAGGGTCAGGAGGTCAAAGGTCAGAGCTCCTGTGGGTCTGAGGGCGGCCTCACGCTGGAGAAGGATGAAGGAGTCTGACCTGAGCCAGTGTTTGACATGAACACATCAGCACTGCTGTCAGTGAGCCTAACGACAGCCGTTAGCATCATTTCAGTGTTTCAGTCATAAAAACACTTCCTGTCTCTGTGGTGGTTACAGTGACATCATGCAGTTTGTGCTTTGACCTCCAGAGGGCGACAAATCAGCACAGACAGAGAGCTCCATTCAAACTTTGCTGCCATCAGGAATAATTCTTCAAATATAATCATCAGTGTTTGAGCAGTTATGATATCAGGGACAATCTAGACATGTGTGACAATACTGAACATGTCACATGACACACCTCAAACATCATGTGATCCACTCTCAGTCTGCACTTTCATTCATGACTTCAACAGGTTGAAATGAGCTTTGAAGAAACATCAGTTCAGTGCTGAAATATTTAAACGCTGCAGGAAGAACAACAACAAAGTGATGACGGATGTTTGTGCTTCAAACAGGAAAACCAGCAGAAATAAATCACAGCCTGCCAGAGGTTTGGAGTTTCCGAGGTGCAACTGAACGCAGCACAGTGTTCCAATGCTCCTGATTGTCCTCAAACGTCTCTTTGGGTGTTTCCTTCCTGCTCAAAGTTTAATTTCACTTCCTGAACTTCGTGGAGTGGAGCTTGTTGTTGGTGTGTGAAGAAACTGTAAGTTTGCTTTGTTTCCTCCTTTAACAGTTTGTCTTTAGGAACTTTACTGTTTGTTCAGCTCGTGTTTGATTTCTTCACACAACAAACTGTGTGTGTTTGTATTTCCGGTCTCTCCATTAAAGTCAGTGTGTAATGTTTCCTGGCTAACATCAGCTGTGTGCAGCTTAGTTCAGCACAAATCTGCCGCTCCATAGTTCACGGTAACGGACTCACAGCTGGACCAACGAGGCCGAGTGTGTCCGCCACTCTGAGCTACGTTCGTGTTTGTGTACTTGTAGTTTGTACTTTGAGTTCACTCAGAGCCCACAGAGGACGCAGCGTACGTGATGACGTCACAGCCCTTTACCTCCTTTACTGTCACTGTGATTAATATTTACACACGAGACACCTGCAGAACTCTGACGCTAAGCTAGCACACAGCATGCTAACACTAAGCTAACGCTAAGCTAACACTAAGCTAAAGCTAAGCTAGCACTAAGCTAACACTAAGAGTTCTTACAGACACGAGTTAAAAAGCTGCTTTTAGTTTGTGATCAGAGTCCAGGACTGAGAGCAGCAGCAGAGCTGATGGATGATGAATTACTGGATGGAAGAAGCTTCTCATTAGCAGTGAATCAGTGTGTGTGCAGTTCTCTGCAAACTCAGCAGCAAGAATTAGTGTGAAGCTTTAACTCTGCTGATCCTCTTTGAATCCTGGATCAGCTGAAACGTTTAAACTGTTGTTCACACGTGTTGGACTGACTGAAGCTTCCAGTCACAGTGAATCAGTGTGTGTCAGTGAATGCATCGTGTGTGCTTCAGGCTCCATCTAGTGGACTGATAGCAGAGCAGCTGATGGCAGCTTCCTCTGCCTCACACTGCTGTCTGACTGCATCCAGCTGACACTGAGATGAAGCAGGAAAGAAGCAGCTGATATTTGGACAGCACACATGATGAAAGGAGGATTTCAGCTGATGTGCACATGAATGATTTGTGTTTCCTCTGCAGGTAGAAAGTGTGTGTGAGCTGAATTGAGCAGCATGGATCAGTGTGAGGACAGAGAGGAGGGAGTCCCTCCCTCTAAAAGCACTCTGTGTGGGGAACATGAGAGCCAGACCAAAGCTCAGAGGTGAGATGACCATCTCTAACTGTCCATGACTCTTCTCCATGTCACAGCTCAGCACTCACATCACTGCTCCATCATTATTCACAGGAAGAAACAAGGAACTAAACGTAAACATGAACCTGAAGCCAGCTCTGTGTCCTTAAGGAGTGACTGGTCTGAAGAGCGCTACATTTATTTTAAAGTCCAGCCTGTGTCTGCTGCAGAGAGGTGAGCTGTTAGCAACATGAACTCTTTGATTAAACTGCTTGATGTTGTTGGATATAAACTACAAACACGTCGTTCCCTCAGTCCCATTTAAACTGTCTTTTAAAACAAGCCTTTGGTTTCTAAACAACTGAAAACCCACTTCAGCAAACAGGAAGTGATCAGAGCGTCCGTCCACTTCCTGTCAGGCCCTGCAAACATTTCATATTGAAGAAAAGTAGCTGACATCTCACATTTTTACTCCACCACATTCAACCATTTTGACATTTTACAGCATGAAACTCTTGTCACATGACTCCTGTTATGTTATAGAGTCATGTGACCACCAGGGAGGGATTTGTATGGATGAAACACATTCAAATCAATCTGATTCATCAATGGAAACATTTTTGGTGTAAATGCAGCAACACTGAAAACGCTGAAGATAAAAACACAACAGATGAAATATGAACAAATCGAGGCTTTGAATACACGTGTGTGTGTTTGAGACACAGAGATAAATGGATTGTGTGTCTGTCCTATTGCTGCGTGAGGGTTTTATTGTAGATTTTGTGCGTGTACACTTTTGACCACGAAGGTGTTGAAAGGGCGTAAAACAGTTGGAGGCACCAGAGTGAACACTAGTGCTGTCAGTAGATTAAAACATGACTAATTAATGACACAATCTTCTGTCATTAATCCTGATTAATCACAATTACTTGATCAATAGCTGCAGTTACATTTTCCAACTTTATATTTAAGCCTGTAACAGACGTTTACACCATATAATGAAGTCAATGCAGAATAAACACAAAGAATGTTAAACGCTTCAATTCAAAGAGACTTTGAATAGTTTTCAGTCTTTAACTCAGCTTCTCTGCTGTAAATACAACTTTGTAACAAACATATATACTAAAAGCTAAGTGTGCACTAATATATAATAATATATAATCTATATTACTGCTGTTAATGAAAATGTTTAATCAGACTCATCACAGGGTTACTGTGGATTAATTTGGATTAATCACCATTAAACATCATTTTTAATGTAAACGAATCAAAGTTCATTTCATGAGCAAACAGACTCGAGAGAAAAGGGCAAATTTACACACTTAACATGTTTATTGAACATGTAAACATTGATTAACCTCCTGAATGAGCCGACCCCCCCAGGGACAGTCCTGCATGCTAATGATGGGCTCTGCTCTGTACCTGCAGGATTCTGTCAGCCACAAACTCCTCAGCTGATCCTGAATCTGAGCCCATCTGTCAAACAATCATTTTCTTCACAGGTCTGTGGAGGTGGCACTGATCCTGCAGCAGTCTAACACTCTCTGTCACTCTTCTTCAAGTCTTTGACACGAGGAACCAAAACTATGTTATTAACAACACTAACAGGTCTGCAGTTTGTCCACTTGGCAGTTGTGTCATCAGTGCTTTGCATTGTTGTGATATTTTAAGCTGGAAGTGCTTCGGTGACAAGAAAATTCCTTCTGTCACGATGTGCAGAATCCTTCATGTTGGTCGTTGTTATTTTTTTGAAACATTTCAGGGATTTTGAGTCGTTCTGCTCTCCAGATGTGTCGTGTTAAAGGTTTTTATCATGTTAATCATGATAACAGATGAACCCCTAACCCTACATGTTAATTTTGACAGCACTGGTAAATCCTTTTTAATGTTCTTCTGTCAGATCCTTGATTAGACTCGACTCCAAATACGAGACTCAGAAAACTCAAAACTCAAATCAAAGCAATGAGAAAAGGACTTCTTGTGTTAGAATGAAAACATATGGAAGTGGTCAGGTTTCAAACACTCGATGAATCTGCTGCACAGTTACATTCAGGGACCTTTGGCCTCCTGAGAGCATTAGTTGATGGTTCATCACAGTTTTCTCAAAGTTTCCTCTGAGCTTCTGCAGCATCATCACTTCCATCACTGATGAAAGAAAGTTCATAGAAAACAGAAAATATATCTTCAGAATCTGAGAGTCTAAAACTTGACAGACTTGATTCAGATGAAGTTATTTGAGCAGAAACTCCTGGATCTTTATCCTGTGTTGATCTAATCCTTCATGGTTCCTCCACAGAGTGGAGCAGCAGAGCTCAGAGGTTCCCAGTGGTCAGTCTGCCCAGCAGCATCAAACACAGCTGGACTTCATATTTATGGTCTGTACATGTACAACAACTACTTTAATATTAATAATAATGCATTTATTTATAGGTCCCTTTCAGAACACCAAGGACTCTGTGGACTAAATGACCAAAAGAAAACAAACTTTGAAATCAGACGGTGCAAATGTGATCACAGGGAAACGTTTTAAACATCGAGGCTTTAAACAGAAACCAAAGTGAAACAGTTTGTAGTCGAGATCAGTGGGAATGAAGCTGAATAACTGTTTCTTCAATAACTTTGAGCAATAAATGACAAATATGATGGAAATTAGCAGCATTAGCACTTACTAATGATGTGAGCTGACACTCGGCTGTATTGAGACGACCACATTAGGTGGTCCTCAACTGTAATGGAAACCAGTGGATCCAGTCCAGTCGTGGCGACCTGTGGTGAGTCGATCTGAGCAGCTACTAATGGAAACAGGGCCATAGATGTGTTTGTGCTTAATAACAGTGAATCACATGAGTTTTACATTACTGTTAAAATCTCATGTTGTTTGTTAAAGTGTGCAGTTCAGGGTGTGTTACTAAAACACTTTCCAAAGACCCAGCCCCCATAAAAAGCAGCTTCTAAGAGTTACACACCCACACATATCTATCAGGTTAACTCTGGTCTAACACACTTGGATTTAGCTTGAAGAGTGTTTCTGTACGAGGACTAAAAATGATTTAAAAAGCAGCTAATGTCCAAAGAACAACTTTGACACACCTTCATAAAACCTGCAGAGCAAAGAAAAACTAGCTGAAAGTCTGGCTGCTCTTATGAAAAGTACAGAGAAATTATGGGTCGCTCAACGCTTGTGCACAATATAAGAGTTGAAATAAATCTAAAGAATAACTCAAAATCCTACAATCATACTGATAAAGTCATCTACAGCTAACTATCCAAGTGGATTTGTTTAAGACAGCTCCATCTGCTGGTGGCCCTCTGCAGGTGCATGAAAGGGGCGTGTTTATAGTGAAAGTAGTAGAGAAAGTAAACCCCACGGGAAGGAGGAGGACTCTCAGCAGCTTCCAGCTCATATTCAGACATTTGACTTCTCACTGAAAGCAGCAAGTTTGAGTGTCTGTACCTTAGTTAGAAGAGATAACATGTCAGTAGTAATTAGAGTTGATTGAGCAATGCTGTCCTTGTAATGTAGTTTATGATTTTTATGGACAAGTCCAGTTTTTCTGTAGAGCCTCTCAAGTTGGTGACAGCAGCAGTGGAAGTTCACGTGTAAACCAGAGCAGCAAATCAGGTCCAAATGTGTTGTTCACAGTGAGTGGGATCATCATTGGCTGCTATGTTAACCTCCTGCAGCAGGATGTCTTTGGTCAGAGAATGGATAGATCACGAAGTCATTGTTGAGTTTAGGGAGACAGTAGACAGTTGGAGGAGGTTCAGCCAGTTGACACACAGTAGATAAAATAACTGAAGGCAGGAGCAGACACCTGTATGACTTTCCACCTCTCACATAGATTATTGTCCCTGGGCAGCGCCACAGGGCTGGTAGATGTAAACAAAGCTGGAGGAGAGGATTTATTCATCTGAGAAAAGTCACAGAGTTGTGTCTTGATGCTCAATCATCCAGGTACGTAAATCCCAAAAAGCTTGATTCTGTTCATCTGGATGTTTTCAGTGGGAGAAACGTTTCATCATCATCAGGTGACTTCTTCAGTCTCAGCTGACTGCAGGTTTCAATCTCATAAACAGGACATTTGTATGACTGAAACCAGCCCACTGAAGGAACAATGGGCTGGGAGGTCAGTTCATTGATCATTGGTACGCATATTGTCATGACCATTGATCAATGGTTGTTGATCAATGGTCATGAGTCCAGTTCACAGAGAGCTGGGGAATGGCTGCAATCACAGCATGTAAGATGGTGACAGTTGTACCCTTAGGCCCCTCCTCCATTCAGAGATGGTCTTTCCTTTTCACATAAATGGCCTCCTTGACTCCGCCCTCAAACCAGCGTTCACATTTACTCAGGACCTTCTTGATGTGACGTTCTTCTGCTTCGCTGGCTGCTGTGTCTGTGGGGATGGTGTTTGTTCTGTGTTGTAGCGTCCTGATGACGCCCAGTTTGTGCCCCAGTGGATGATGA
The DNA here is from genome assembly GCF_964374335.1 of Astatotilapia calliptera. Lineage (NCBI taxonomy): Eukaryota > Metazoa > Chordata > Actinopteri > Cichliformes > Cichlidae > Astatotilapia > Astatotilapia calliptera. The sequence goes on along the minus strand of NC_137424.1, from coordinate 7,440,174 downwards.
GAGTCAAACCTTAAATACTGATCTGTATGTGTAAACAGAGTGAACCTTTAAGACCAGTTGTCTGTACGATCAACTCAGTCACCTGAAACATCTCCAAGTTTCTGGCTTTGATCATCAACCTGTTGGTAGTTCAGCTCTGAACACCAGTGAAATGTTTCTCCCACTGAAATCGCTGCATTCATATGAACAGCATCAACGTTTTGGGATCATGGAGTTGTGGACAAAGTCTCAGTTAATCAGATAAAGTCAAACCTATAATTGGTGAAGAGGTCGTGGATGATATGCCCCTTGATGGTAAAGAAGTGGATGTTGTGTGGACTAAAGTTCAGAGTGGTGGGTCATTCATAAATATTCTGTTCCAGCTGCTGGAGGACAACATCATCACTTTTGTGAAGAACGAGCTGAAGAAGATCCAGAAGGCTCTGAATCCAAATAAGCCCCAGTGCTTGGAGTTTCAGAGGGAGGATGATGAGCAGAGGAGAAACAGCAGAGAGGCATTTGTGAAGATCACAGTGGACTTCCTGAGGAGAATGAAGCAGGAGGAGCTGGCTGACCGTCTGCAGAGCAGTAAGAGGATTTATCTAAAGGTTTAAGCTGCTGGATAAATGAGACACTTGTGACACCAGTGTGTTCAGTCATTTCTCAGTGGGTCAGAAATTGTCATCAGCATTTTGTAAAATATGATTGTTAAAGTTGTATTTTTATTATTATTATTCAGAACTTCCAGCTGCTGTTTGTCATCGTAACCTTAAGTCTAAGCTGAAGAAGAAGTTCCAGTGTGTGTTTGAGGGCATCGCTAAAGCAGGAAACCCAACCCTCCTGAATCAGATCTACACAGAGCTCTACATCACAGAGGGAGGGACTGCAGAGGTCAATGATGAACATGAGGTCAGACAGATTGAAACAGCATCCAGGAAACCAGACAGACCAGAAACAACCATCAGACAAGAAGACATCTTTAAAGCCTCACCTGGAAGAGATGAACCAATCAGAACAGTGCTGACAAAGGGAGTGGCTGGCATTGGGAAAACAGTCTTAACACAGAAATACAGCCTGGACTGGGCTGAAGACAAAGCCAACCAGGACATCCAGTTCATATTTCCATTCACTTTCAGAGAGCTGAATGTGCTGAAAGAGGAAAAGTTCAGCTTGGTGGGACTTGTTCATCGCTTCTTTACTGAAACCAAAGAAGCAGGAATCTGCAGCTTTGAAGACTTCCAGGTTGTGTTCATCTTTGATGGTCTGGATGAGTGTCGACTTCCTCTGGACTTCCACAAAACTACAATCCTAACTGACCCTAGAAAGTCCACCTCAGTGGATGTGCTGCTGATAAACCTCATCAGGGGGAAACTGCTTCCCTCTGCTCGCCTCTGGATAACCACACGACCTGCAGCAGCCAATCAGATCCCTCCTGACTGTGTTGGCATGGTGACAGAGGTCAGAGGGTTCACTGACCCACAGAAGGAGGAGTACTTCAGGAAGAGATTCAGAGATGAGGAGCAGGCCAGCAGGATCATCTCCCACATCAAGACATCACGAAGCCTCCACATCATGTGTCACATCCCAGTCTTCTGCTGGATCACTGCTACAGTTCTGGAGGATGTGCTGGAAACCAGAGAGGGAGGACAGCTGCCCAAGACCCTGACTGAGATGTACATCCACTTCCTGGTGGTTCAGGCCAAAGTGAAGAAGGTCAAGTTTGATGGAGGAGCTGAGACAGATCCACACTGGAGTCCAGAGAGCAGGAAGATGATGGAGTCTCTGGGAAAACTGGCTTTTGATCAGCTGCAGAAAGGAAACCTGATCTTCTATGAATCAGACCTGACAGAGTGTGGCATCGATATCAGAGCAGCCTCAGTGTACTCAGGAGTGTTCACACAGATCTTTAAAGAGGAGAGAGGACTGTACCAGGACAAGGTGTTCTGCTTCATCCATCTGAGTGTTCAGGAGTTTCTGGCTGCTCTTCATGTCCATCTGACCTTCATCAACTCTGGACTCAATCTGCTGGAAGAACAACAAACAACCTCCCAGAAGTCTGAAACAGGAGAATCTGCAGAGAAACACTTCTACCAGAGTGCTGTGAACAAGGCCTTACAGAGTCCAAATGGACACCTGGACTTGTTCCTCCGCTTCCTCCTGGGTCTTTCACTGCAGACCAATCAGACTCTCCTACGAGGTCTGCTGACACAGACAGGAAGTAGCTCACAGACCAATAAGAAAACAGTCCAGTACATCAAGGAGAAGCTCAGTGAGAATCTGTCTGCAGAGAAAAGCATCAATCTGATCCACTGTCTGAATGAACTGAATGATCGTTCTCTAGTGGAGGAGATCCAACAGTCCCTGAGATCAGGACGTCTCTCCACAGATAAACTGTCTCCTGCTCAGTGGTCAGCTCTGGTCTTCATCTTACTGTCATCAGAAGAAGATCTGGATGTGTTTGACCTGAAGAAATACTCTGCTTCAGAGGAGGCTCTTCTGAGGCTGCTGCCAGTGGTCAAAGCCTCCAACAAAGCTCTGTGAGTACATTTGTACTCATGTCTTTACTTTTAACATCCAACTGTGTCAGTAATTTATTTCACCAGGCTTTCTGTCTTTGTATGAATTTGTAAAGTTTTGGGATTTCTCCAATACAACTGTGACCTCTTTGATGCCTCCAGAACTCGGTGTACTCGAGACGCTGGATTCACCATAAACTCTGATCATCACTGCTGCTGTTATGTTATCAGTGTTTGTTTAAACACTTAGGCTGCATGTGCCTGATGTTGTGATACTTTATATTCACATGCATGCTCCTAGATACATTTCTACTGCAGGTCTATTTTAGTCACAAATGTTGGTGAAACACTTGCTTTTACATGCATGGTGGGTCCTGCATTAAAGAAAGCATTTGAATTACTCAGTGAATCCTGGCAGCCAGAGAAACATCCTTAGTTCCACTTTAAACTAAACTCTGCTTCGGTCTTCCACAGTGTGTTTGTTGTTTCTTTGTTGTTGTTGGCCTGCTCTCTCCTCTCACTCCAATCTGGTTGCAGCAGATGTTTGTCCCTCCCTGAACCTGCAGACTTGGGTGCAGCACCTCAGTTCATCTTCAGTCTGAAACCAGCTGTTGTAGCTATATCCCCTCAAGCACACCTTCCCTGGTCATCTCTGCTGTGGTTGCTATAAAATTTAATCTTGATTTTAAAAAAAAAAGAACAAAAAACCTCAAGTCAGACTTGATGCCATTTGTTGGCAGCATGGTGCCTGTTTGTCTTTGATGATAACCTGCAGCACAGTCTAAAGCAAACCTTCTGACTTTATTGACTTTATGCATGTATATATTCTTCCTGTTCACCTTGGACACACAACAGCTCTCTGTTTGTTGTGATTGGATCTAGAACAGCCAACATATCCTAATCTAGATGATTTCTAAGGTGGTGTCTGGGAGGAAAAGTTAAAATCAGCTTGGATGGCCTGTACTGTATGATGGCCTTGGTTGCACCACATTGATAGCCATGCAGGGTGGTTCACTCCTTGGGCAAGAAGACCGAGGAGTGAGCCACCCTTGGTCAAAGCTTGGCCATTCAAGCTCACTGTTTTCCCCTTGTTGGTTGATGATAGTATTTTTTTTTACCTGACTTATAGTCATCATTGTCTTCAAATTAACTCACACACTGCTGACTGCTGTAGCTTACCTGGCTGAGCAGGTGACCCAGGCCGATAAACACTCCTACTTTTCTCAACTTATTTCGGCCAACTCTCATAACCCTCGTGTTTTATACAATACGATTAATTCTGTACTTAACTTGGAGGGTTACAACCTTTTGCCGTCCTCTGAGGCTATGTGCAATAAGTTTATCACCTTTTTTGTGGACAAAATTGCTAGCCTGAGGCCTCTGATTCCACCTATTGTTGATCCGGCCATGCATTCTCCTTGCTCAAGCTTATTCCCTGCTTTTGCACCGATTTCTCTGCGTGACTTAGAGGAGTTGGTGCTACATGCTAAGCCCTGTGGCTCCCCAAATGATGTTGTTACTCCCCGCTTTCTCCAAAAAGTATTTCCCATCCTTGGACCTTATATCCTGAAAATTATCAATACTAGTCTGTTAACCGGTCAAGTTCCTAGTGGGTTTAAACATGCAGTCATACACCCCTTACTTAAGAAACCTGGCCTTGATAGTTCTACTATGTCAAATTTTAGACCTATCTCCAAACTTCCCTTTTTAAGCAAGATCTTGGAGAGGATTGTACATACCCAACTGTTGGATTATTTGAGCGACTCGCAATTGTCTGAAATTTTCCAATCTGGTTTTAAGCCCTTTCACAGTACGGAGACAGCTCTTGTTAAAGTTATGAATGACATTCTTGTTGCTACTGATCGTGGTAAATATGCTGTGCTTGTCTTATTGGATATGACAGCTGCATTTGACACAGTGGACCACGACCTGCTGATCTCCCGCTTACATCACTGTGTGGGAATTTCTGATCTGGCATTGTCATGGATAAAATCATATCTTTCCGAAAGGAGTTTTTGTGTCAAGCTGGGGTTGGCCGCTTCCTCTGTGGCCCCTCTGCTTTGGGGTGTGCCCCAGGGATCTATCCTTGGGCCATTACTTTTCTCGCTGTATTTACTCCCCCTTGGTGCGATTTTTCGTAAACACGGAGTGTCATTTCATTTGTATGCCGATGACTGTCAGCTTTACTTACCTTTTAGTCATTTGGATACCTCCCCATGTCAATCACTGCTTGACTGTCTTAGCGATATTAAATTATGGATGGCAAATAATTTTTTGAATTTTAATGGTCGCAAAACGGAAGCAATTTTATATGGCCCGCATCGTTCTACTGATTCTCCAGATGTTGATTTTGGTGATTTGACCTCTCATCTGAAAAGTTCAGTCACTAATCTTGGTGTTAAACTTGATTCTGCGCTTACTTTTGAAGGTCATGTAAGTGGGGTGGTAAAATCAACTTTTTATCACCTCAGACGCCTGTCGAAGGTTAAGCCTTTCCTTTCCAAACCCAATTTGGAAACTCTTATTCATGCTTTTATCACCTCACGTCTGGACTATTGTAATTCCCTTTTAATAGGGGTCGGGTCGGGCACCTTGTCACGCCTGCAGTTAGTGCAAAACGTGGCAGCGCGATTTTTAACCGGTAGTAGGAAATTCGATCACATCACTCCGGTTCTGGCTTCCCTGCATTGGCTTCCCATTGATTTTAGGGTTCGTTTTAAGGTCCTTTTATTGGTTTTTAAATCTTTAAATGGTCTGGCTCCTGTGTACTTAACTGACTTGCTGAAGTCACATGTTCCTCCTCGCTCGCTCCGTTCAGCTGAGCAGCTGCTGCTGTCGGTCCCTAAGTCGCGGCTGAAATGCAGAGGAGACCGTGCCTTTTCAATTGCGGCTCCGATGCTCTGGAATAACCTTCCCCTCCAAATTAGACAAGCGTCATCAGTGCAGGTCTTTAAGTCCAGATTGAAAACCTATTTTTATTCCCTGGCTTTTAAATCTGTAGGAAACTGACACCTTCTTATTTATTTTATTGTTTGTAATGATTTTATGGTATTTTTAATTTGGTTGTTGTTTTGATCTGTGTTGTTCAGCACTTTGGTCTGCCTGGTGTGTTCTTAAAGTGCTATACAAATAAACGATGATGATGATGATGATGATGCACTGAAGGTTAGAGTCGTGACTCCAGGGCCTGGTTTGAGTCTGCCCAACACCATTTCCTGTGTGTTATTCTCCTCACTTCTCCCTCCCTTCCTGTCTTCTTTGTCCTATACAGTGAAAACAAAAGGCCTCAAGTTCTGAAAACTCTTCCCCTTCATCATCTTCCATCTCTCTCATCTAAAATCACCAGTATTCTCTGAGTAGAGAATCTTTTCACAATCTTGAATGATAAGGATCCAAGTGGGTAAAGTTATTTATTTGTTGTGTTCCTATTTGCAGCTGGGATAGATTAAGAAAAACTATCGGCTGCCCAAATTACATCCAGTTTAGAAGACAAACATTGAGTGAAGTGTTTGTTTCATCGTCCTTCACAACTCATCAACCAGGTGTCACAAACTGCAGCAGGACAGTACAAAGCATGTCATACTGGATGGCTGCAACAACCAGAGTTTTACCTACCTTTGGTATTTCTTGACAGTATGAGCGTAATATTTACTGAACAGAGTCGTCTTCTGTAATCTTTTCAGATTCAGATTCAGAACACTGTATTTATTTTCAAAGGGCAATTAGGATACTGAGCTTTCCAACCGTACATACAATACACAAACATCACATTGGGGAGACGGGTCAGGCTAGGTAGCTGGCCGGTCAGCCGCTAGAGCAGCGACCTGGAACCGAACAGCAGAAAATGCACAACATCAGGAAAGATGAGGAGAAAAAAGAACTCCTCCCAGACTGAGCTCCAACAGGGAGATCAGTTTGAGAACAGACAAAAAATGACCTTAGCGCAGAGCACATGAAAACTCTTAATGCGCCATAGAAACACATGACAAGCAGCAGGGATGGGTAAAAGGTGAGAGACAGCCGGTGTAGACAGCGCATCCGGGCCTGCAGCATTTGCGCTGGTCCCCTCGACCCACCGTCTGCACCGGGAGGGGATAAGCATGCTTAGGATGGGAAGGAAAGTCTAAACACCGTCTGTTATCAGGGTGAGATTTGTTCAGCTCCAGCCTTGAGACCACAGCTGGCGCCGGTATGTTAGCCGCATAAAATGATGGTGGCTTTCTTTGGTGCGAACAACTGCATGTCAATTTCACAGCTGATCTAACAGTCCGTCACTCGTCTCTCAATCTCCCGTTGGAGAGCCACGAGCTTCTCCGAGAGGTTATGGGTTTTGCGCTCAAAGAGCAAAGTCTGAGAACTCACGACCACCATGAGCTTCTTCAAGATCTTATCCGTGCTGCGTTCAATGAGCCCATTTTGAGAAGTCACGACCCGTCCCATTGTTTCAGTCACAGCGGGCAGCCTTGTGGGGTTTTGAACAGCTGATTCCACTTTCTTTAATCTTCAATAAGCCAGGGCCAAGCCAGCTCAGATCAGCAAGAACCCTTTGCTGCTGTGAATGTCCGTGCTGCTATATTTCAGGATCAGGCTCTAAATGTACAAATGGATCTGAGAAGATTTCCAATCATGGTTCTACTAGATTTACAGTTTGTTTTCATGTCGTCTGACTCAGAAGGTGGAGCAGGTGGAGCTTACAAGGAGTAAGTGCTGCTTTAAAAGAAGAAGAGTTGTGTTTTAATGAAGCTATTTAGTTAACCAATAATTGTAAAATCATTTGGTTCATGACCCCCTTGGCGGACTCTCCCACAGGGCTTAAATCTGGGACCATTTGACCCTAGAAATAAAGAAGCTTCTTGGATGAGAGGTGAAAGGCGAAACGTCTTCAAGAAACTTAAAGAAGTCCAGATGCCTTTTTTTTTAGATGACTGCGAACCTTCACAAACACTTCAGCAGTGTCACTTTCAGAGCTACCAGTCCTTTGCTACAATCACAAAGCTCTTCATTGAAATCAATGATATCAAAGCTGGAATCAAATGAGTCCAAGTCTTCTGCTGATTCAGCATCACATTCATCTTTGGTCCTTGCTCTGCATCCCCACCATGGACTTCATTCCTTTCAAAGCCAGCCTTGAGTGTCCTTTATTCAACCTATGCTCTGCTTTACTTTTAGACCTGATTTTAGCTGCTTTTCTTCTCTCCCTCATAACAAGACAGCTTCTTCTGCCTGAGAACATGTTGGAGTGATTTACTAATCCAGGGCTGATTTTTGGGGAAAATACTTCCTGTTTCCAAAGTAATCCCCATTTTTCCCAGAATGAAATGTAAGTAGAAATAAATGATCTAAGTGAGAACATGAGCCTTTAAAAAGGCTCTTCTGAGGCTGCTGCCAGTGGTCAAAGCCTCCAACAAAGCTCTGTAAGTACATATGTGATCATAGCTTTAGCTTTTAAATGTTTATTCTAGTTAACACAGATCAGGTGGAACAACTGAAATAAAATATCAAAAATATTAAGTGGTCATCGGTACTCAGTTTGTTCAATACTGAATACAATGGAGCACAAATTGTCCACGTTTCTGAAATATTTCTGGGTGTAACTGTCACCAAAGTGCAATTTAGACCTGGCCTGTGGTTGTTATCTAAGTGATAATCATCAATTCTACTAAAACAAATACAAAATAAAGAAATTTGACACATTTTGTTGATATCAAAAGCACACTGAACAATTCAGTGTTGTTTTACTGCTGTTCTCTCTTCACTTCTTCTCCTCTGATTCTCTCCACATGTTGCTCTGCATCAGTGCTCAGTTTCCTGACAAAACAAGATGAAATATTGCTAAATATAATAGTATCTCATTACGCTTCAACATAAGTGTTTTATTTTTGTAATTGTTTATCTGTTATTTTTCAGACTGAGTCACTGTGACCTGTCAGAGAGAAGCTGTGAAGCTCTGGCCTCAGGTCTCAGCTCTCAGACCTCTAATCTGAGACAGCTGGACCTGAGTAACATTAACCTGAAGGATTCAGGCGTGAAGCTTCTGTCTGAAGGACTGAAGAGTCCACACTGTACACTGGAAACTCTCAGGTGAGATCAAGCATTTTTCTTTCATCAACTGACAGAATTAGCAGATTAATAATAAGGCAGTCCTCTAATAAGAGGAGAAGTGGAGGTGTTTTGAAGGGCAACGTACTCTTATGTTAACAAGACAGGAAGTAGTTCCTGGGAACTGCTTCCTTTGTTATTGTCTAAGTAGAAACATGTTGGTGAAACAGTGATGAGTTTGCAGAGGTGGAGCCACAGCACACAACACAACAATGCTGTTGCGTGCTGAAAGCAGACTTCTCACAGATTCTGAGACTGCAGGTTTCATCACTGTCCAACCAAAATTCACTGAACCAGCAGTAAATGAACGTCCAAAACGACGCTTCATGTTTAAAAAACAGATGATCAGGGGGATTTGTGTTTACATCTTTTTTGTGTGATCTGTTCACCTGCTGTTTCAGCTGTTTGGTGGTTGTTGAGATGGTTTTGTGACCTTTTAGCTGAGATTCTGACGTTTCTGTAGATACCACACATGTCTAATTACTTTGTACAGCATGAATGGCCATAACGAGGTTTTTAACAGTAAGAAAAGTTGTAAAACTTCAGAAAATATAGTTAAAAGTCCAAAACCTTCTACGTCTGGTGGCTTGTGGTAAGGAGCAGATCAAACGAGTAAAGAATTACGTTATAATTATAAATGGCTTCAACAGCACATTCAGGTCTGTGAGACTCATTCAGACACTGAGCCGTGGCTCTGTGCTACATGCACATATTTCTGCATCTCTGCCATTCAGACACACTTTATATATAGTTTATTTTATGTAGGATTCAATACTGAACTGTACATTTAGTCTTTTTAAAGGCAGCAAGTTTTATTCAGTGTTTTCATAAAAGCCTTATTTCTATCCATTTACTGCTATTAGGAAGAACACGTGAGGTTTAAGACCTGGACCAGTTTGAAACCTTTTGTCCTCCACAGTGGAAAATGGGTGGAAATAAAAATGGGTCTCACTTTAGCCAGCTCCTAATTTTATCAGTTCTACTCTCAGCGTCTCCTGTATATCTCCTGTATAAATGTTGCACTCAGCTTTGTGGTCTCCAATATCACTGAAATGCAGCCAGATGCTGCTCATTTTGCCTTTTCACTCTTTCCTGACACGCTTGCATTTCAGTACAGCTCCCATTTCTCTGTGTACTGGTCTCTACCACTACCCTTGCTGTCTATGGGACATGTCCTCTTTCACATAATGGTATGATCCCAGTCTGTCTCTTAAAGTGTTTGGCCACATGGTTTGCTCATCAGAATAACATCTCAGCCGTGCTCACATTGATTATCAGCAAGCCTGAAAATTCATCAATATTTGACATATGAAATTATGTCAAGGGCTGGATTTGGCCCACGGGCCATATGTTTGACACCCCTGGTTTACACAGTTTGGTATTCAATGTACAAGTGAGCTAGCTCTCAGCTAACTAGCAGACAAGCTAACTGCTGGGACTGCGTCTTTCTAACAAGAGCGTCAGACACTCAGACTGGTTTCCTTTGTGGATGATGATGTGTTCTCACACTGATCCTTCATGCTGATGCTGCCATCCACCCACTGCTCCTGGATTCATCATCTCCATCAGCCCTCACAATACTCCACCTTCTTCAGCTTCATGTTCAGCAGCCTGGATGGACAGTAATTCTTTCCATGGGTTATGGTGGGACATTGAGAGCTGAAGTCAAACAGCAGTGAGAATGAAAGACTGATTCATTTCTATTTAGTCTTGTGATGTGCAGCTTTGTTCAGAGCATTAAGGCCCAGCAAAGATTACTGAGGTCATAGAGTCCTGATGAAACCTGTGTGCTTATAGAAACTGAGACCAGATGAACCAGAATAGAAGGACATTAAAATGAAGTGTCAGCTACACAAAGGCAAAGCTATTCAGTTGTTGCTGTGAGTTATTTAAATGGAGGATGGAGTCAGACTTTAAGCTGCTGGACTCAGTCACTATATCCTGTTGTCCTCATAGAACCTGGACACACAGACTCACCTGTGACACAGTGACACACAGTGTGGGCTACACACACATTAGAAAGTGGATCAGTCACACTTGTGCAATCATTTGTTGTGCTGGGAAACCATGAACACTTTGAATCACATTAATGGCTTTGTTACAGCAACATGCAATCATGAGTTCAAAAGTAGTGCATTGTGTACTTATTTTAATAGTACTGCAGTATGAGAAGTGCAACATTCAGTGTGCAGAAACAGATCAGGTGCTTTCTAACAGCAGTGTTCCCTTTAACACAGCAGCAGTTCAAATATTTCTGTCAGTCTGAGCTGAAACATGAATCTAATCAAATATCAAATCAAAGTTCTTTGCCTCTGCCAGGACGTTAACATTTGATCTAGTTTTTTACAAAGTTCCCTCAGCGTCCAGAGCCACCAACATACCTTTGATCAACAGCAAGTGAACATTTATAAATGTGTGTTTGCAGAACAGGAAGCAGCAGAACTATTGTTCTGTTATCAGGCAGCAGCACAAACGCTCATCAGCTCATTTACTGTGCAGGACTTTGAGTGTGTGAAGTGTGTGTTTGTGCTGGATTTCCTTTGGAGAATCTCAGTCAGAAACCAGACAAAGAAAAACTCTTTCAACAGTCCAGGTTGAGTTGACAACATGAACTGCATTTATCTTCCTCTGACTGACATGTTCTTCCTCCTCTGCACCGAGCCAGCTGCTAAGACTCACAAGCTCATTGACATTTTCTGATGATAAAGAAACTCTCTTCTTCTGCACAATATGAGCAGCAACAGAGAAGAAGCTTTCACAGGTACAGATGTTGCAGCTGTGGCCAAGTACATGTGCTGCATGTTGGAGCAGCACTCTAATGGACAGGCCTCTGTACTGATGGTGGGCTCTGCTCTGTATCCACCACACTGTTCTCAGCTGAGTCTTCCTCCTGTTCACACTCTGATGAAGCACCAACAGGGCCAACTTCTTCTCTGGTGGCTCGGATGTTGTTGCTTCCACAGGTTTCCCTCCAACAACCCTCTGTTCCTGCAGTAAGTTCAGTAAGATCTGGGTAAACACTTGAGCTCCTTGAATCTGGCTCCAGCAGCAGTTTTCACATATACAATGTTGGCATTTTGCTTGTGTGTCTCCAGGTCTGTTCTGAATGTAGACTTGAATTTGACCACGTAGGCGGGGTCATCATCTGAGCTCTGCATCACCTGAGAGAGATGACAAAACACAGAATCACAGAGCATGAAACCAACGTTTCTCCTCCCAGAAGTTCAGTCACAGACCTGCAACAGAAACAAGAAGATTCAAATGACGCAGAGCTTTCATTTACTTATATCCACAAACATGTCCTCTACATATTCATGCTGTATTTACACACACATACAGAGGCTGTTTGTCTCTCTCACACAGACAGGACACTGAGAAATACATCATGTTAAATATACCTGCAGGCTTCCAGCTGTGCACTTTGTCCCTGTCAGCTGTGATTGCCATGGCAACCTTGGTGTTGTGCGCGATGCAGGGACGTGTTCAAAGGCAGACGTCTGGCAGCAGCATCATATTTGATGCACTATCTGTACTGAGTGTGCTGACTGTATTTCAAATGTCCCACTGCTGTGCAACATGAATCACATGTTCTGCACGTTTCTGTAACTCCCAGGTAACCATGGTTACCCAGCCACGCCCAGTAGTCTCCAGAGAGACCAACAGCTGGTTCATGTTGTAACACCGTGGCTTTCGTAGTCTCTCCTTTTTCTACAGCTCATGTGTTCTTCTTGTGATGCTGCGTCTTGAGGCTCATACATGCCGTCATTTGTTGATCCTAAGAACGTTCCTCAGACCGACTTCTTCAACAACAGATAACTTTAGTTGTATCAACACTGCCTCCTGGAACAGTTTAAAATGAACATGTCAAAGATCTGTACCTGTCTCCATGTTTCTGTCCCCGCCCCTTTCTTTCTGTCCTGGGTCATGTGAGCGCTGCAGTAGTATTAGGCCCACCCTCAATGCTCCCATTGGCTGAGACGCATAATGACGCCCATTTCAAGCCAGCACTGATCAACATCCCTCCTGTGACCCATGGCTGTTATATTCAGAGCCAGTGAGCACTTTCACAATAATCATGATTTTAAAAACTGTGATTAAAATAATTGCTGACGTTAATCAGTTAATGAGTTAACGAGATAATAACAGGTTAAGTTGCCCTAATAATTAGACTTTGGTGACAAACTGATGTGATCTCCATGTTTCCTTTGTTGGACTGTGGGCGAGTGTCAGAACTGAATGTACTGAGTAACATGTAGAGTTTAAACATGTGTCAGTTCCAGTTTTAGAGCTCTAAAGTGCAGCTATCATGTTAGGAATATGTTAGGAATAGACAGGAACACTGAGCACACTGAGGTCAAATCTTTATTTTACCACTCGCTGCATTCTTGATGTTCATGAATTCAGCAGGTTCATGATTGTCTGCAGCATTAATCTCATATTTCCATTAAAAGTGTTGAATTTGACTGTTTGATGTTCTTTATGATCTCTGGCACCAGTTCATCTGTAGGCTGAGCTCAGTCCATCCATTTAGTGAAATGATGTTTAAAGGTCTCCTTGTTCTGTGAGCGTGCACAGATCCTGAAGCAGAAAGCCTGGGTTACAGAGAAATGATCATCACTGTGATGATGCTCATCGTCTCTGACTGGGATTTGAGGTTTTGTCAAAGCAGCAAAGAAAGCCTGGCTATGTTGGACTGGGTGTGGAAGCAGCTCCCAGTTTGAGTTCAGGAGACAGACACCCTCTCTACTTTGAAGATCAGCTTCAAACTTTCCTTTTTGATAAAGCTTATAGTTCGAGCTGGATCAGGTGACCCTGAACCATCCCTTAGTTATGCTGCTATAGGCTCAGGCTGTTGGTGGACTTCCCATGATGCTCTGCTTTCTTCTCCCCTCTTTTCACTCCTGATGCTTTTATATGTCACTACTGCATGTCCTTAACTTTTGACTCTCTGTTTTGTTCTTGTCTCTCTGAGCTCATCTCTTCTCTTTCCCCTCACCCTGCAACCAGTCATGGTAGATGCTCCTCCTGGAGCCTGTTTTCACTGGGAGGATCTTTGTGTCAAAGGGAGTTCTTCTTCCCACCATCACCAAGTGCTGCTCACAGTGGAGGCGGTTACCTTACACTGTTAAACAGCTTCAGATGACTGTTGTTGTCTGTTGGGTATTGTCACTTATAAATAAAGTTACAATGGATGGATAGATGTTATTGTGACAAAGAGAAAACAACTGTTGACAGATAGATTGTTGTTTTGTGTGTCTGCAGTCTGTCAGGCTGTCTGATCACAGAGGAAGGCTGTACTTCTCTGGCCTCAGCTCTGACCTCCAACCCCTCCCATCTGAGAGAGCTGGACCTGAGCTACAATCATCCAGGTGATTCAGGAATTAAGCTGCTGTCGGCTGGACTGAAGGATCCAGGCTGGAGACTGGACACTCTCAGGTATGGAGAGAAAATCTGATAGAGGAGGAAGAGCTGGAAACATTTCCTGTGTCCTTCACTCACTTCCTGTTTGTTTCCTGCAGATGAGACATGAACAATCACACATGCAGGAATATTTTCAGGGACAGACACACTAGTCTAGCTGGATAGTTCATGGATATTTATGTAGGGGTCTCCAAGGAGTCTGTTTGCAGGAACATTTAGGTCACAGGTGTACCTGATATAGATGCCAGTGTACCTAATAAAGTGTCAGCTAACATTTGGAAATGGAAGCTTAAATAATGACAAACTGTACATTCACAGCTGAATTCACAATAAATTTGTTCTCAAGTGCACATTTTTCTGTTATTGTTCTCAAACAACAGAATGAGAATGAAATATTGATTCTAACAGGGCCCATAAACAGCATTAGCTTAGCAGCATTAGCTTATCAGAGTTTCTATCATGGTCACACAAATCCTTAACAGAGAAAAGTGGCCTACTTAGCAATAACTGCTCAAGTTGTATAAAGAAAGGGAAAACAGTATTAGCATTAGCACATAATGCTAATTCACGTCGAGTGTTTCTCGATAGCTCTTTCTCATTTGAGAAACAAATGAATTCTGTTATTAAAACCAGCTGTAAGGTTTATATTGTCTATTGTCATTTATGCTTAGAAATATTTACTCATATATGCTTAGAGTTGTATAATCGATTGCATAATGATAGAGGTTTGATCCTGAGTAGTCTGTAAAGACTCTGTGTGCCTTCCAGAGTGCTCTGGCATGCACACACCACTTGGGGCCATGAGAGAGGTCGTACCCTCTCTTACTGATTTATGGTGTAGGACAGGGGTCTCAAACTCAATTTAGCTGGGGGCCGCTGCAGGCAGAGTCTGGGTGAGGCTGGGCCGCATTAGGTTTTCCACAAGAAAGGCATGGTTAAAAAATTGATCATCCGTAAGTCTGGACCTGTACTTGGACTTATTGAAGTTCAAAGTGGAGAAGAGCTTTTGGCACAAGTATGTGCTACCAAAAAGGCACATGGTCCGCTTGAACATTCGGGAAAGCCGAGGGAAACTAGGGCTCAAGTCTCTCAAAAATTGTCCAAGCTTGTCTGCTTTTCCACTCACCTCCCTGAACTTTGCTTTGAGTTCAGAGTTGCACTGCAGCTCAATGAGCTCCATTTGAAGCACAGAAGGGGCATCTTGCACATCAAAGGAGAAGGGGTCCGCAAAAATGTGAAAGGTGGCTCTGTGTGTCTTGAAGTCAGCAAATCTGTGATCAAATTCCTCCTGTAGCCTCAAAATGACATCAACATACTCGTCAGCACTGAATGGTGTGCCTGCATCCACGAGTGCCTTGCATGCTGGGAAATGGCAAAGGTTTGTCTGAGAGAGCTGAGCTTTCCAGAGCGCCAGTTTTGTGGAGAATGCTCTCACGTTGTCATAGGCAGCACTGACAAGTTGCCCCTGGCCTTGTAACGTCTTGTTCAGTACATTAAGCTCATGTGTC